>NC_086176.1:15403172-15726228 GCF_023053635.1 Elgaria multicarinata webbii
GTCAGTGCTTGGAGGGGAGACTACCTGGGAGCCACATGGACCCACTTGAGTTCCACAAATGTAATAAATAAATACCTAGGTGTGTCGGGTTATATTTGAGTTTGCAGAGTAACACCAGTCTAAGAGCCCTTAACTCCTCTCCCCCCTGCCCCAAAGTATTTTAACTGTTAAAACACAGGAATGCCTCAATGAAACAGGCAATTTAGAAAGAAAAGATAAAAATACATCTAGCTTCTCTACTCTGACTCATGGATTGTTGATAGTGTTGCAGCCAGACTTTCGGGGTTCATAGCCATTCAAATTATGGTACTAGGCTTAGTGTCAGTTGCTAATTTGGGTCTAGCCCAGGGGAAAGTTAGGTTTGTAGCTGTGGATATTAAGAGTGGATACTAATTATTAAAGGCAGATGATGAAAGTCTCCTGACCCATTAGGACACCGGTTGTCCTGTGTTAGCTATATAGTTATCTGTCAGTTGCCTAAACAGAGTTGTAGGCAACTGGAGTTTGAAGGAACAATACGTATGAGAAAGACTTTGGGTGCTACATTTGCACTTTCCTGGAAAGTGCTTAATCCAGCATGCTGTAATTGCTATGTTGAACCAATTTTAATTTCTAGATAGCTGTTGTATAAAAATGCATTTACTTTTTTTAGTACTATTATTAAAGATTTCTCCATCACAGCTTGTGGCAGTCAAACTTTAAATAAGTAGAAGTGGCTGTGTGCTGCTAACAGCTAAACAGGATTGGATTTTCTCTCTCTCCTGAAAACTGTTAGCACATAATTCTGGATTTCGTTATCACTCTTGTTATAAGGTAGCCATTTAAAATTCCTTGTTATGTCAATCTTATTATAGCATATAATCTTCATAATACTTCTCCCAAAGTCTGAATATCCTTATTCCAAAGTATCTTTTAAAATGTATTGTGTGATACTAGAGTGGAAGATAGAACATTGTTTTCTCAAAAGGTTTGCTCCCCCCACCACCTGTGTTGAACAAGAAAGAATATGTAACATCAAAGGAAGATGTCAAGTCAACACAGCAGTGTGTGAGTAGTGTTGACGTTCCGTAGGACCGGGAATAACAGCCTATTTTTTGAAGTGCAGTCTATGTACTGCCCATTTTATTTGCAAGTATCAATCAGTTGAAGTTGCTTCAGTGCAGAACGGGATGATGGATCAGTGAAGAAAGGATTCTGATCTTGTAATCAGATTGTGTTGCAAATATGGCTGGGATAGCTTGGACTATATCGAAAATAATGATTTGGCAAAATTCCACTCGGACAGTGTTCCAGACGGATGGTTCCTAATGCTACTAATTAGAAGGCATTGTGCAGCCATTCCATTTTTTCTTTCTTAAGGAAAAAATTCTGAAGAAGCGATGGGAAGACATGGAAAAAGTTACAAGTGTAAGATATTGTGGTCTGGAACTCTCATAAAATTCTGTGAATGAAGCACGGGGGTGTTGAGATAAAATCTTGGTTGGAAGCATCCATAATACCTTTCATTATTATAAAAAGAGATACAGTTGGTAGATTTGTGGGTAAACGTCTTTTAAAGAAACTATATGTTTAAAAGTACTTATTCAAACAAATATCTCACTGGAGTACGGTGTGGCTTCAGGAATGAAAGTAGAGGGACCGTATTCCTCTTATAGTTAAATTTATGCTCCTGCACATAAGGATGTTCTTAGAATAAATAGAGTGGTCTATTGAGCTTTGGCAGTGTGTGATATTTCTTCCCTTAACTCAATGTATTAAACCACATTCTGGTAGCCTTAGAATGGGAGTAAGTCCCATTGAACTTCACGTGACTTACTTCATAGTAGATGTTCATAAGATTGCACTGTCAATATCTTAGCCTCAGAGTTGTATTATCAAGGTCTCCTTATGTATATTTAAAATTCATATTTACTATGGAGGGTGCTGAAAAAATATACTGTTCTGTAATCTTTTTTATTTTAAAAATGTAGCTTTGGAAAGCAGTGTTTAGTGTTCCCTTTGCCCAGTTGTCAACCTTGACCTAGCATGGTGTAAGCAGCAAGACTGCACTCTGGCTGTAGGTGTTGCTGCATTACAAAATGGTGTGCCCTCCCTGTCAAAAGGGCTACATGCTCCGGGATTCGGTTTCCAATACCAGACTAATATTTGTATGATTACATTTGTATAATTACAAGCAGGGCTTGAAGGAAACAGGCCAACCTTGCTGTTTGTCTCCAACATCTCTTGTTCAAAGCAAAGTATACTGCTAGCAACATTAGAGATTCCATTTGGAAGGGGCTACTGGGTGTCTGTTGCTTATGGCTGGGGAGAGGGCGAGTCTAAAAGTATTAGGGAACGGAGGAAGTAGGAGCTACAAACTGAAACTGAAAATTAGTCTTGGCTTCACCCTCTTAAAGGAAAGGGGCTGTTCTCTAATCACATGCGCAGGTGCCACATGAAAAGGTGTTTTTTGAAAAGAAAAGTCAGCTTTCTTGAGTGGACCCGTGTTATTACCCTGTACGCAATCTCATTGATGTCAAGGAGGGCCCATCCTCTGGTGGTCTCATAACTGAGCTAAAACAAAGGAACAGTTGTCTGGTTGCTGGGATGGAAGGAGGAGAGGAGGTGCCTGGATGGAAAAAAGTAAGCAGGGCCTAGGGGTTTGCAGGCAAGTCTGGTTGCCTTGGTAACCATGATTGGTAAGCCAAGAAGTCAGTGGAAGTGACATCACTGCTTCCTTGCTGGCTGAATGGTAGGAGAAGGGCTTTTATAGGGAGGGGGCAGGGGCAGAGCATCGTAGAGAGTGGAGAGGTGGTGGGCTTCATGGATGTTAATGGCAGCCGTGCAAGGAAAAAGCTCTGAGAACATTGGGTGCTCATTGCGCAGGGTGGCACAGTTGTACATACTGTTGTAATAGAGCAATGCCTAGAACCAGAGGGCAGTGTTTGCTGCTCATGCCATGCTAGGTGGTGGGTGGATGGAGTTACACTGATTATCTCAGAAGCCATTGCAGGGGTGTATGGTGTGGAAATCCTTGGCCTGGTGGTACAAGTGGTGGCTACATCCCCCCTCCCCGGCTCTTGAAAATCTCTCCATCAGGTACAACAAACCCCCCTCCCCGGCTCTTCTGTTTTGCTTTCCTCGTTCTCTTCCCTTCCTTTCCTACATATAATGAATTGCGTTGTGGCTGACCGGGAGTCGTGGTCCAGTCATTTGGGAGATGGCCCTGTCTCCTAATCTCTCATTGGCATTTTCCCACCTGATGTTGAGATGTGAGTGAGATACATAAGGAAAAGCCCCCAGTGGGGGTATCTGAGTAAGCAACTAAAAAATAGAAAACAGTTACAAAGTTGAGACACACTGATGTATGTAGAGATCCATTTTGAGGAAGAAAGAACTTTTAAAAGGACTGATACCAAATAGCATGGGGAGAGGTGTTTACAGGCATTGATGATTTCCCCCTTCTGACTAGCAATAGGAATGTGTTGGAAGTCCACTCCCATCACCCCTTGATTGTGGTCTGCTGGTTATGTCTTTGTGCCCTTGCCTTATTTTCATCCATTTTTTAATTGTACCTTCGGTGTACATGATACTTTACAGAGCAGTATAAACAAAAAAACAGTCTCTACCCTGTGGAACTTAGAATTTAAAATTTGATGGAGGGGAAAGAGAGGAATGGAAGAAGCGAGATGTGTAACAATTAAACCAAAGTCTTCTGACTACTTAGACGTTTACCACTCATCATACTTTTGTCTTCTTGAAACAATTTTGCTATAAATTTTCCAAACTAAGTAATATAGCTAATAATAATGTTACTTTAAAAAAGTTGCCTTAAAGGGTGCAAGAAAAATTCACCCAAGGTGGCCACTTAAAGTAAGCTGACATGGGTTTCTGACCGAATCACACTCTAGTGATTTTCACTACTGCTGCTGAATTATGCTTGCAACATAGTTGCAAAACATTTTTTTCCTAATGTTGTTCCATATGGGTACTTGTCTGTGCTTCATGGATATCCTTTGTAAGAAGATGTGTGATATCTCAGTGAGTCTTTTAATTACTGTGATAACTCCCCATTTTTTTCTGCCCCCCCAAACTATGGAGTTGCTTTGAGGATAAGCATGTAAAGAATTAATTACAATGAGCCATCATGGTGAAGAATATGGGATTTACTAAGCAGTCATATTTGTTAATTTGTACTTCTGGGGTTTTTTTAGTAGCCATTTTAGTCCATGCAAAATGCATTTATATGTTTTTTTTTTCTGAAATAGGTGGAGTGGACAGAGAGAAATCATTGGAAGGGAGAGGGGAAAAGTATTTAGTGAAGAATGGAAAGAAAGGTTGGTTTGGCAGAAGTGTAAGGAATTGTATGACAGTGACTACATGGATTGTGGAAAAGCTATACAATTTATTTAATTGCATACTTACCAGTTTTCCTGAAGACACCTACTAAGCACTACTAGATTAGATAGCACTTCCTGCAGGTCAGATCTGAGATTCTTCATCTTGAACACTAGCTTGTGTATGTTCTCATGTTTGCAGCTCTTTTGAGAATAATGGCAATATGAGTTGTGCAGTTCTAACAATCTCCACACAATAACATATTTCCATTGCACATTTTCTCTAAACTCTTATTTATATATCATAATATTTGTTTTCTGCTGTTCCCTCGAAGTGTTCTGGGTGAGGTCATATGTTACCTTGTCCTACACAGAAAACACTTCTGTTTAGGGGAATGTGTGTAATTGCATCTATGCAGCAGGAACAGTGTAACACGTGAAGCAGCACAGAGTTACATACTTGGGGTTTCCAGCCAGTCTCCCATCCAGGTGAAGCCAAGTTGTTGAACTGTAGACATAGGATATTGGGCACCTCCAGAGAGGCTTTTCAGGGGGTTGCAGTGGGGAAGGGACAATTGTTGCATGAGCAACTTTCTGCTTGCATGACCATTGGACACAATGGTAATAAAGAACATGTTGGAAATTCCACCTAAAGGCGGTAGTTTGTTTTGTTAATCTGTTTGTGTGTTTTTTTAAAAATGTAGCATTTACTAAGTTGTAGTCTCTTCATCTGTGAAAAACGGCATTCAGAACAACCTCTATACAGGTCAAATATGTGCTGTTCACACATCTTATTAACTGCCTGCCCTATATATTTCATGTAGATTTGGAAACTTGTTATTTGGGGAGATTTAATTCATATTTTAATTACCCAAATAGCAGCATAGAACATGACATCAGAACAGTCAATTGTTGGATATCTCTCCCCCAAATGGTCTGGTATGACACTCTTTAATCAGTTTGAATTATACACAGACAGTTAGGGGGAAAGTAAATTATTGGAGAAAGGGAAGGGTTTGTGTATTGTGAAAATAGTCCAAAGCAAGGACTATATCTCATCAACTATATTGGCATTTCATTTTCATGAAGAGATAAAATATGTTGCAGCAAGTGGAGTACATCTGGAGAGTGGTTGAGTTTCATCGGAGTATTACATAACTCTTAGCTGTGAGAAAACATCTAAGTATCCAACTTTGACAGAATTCAGACAAGCCCCAAGCAGAGGGAAAACCTAGAATGGCATTATACTTCACCACTGTGAAATTACACCATGGCCCACGTTGGTTTTTTTCTACCATGTCTCAACTCCAATCCCTTTTGTTTAGCATAACATCAAACCTGAGAAAGGAATCCTGCAAAGTTTGCTGAATGTTTTGTAAGTTTTTGATGGGTCCTAATAAAGGTATTATCCTATCAGTGCTTAGATTATTTTATTGTAAAAGACCAGTGTGGCTGCAAGCATTTTATAAATAGACCAATTTGCCATAAAGCTTTATTTTCCTGGCCTTGTTCTTTATAAACTTATGAATTATCTCTCTAAAGTCAATTTCTCTTGCAAGTTCACACTTGATGGACAAAATAGCTAGGTGGTTATTTTAGTTTAGTCTACTTTATCAAACTCCCTCCCTCCCTGTGTTAAGCCATTTAATTCTGCAAGGCCTTTATGGAGTGGTTTTATGTTTATCTTATTCGTTTTACGGCTTTTAGTGTTATCTTCTATTTTTGAAACTTTATTGTGTTTACTTTTTTATGAACCACCATGGAGGATTTTTTATTCTTCAAGGTGATGGGGTGCATGGGGTGTGAAGCTAAGTAGTAGAGCACCTGCTTTGCATACTGAAGGTTGCAGGTTCTATTCCCAGTATCTCCAGTTAGAGCTTGAAAAAAATCCTGCCTAAAGTCCTAGAGCCACTGCTAATCTGTATCAACGATACTGGGCAGGATGGACCAATGGTCTGACTATAAGGCAACTTCCTATGCTGTTCTGTGTGTTTCTATATAATGTGGGGGGGGGAGGGGCGGGGGAGAGAGAGAGAGAGAGAGAGAGAGATTGAGATTGTATTACACACACTGTATGTAGGTATATACATGCACATTACACACGCACAGCTTATGAAATACAGATCCCAAATCGCTGAGGATAATGTAATTGTCCATCTCATTGCCTAGGAGATAAAAATGCTAACTGGTATTTGGAAATTAATTTATATGCATAGGCCGTTAGTTTAAAATTGTCAGCTATAAACTAAATTCCAAAATATTTAGTTTAGGTATATGATATTCAAAAAGGTAAGCCTTGAGTCTGCAAAAAAACATACCATGCTGTAGAGGCATAGTTTCAGATATGGTTCAATTTATACAAATTCTAGAGATAAGAATATATAAATCACTTGTAATAAATTGGGAGTGGAGATCAGGGGTCTCAAGCATCAGTATAAAATTCTCACTTGTATTTCTTTATTCTTACAATGCACAACCCTTGATCAGATCTAATCTGGGCTCGCAGACATTCAGATAAAGATAGAAGACAGCCTTTCTGGGTTTTGTGATAGTGTTCTAGTAATGGCAACCTGTGTTCAAATTAAATATACACTATTTGTCATTTAATACTTAATTGTAGTACTCTGTACTCTGTAAGGGGAACGCTGGACAAAAGGGAATAGAAGTTCAGTTCCTTGCACCAGCAGTAAGAAGAAGATAGCTGGCAAAGAGTGAAATATGAGAATTTTGTGGTTTTATCTCTTGTCCTGCTGCTGCTGTTGGTGGTGGTTTTTCTGCTGGGTTTGCTACTTTTTAGGGTTGTTTTTAAACTTATGTTAGTTGGTGTTTTTTTTCTTCAAACATTGGGAGGGGTGGGATTAAAACATTAGGAATCATTAGCATAAATAGGCTAGCTAGGAGAAAGTTGTTGTGCTATGAAGCATTTATGCCACCAAGCCTGACTTGTTGGCCATATTTTTCTATTTACAAAACAAGCACTGCATTGTTTTTCATTATAGATCTTCTCTAAGATCTGTAGAATTAAAATATTTCAAGATTATCTTTATCTGTAGCTCTGACACCTAAGTAATGCATATAATCCTTCTAACCTGTACAGTATTTCTCCACATTGCTCTACTAGGGAAAGCCTATATACAGGGCTAGAAAAACCTAGGCACCTGGATTCTTAGAAACTTGAAAAATATTTAAAAACCATTCCTCCCCATATATATTCCTTTTCCATTTCAATTTGAATTGTCGCAGTACTTGCTCAACAACACTACTGCTTGAATAATGCCTAATCTTATTTTCCAAATGGAAGTTCCCATTAGTGGTCAGAGTAAATTGCACATATACAGAACCGGATTTCCTTGAGTGGCAAAAGAGGATAGCTCAAAGAACGTATTCAAATGCTCCAGTTCTGTTTCTACTGAATTGAAATGGTGGAAGTAATGGACTGTGAAGTTTGTTCATATGCTACATCCATCCAAGGATGAAGTACTGGCTCTGTCGTATAAATGTTTACAATTTAGTTTGGGCCAAATTAAGTACCCATTCTATAAATACTTGTACCCAAAGAGTTTCCTAATTGCAGGCTACCTTTGCATTTCATCTGTTAAATAATGGTTAAACCATTTCTGTCCATCTAGATGAAGCAGATGTTACTGCTGTTATAGCACTAATGCTGCCCATATAGCACTGTTTAGGGTATCCTCTTTATCAAAACTGACATGCTAAACTGAAATAGAAGAAAAATATAAAATGTTATCTCCACATGTGACCTGGTTAATGAACTTGAACACAGCTGTTCCGGTCATGCAAGTACATTGATTGCATTTATTACTGCTGTTATAGCAACAACGACTCACCTTTCCCAACTACTGTTAACTGTACTGATGGTGTGTTATTACTTTCAAAGGAGAAATAAGCTGGATAACATCAAGGGCAGGGGTGCTGCAAATGGGAAGTGATAGTGTATTTTTGCGTCGGCATATCTTCTGATGATGCAATTCTCTATGTATTTTGAGCCTTACAAAAAGTTATTGAGCTGGAGCACTTAAAATGTCATTGCAAACTCAAGATTAGTTTGACTAAGTAGCATATTCACATCTGTGTTCAGAAATGTGCTGGAAGTCGGGTAGAATGGGCTAGAAAACTAATGAAGGGTGTGTGCACTCAAACAGTAATGGTGGTTGAATAGCACGGAATATTGGCTTGTGGGGTGCTGGGTGATGTTGTTATTGAAAATCTACAATAGAGCATACAACCGTAGAAGTGAGGCATAGTTTGGGCCCATGTATCAATAGAGGAAGCACAACCAGGGCCACTACTGAAGCTGTTGAGTAGGGTTAAATTATTTGCTTTTTCCCATAGCTCTGCAGTGTTGGGTGTCCCAAAAGGGGAGCTGTAGCTTGTATTTTAAAAACTGAACGTACAACAAACCAGACTTTGTTCAGGTACAAAATGATTTGGTGAACTTCATGTAGCTTTTCCAGATTATAGTATTCCAAATAATATGTGGATTATTAAGATAGAATCTATGCTTTGAGTTGGGTTTATTAATACTTTAGTCAAAGTATGCTTTGCTACAAAGCAAAAACTAACTTCCCAATAAAATAGCCTGGAAACACATGAACTCAAATTCTTCTTTTTCTTACTGCATGTGAAATCTTACCAGTGGAATGTTTCAAAATTTGGCTCTGAACTGGGGACTTTGAGAATTGATTTGTTTTCAGACATTGAGGTGTGTCACACTCTTCCCCCCCCCCTTCCTGGTTCATTTCCTGGCTTTACCCATTTTTCCTCTGCCTAAAACGTTGCATGTTCAATTAATTTTTCTTCCTGTAACTGGAAAGATTGGAGAATTCCACACTAATACTTAAATTAAATACATCGTATCTCACCTTTTGGTTGAGCAATATTGAAATTGAGTTTTGTGTTGTTGTTTTAAAAGAATGCAAAATATTAATATAAACCTTCTCCTCATCTCTCATTCTCTCTTACTGTCAATGATGTTACGCTTACTCCGGTCAAGGAAGCTCGTAGCCTTGGCTTTATCTTCGACTCCTCGCTCTCCTTTATTCCTCATATTGAGGCAGTAGCTAAATCTTGTCGATTTTTCCTGTATAATATTGCCAGGATTTGATCATTTTTGTCTGTCTCTTCTGCCAAGACGCTTGTTCATGCACTGGTTATTTCACGGTTGGACTACTGCAACCTTCTTCTCTCTGGCCTTCCTTCTTCTCACATCAGCCCGTTGGTTTCTGTTCACCACTCTGCCGCAAAGATCATCTTCTTAGCACGCCGCTCCGACCATGTTACTCCGCTTCTGAAATCTCTTCATTGGCTTCCAATTCACTTCAGAATCCAATATAAACTTCTCCTGTTAACCTTCAAAGCTTTTCACGGTCTAGCTCCTTCCTATCTCTCCTCTCTCATCTCACACTATTGCCCCGCTCGTGCTCTTCGCTCCTCTGATGCCATGTTTCTCGCCTGCCCAAGGGCCTCTACTTCCCTTGCTCGGCTTCGTCCATTTTCGTCTGCTGCCCCTTACGCCTGGAACGCTCTTCCAGAACATTTGAGAACTACAAGTTCAACCACAGCTTTTAAAGCTCAACTAAAAACTTTTATTTTTCCTAAAGCTTTTAAAACTTGATGTTGTGCAGACTTCTACTGTTACTTTCTACTGTTAGTTTTTCCCTACCCTGTGCCTGCTTACCCTTCCCTGTACCTGTTTGCATTCTCTTCCCCTCCTTATTGTTTTACTATGATTTTATTAGATTGTAAGCCTATGCGGCAGGGTCTTGCTATTTACTGTTTTACTCTGTACAGCACCATGTACATTGATGGTGCTATATAAATAAATAAATAAATAAATAATAATAATAATAATAATAATATATTTCGAACACCGGATGGAGTTGTGTTTATGTGGCAATTTGTATTAAAAAGGAGCTCATTCAGTCTCTCTCCTTGATATACAAATGCTATTGTAATTCAATTGGAAGAACATTGAAATTGTTACCCCCGGTTCTTAGCAGCAGCTTTAGCATGTTAGTTCATCCAGATGTGGTTACATCTTTTGTACATTAGTATCTTGAGTACACAAGAATAGTTATTAAACCAAAAGCAAAGTGATCAGAACTTTGTTTCCTGAATCATTAATGCTGTTGCAGTACTGATGAGAAATTATCCTGCCTCTCAATCAGATGCAGTGTCCACGAAAGCTTATGCCAGAATAAGAACTGTCAAAAGTCCAGCCAAATCTGTTTCAGTCCATTGATTTTAACAGGGAAGATTTTAGCATATGCTTAAATCCTTCAATGAAATTCATAGAACTGAAACTGCTTAAATTCAGCTGATCTTGTCCCATATTTGTCTAAGTCTGGTCTTGTATATTAACCTAATTGAGCAGTATCTTATACTCCCACTACGGCTCTGCTAGTTCTGTTGGGCTAGTGGAATGGACTGCTAGCGCGACAGGAAGTAGCAATTCCTGAAACAATCATGGGAATAAACAGAAACACTCATTTCCAAAATGGGGCAGGTCAGCAGCACCTTCTGCTGACCTGACCTGTTCCAGAAATGAGTGTAGCTGCTTGTTTCTGGTTGTTTCAGTAACTGCTAATTTCATTTGTGCTACAGTCTGTTCCACTAGTGCAGGAGCAGAATACAATATTGCCCATACTTTTTAATTGTAAAAAACTTTGGTTAAAAAAACTAGCTGTATTAAATTCTGTGTAGATTTTCCTAGATAGCATATATTAAAATAATAAATGATACAGTAGTTTGAATTTCTTGCGCTTTTGTGGGCACTTTATTCATGGGTTCGTGGTTAGTGATTCAGACCATTTTATCTTGATTGTCTTTGCTGAATTGTAACAAAAAAAGCCCACCCAAATACATGGCAGACTAAGGGTTGGTGCTCATGGTGCAAGAAAATCCACGGTGGGTGACTTGAGCACTTCCAAGAGGAACAGTTTGTGCTCATGTTCTGATACATGGTAACTTTTCAGATTTTCACAGGGGGATTTCCTGTCAGAAGAGTTCCCTATAGGAATATGAGGTGGTGGTACAAATCCGTGCTTGTCTGATGCTGCGATCTTTAGTGTGCTTTTCTGGGAGTAAAGCCTCACTGAGCCTAGGGCTTCCAAGAGAACATAGGATTGGTTCCTATGTTCACCTCTAATCTCAGCTACATTACTGATGTGTAACTTTGAGAAAGTGGCTTCTCATGTGAGGATGGATTACATAAGTCAAACATGGTATGTCTTTTTAATGACTCAAATGTAGTTTATTTAGCTTGTGTATAAGATATAATTTAGGCTTTAAAAATTCAGAATATACATTTTAATGGCAAACAACTTGAGAGAGAATACTTCTTAACTTCGATTGCTTTTTATACATTTATACGTGCAAATTGGAAGTAACTATTTGGAATGATGGGTGGGAAGGATAGAATTTCCTTGCGTCTTTGGGCAATATGGCAAGAGCCACTTAAGCTGATCCAAGGGTCTTGCGCTAGCCCAATGGATTTTTTTACTTTTTCTTTCTTTCTCTGATTAGCTGATCCTCACACCACATCACAACCCACGTTTGAAACTCTCCTCAGTTCCAAAAGCAGTTTTGCCATGCAGGGAATGGAAGTTGCAAGAAAAATATGTCTGACGCACCCTTTGGCTCATGAACTAGCTCCACAGTTCTTTTGGATCTTTGTTTTTTCTTCCTCTTCCATAAGCTTAAATTATGAAGAATTTTGAACACAAGTATGACATGGGTTTTGGGCATCCATATATACTGCTTTTTAGCTCCGCGGCCTGCACCAAATGTCTTCTTGGTCCCTCTGACAAATGAGTGCATCTGCAACTCTTAACTCTGCGAGGTAGGACAGGCTGCAAGAAACCTCTGGTCTATATTTCTCATCTATATTTCTCTGAGTTCGTGCTGCCACCGCTCACATATTTTTAAAGTCCCTTAGGGTGCAGTCCTAGCATAGGATCACTTTTCTTTCTTTCCTTTCCTTTTGCTTCTTTTTTCTTTTGCTGTCAGTTCACACCCCCCCATTCTTTTCTTGCTATTCCTTGATCACCTTTATAATGTCATCATCCCGCAGGTCGTCCTTGGTGTGTTAGTGGCCAACATCTATCCTGTTGTCCATTTCCAGCGGGTGCTCTTTGCATCGGGCCAACCGTGCCTTAAAGATCCAGCATCTGGGTGCGGTGACTGTTACCACCCTGTGTGTGTTTTTCTTCTTCTCTTCCCCCCCTTCCCCCCCCCCCTTTGGAGCATCTGGGTGGAAGACTCAGCATTTTGATATGCTGCCTGAGGGGAGTATAAGAACAAGCACAGCAGCACTGCCACGGTCATCTGCCATGTTTTCCTGGCAGCCATTTTGAGGGGAGGATATTTGGGGTTTAGGAAGTGAGAGCTGAGAGTCCGATTTAGATGAGACTTTAGTGAGAGGCAAAGCTAATTCGTGTTTTAATTACTGTTAGCTGCCTGGGAGACTCACATGAGTGGAAAGTCAGGATGCAAATGTTTCAGATAAATTAAATACTAGCACTTAATAAACGTTAGAGTTTATAGTAACAAGAAAAAATCAGAGAAGAGAAAGTTATGTGCCTCAAGACCTTGGGGAGTAGTTGTGCTATGAATCTGATACTACTTTGAATAAAAAAAGCTGCCCCATAAGATTCTCCAATTCCTCTTTAAATTCTCAGAGTTCAAAAAACAGTTTGGGGATTTGGGGTGAGAGTCTTATGGAGACACACACTGAATACTCATATATTTGTCAATTTCTCTTTAAATTCCTCTTGAGCCATTTTTTGTTGTTGTTGAACTTAGAATTTAGAGAACTTTTGAACAAGGGGAACAGACAAAATTTCCCCCCCACATCCCATTGGGTGACTTGCTATGTTTCACCAAGTTTCTACATTTCTGTATATTTAATGGCTAAGATTTTGGTGTATTTGTTCATATAAAGTAACATAAATGTGTGAAGGCCTTTACTTGATCTTTGAGAAAAAATAAGGGGCGGTTCTTTTTGACAAAAAAAATCACATTTTACATTATTGTTTATTAAATACTATTTACTAAATCCAAGTAAAATAAACATGCTAAGTCACACAAGGGCATGAGAAAATGTTTCGAGATATATGGAAATTTTCCTGGAAAACTTACTACCATGTATGAAACTTGTGCTTTTTCCCCATGCTTAGTCACCCAGCTTCTCAGACCTGCAATATGAGACACAACTCTAGTATTTTTCTCTGTCTTCTGTCCCACCCAACCCCAACCCCAGTTTCATCCTTATCTTTTTCTCCTCTTTAAAAATAAATAAATCAGAAAAGAACATGATGGTACTGCTAATGCAACACACCACAAAGTCAGAATGCAACTCATTTGTGGGTCTCAGACCACATTTTGAAGATGAAATGAAATAAGGCCCGTATTAGAAGCATGCCAGAGAGTTGTTTCCTAGGTAAATAATTTGAGATATTAAACAAATATGTTTGATAGCGGTCAGTTTCTATTATTTTTGCACTTGTTTTTAAAGCTGCATTGACTTGTCAGTGAAAACTTGTCAATGAAAATCTACTTGGTTGCATACTTTTCAAAGCCTATAAATATTGCATTAACAAGGAAATAAAATATGAGGGATATATCAGAGCCAACTTTGTGGATCAAAACTTGGCTACAGTATAAATTGCATGTCTAGCCAGGTAGTGAGTGCACATGTTGGGCTGCAACTCCATCTGGCTGCAGCTTCTTTAATAATTCACAAACATAGAGCCCATTGGCATGAATTTGTGCTTATGCAAGCATATTTCAAAAAACTAAGTAAACAGTTCTAAATTTGTATTCTCTTCCCTTCACTCTTGTAAACTGAATTTTTTGCAGAATTGGGGAAAAAAATTACTTTGCAACAATCCATAGGAGAAAATGCTATAGGGGAAATGGGCGATAAACAACAATCTATTACTAAAGTAATGAAACAATTAAGACATTTGATTTCTGATTTCTTAGTGGGATTTAGGTAGTGCTTAGTTCACTTTAAAAAAAAAACCATTCTGAAATGGTAGCCTTAATAAATGCTATTCTGGGATAGCCATCACTTGTGGATTTATTTATCTTACTCCTCTGGCACACAGAGTGAAGACAGTCCAAGTCCCAAGAGACAACGCCTTTCACATTCAGTCTTTGACTACGCAGCAGCATCACCAGCCCCATCACCGCCAATGCGCCCATGGGAGATGACATCAAATAGACAGCCTCCTTCAGCTCGACCAAGCCAACATCACTTCTCAGGGGAACGATGCAACACACCTGCACGCAACAGAAGGAGGCAAGTTTTGGGAAATGGTTTGTTAAGCTAGTCATCCTGGCTAAGGATTGTAGCTACATACTTATCAAGCCATTAATTTTAAAAAGATGTTCTGAGATGTCAAATTTATGACCTTTAGGGCACAATATTACGCCCGTTCAGACAGAAAAAAGTCCTACAACTCCTAGTATGCCCTAAACATGCATAGAATTTCACCCTTACTTGATTAAATAGTTATTTGGGAGGTAGTGGTGTGTCTACTCTCCAGGTGTACATGTTTGTGACTGCTAGTTTCCTTGACGTCTGCCAGGAATGTAGTATTTTTTCCCCACAGATGTGAGTTTTATCTAAAATCTTTTAATTAGCTTTCTCCTTAGTACTCAGTAAATCCAGCCTTTTTATTTGCTTTTGGCTGCCAGATTTAGTTGTATTTAGATGTATAGTTTTATTCCACCTTCCTCTAAAGAGCTCAGAATGAGGCACATGGATGGGGTCTGGCAGCATATGCAGAACCTTGATCATCTCAGCATTTCTTCTTAAAATGCAACATATTTGTGCCCTTCCTGACTGTGGAGTCATGGTTAAGGATATCCTTGCAATGTTTTTCCATAAACACTGGTAAAGGTGGGCATTCTTTGTAGGACTTCCAGTAATCAATAGTAAGGGCTTTTGCCCCCTGCATAAATCCCCTCTCCCATAATCACATTTATATCCCACCCTTCCTCCAAGCAGCTCAACATACCATATTAGGGGATTATTCATTTTATCATCGCAAACTTGTGAGGTAAGTTAAGATGGGAAATAATGATTTTGCCAACATCACTCGGCTTGTGGCTGAGCAAGAAATTGAGCTTAGGTCTTCATAACAAACTCTGCCATTCCCTCCTCTACACCATCCTCCTTTGCTCGGTCCCATGAAGCTGACCTAAGTTTCATTGACATGTTCATTTGAGCCTGTGGTAGATTTTAGATCGTTCCAGGCTGACTTTTCCCTGCACTGCGATGGGCTTAAAAGGTTACATGAAATCTAACCTGGGCTGAGCCCATCTCATCTCCTGCATCACCAGTCAAGTTTCACGTGGCGTTTTGAGTCTGTGGTGATGTTGAAAGGAAAGTCAGCCAGGGCTGAGCCAGAAACTGTGGCCAAAATCATGTGAATAAGCCCAGAGGCCTAAAACCCTTCTCACCTGCCGTAAATATGAATTCCTTCCTCCATGCTTTTCCTTTCCCTCATTCCAATAACTCTGTAAGTTCTGTAAGAATCCACATTGTGCATCTAGAATGCAGTGTAGAAAGAAAACCAAATTTACACAGTAGTCACCTAAAAGTTTGCCAGCTGATAGCAGTCGTCACAGGGAGAATCAGTTATCTGGCCTCTGACCCATGTGCTAAGTTCAACTTGACCTTTACTTCTGCTGCTCAGCCATTGGAGGAAGAAGGGGCTGTGTGGGACCGTTGGCGTTGCCATCTAGTTGGAGATTACAGGGAGCTGCCTAATCCATACTTGTTTACAGCTGCTAAGTGGCAGGTTTTTCTAAACCACTGCCACCTGCTTTCTGGTCTTCTATTTGCATCATAAGAAAATGATGAAAGTATATGTAGATCGTTCTGATTATGGAAATTTAGGAATACAGGAACCACAAAACTGTCAAAAATTCATATTCAATCTAAAAGGGAAAATCGCCAGGTGTTTGAAAAAAACCCAAAAGAAGCAATTTGATTGATTATTTGCAGCCCTCCCGTTAGACGCCAGAGAGCAAGAAGAGATCGCTTGTCTCGACACAATTCCATTAGTCAAGATGAAAACTACCATCTTCCATATGGACAACAACAAGCAATAGAAGAACCCAGAGCCTTCCACCCACCGAATGTGTCTCCCCGTATGTTGCACCCGGCTGCTCATCCACCACAGCAGAATGCAGTGATGGTTGACATTCATGAACAGGTATGACCAAAGAGAGACACGTGTTTTCCATACTTCTGCTATCTGAGTTATACTTTCTGATTTACAATTGGAAGGTGCTCTCCACTCTTACAACCCAAAAGGCCTGCTTTGGAAGGCATAGAAGTAAGAACTGCCTGGCTGACCGATCATCTCTGAGGCCAGGTAACTCTCTGATGTGCATCTGCATTGAGAGTCATTGAACTATCTAGTCATACCTGGTATGGAGATGTGGCAGAATTATCAGTGGAGGCCGATTGGAAGGGGGCAAAGTCACAGTAGTGCCTCTTTTGCAGACGCAGTGGCCCACCTCTTGGTCTTAATCGATTTCTCATGGCCTACTAGTGTGCCTCAGCACAGAGTTTTGGAATTACTGGCATAGGTGACAAGTATCCTGAAAAAACAAAATCTTCCTAAAGTGAAGCGAAATTATGAAGTATATTGCTTGTTTTTCTTTCACTATGTTAAATGTCACAGGCTTATTAAATGTATGTAAGTATATTTTAGATATGAATTTCAAATATTTAAACAGTAGAAAAGACCAGACATGGATTTAGTGTTCTTCTGTGTCACAAATTCAGCTCAGCATTTTTGTTGCTTTTTTGGCGTTATTTGGCTGTTGGCCAAAGAGAATGGACACGTCAAATATTCTGATATTTAAAGCATTCATCTATTCAAGCAGCTACACAGAACAGAGTGTCTTTGAAAACCCATTCTGAAACCAGACTGCCCTCTAAAAGCCTCCAGTCCTTCCCAGAAGCTTTGCATATCACAATGCAGGCTCCTCCTTCATGCGGTAAATACAATGGACTTGGGTCAGCCTTTTGTACTTGAGGCCTTTTCCACTAGATGTTTGGAGACCTGTGCTTGTATGTTTAATTCCTGCTTCCTTCCAAATCCTTTGGTCCTATTCTGATGTGCCAACAGTTCCAACATGTGGCCAGTAGGAAAATCTAGGCCATATAGCTTAATTAGGAGAAGCTTTACAGAAGGAGTTGCAGGGCTGGGGGTACTGTGTGTGAGTGAGTAAGTGAGAGTAAGTATATGACCCGAAAGGATGGGGCCCCTTGCTTTTATCATTGCTATCAATTTACTTGATGCAGTATTTGACTGCAGTCCAATAGAGAGCCAGTGTGGTGTAGTGGTCAGAGTGTTGGACTGGGACATGGGAGATCCAAGTTCTGTTCTCTATTTGGCCATGAAGCTCACTGGGTGACTTTGGGTCAGTCACTGACTCTCAGCCTAACCTACCTCACACAGTTATAATAATAGATAAATGTAATAAATAAATTTAAAATATATCGGTGATCAGTTGACATTAGTTGACTGGTGAATTTGACCAACATCCCAACGTATTTCTGGAAAACCATAATTTATTCAACCGAAATGCTTTCATACCATTAGTTTGAAAAACCTGTCATTTTGTTTTGTTCTGCTGAAAGCTCCTTATGTTCTTCCTCACAGATCCATCAGGGCACAGTCCCTGTTTCGTACACGGTGACTACAGTGGCACCACATGGGATCCCACTTTGCACAGGTCAGCACATACCAGCTTGCAACACGCAGCAGGTCCCAGGGTGTTCTGTGGTTTTCAGTGGACAGCATCTCCCTGTGTGCAGTGTGCCTCCTCCAGTAAGTAGTTCCCTTATCTTAATTTGGAAGCAAAACACTTAGAATGGCTTTGCAAGCCACATAAAGTCAAGAGTGTACTTAGGATCATATTCTATGTGTATTTACTTGGTTCAGTGGGAATTACTCTCAAGTAAGTGTCAACAGGATTTTAGCCTTCCTGTAAGAATATTTCATCAAGAGTTGAAATGCGTGTTATGTATATTTCACAAACATAGTTAAGAGTAGAATATTATTGGTGTGTGTATCCCAAACACATTTTGAGCATTCATTTCCTAAAGTAGGTTTACACCTAAGCTCTGAATGTACATCCTATTTTAAATTACACATTTTTAAAAACTTGGGAAAAGGAGGGAATTTCCACGGTATTGACCAACTGTTGTATGAAACCCAAATAAAATGCTTTTTCTGTATTTGACACACTAGTTAGATTTTTCAGAAGGTTAGCATGTCTGTGGTGTTTGCTTTTATCACTGTGTGCAGTATCATAAGGTATTATCCAGAAAGATCAAGTATCTGGTAGTATAAAATCTGCTAGTATTCCTTTATTGAAATTAACTTATAGACATTAAAATGCTGTGTTAATAATAGGCATCAGAAGGGACATCAGAATAGAACAAAGCATAATTTATTTACATAGAGACTATTTTTCTCACAGTAGAGAATTAACACCCCAGAAATCAGATGGGTTACAGAATAAGCTTTCAAAATAGTAGTTAATCAGCATTAGAGGAAACTCCCCTTCTTTCATTCTTCTAAACTTGAAATTAAAATGTATCGCACGCACGCACGCACGCACGCACGCAGAGGCTGGCAAATCATGAAAAAGGCTAGACTTCTAAGATACAATTCTATGTATTCTGTGCTTTAAAAATAATAAGAACCATCAAAATTCTGAGTCCCAGGCCAGATCTACACCAAGCAGGATATAACATTATGAAAGTGGTTTGAAAACGATATATGGAATTTGTCATGGGCCCCAACAGTTGTCAGTGCACTTCAAAACCATTATAAAGCCGTAGTGTAGATCCTGCCCTGGTAACCCAAATTCTTCTCCAAGGAAATAATGAATTCTGCCACCTCTATAAGTCGTATACATTTGAATAACTTTTCTCTTAGTTGGCAAAATTTGTATTGCTTCTGCTAATCACGTGGAGAGAGAATACTCTTTTGTGGCAGCAGTACTTGCCTTGTAAATATGCCATGCTTTATTCTATTCTGATGCCCCTTATGAATGTTAAGAGCATCCAAATACCATACGTTGCATAAGGTTGTGAATATTTCTCTTTTGCAGATGCTTCAAGCATGTTCGGTTCAACACTTACCAGTTCCATATGCGGCTTTTCCACCCCTTATCTCCAGCGATCCATTTCTTTTGCATCCTCCGCACCTTTCCCCACATCACGCTCCACATCTATCACCTCCAGGGCAATTTCTTCCCTTTCAAACACAGCAGTCACGGTCGGTAGGTTCCACTTTTTGTATTTTATTTATTATTTTATTTATATAAAATAATAAATTTTATGTATATAAAAACACGACTCCTAACTTCCTCTAGTACAGCCTTCCTCAACCTGGGGCGCTCCAGATGTGTTGGACTACAACTCCCAGAATGCCCCAGCCAGTGGCTGGGGCATTCTGGGAGATGCAGTCCAACACATCTGGAGCGCCCCAGGTTGAGGAAGGCTGCTCTAGTAGTTGGTTCTGGAATACTGCCTTTAAGATAGCATGCTTTGGTTGGCAGAGTAGAAGAGGAGCTGAGTGTCTTCAGCGAAAAATCTTGAGGTTTTTTTTGCAAATGAGAGCAGACCTTTCACTATAGGAGTCTGTGACCTGCAAAATCTGATCTAAACTTAACCACTTCAATT
Source organism: Elgaria multicarinata webbii (assembly GCF_023053635.1). NCBI lineage: Eukaryota > Metazoa > Chordata > Lepidosauria > Squamata > Anguidae > Elgaria > Elgaria multicarinata. The sequence continues at coordinate 15,423,231 of NC_086176.1, forward strand.
CCCAGTCTGCTAGAAATGCAGAAGAAAAGCTGACTATCTCAGGGTGCAATCCTATGCATATTTAGACAGGAAAAAAACGTCCTACACTCCCAGAATGCTGGGAGTTGTAATACTTTTTTCTGTCTAAACATGTATAAATGTAAGCGTATACTCCAGCACTGGTTTTGGAGAAATGGAACATTGGTGTCCTTTCAGAGAGAGTGGGGGAAAAAGAGGGTGGTAAACTTGTGGCTATAGATGCTGGAACAAGTAAATGTTCTCAGTTGCATGATACGAGAAGAAAGTTACATCATATAATGCAAAACAACATATTTATACTGAACACAAGCATTGAATTATAATTTGATTCTGCATTCAGAATCAGAACGTGGTTCTTTAAAGGATGGGAAATAATAATTTCAACCAACTTACTATGCATTTTTTCCATACATACTTTGCCTCCTCTTTAATTTTAAAAAACTGTGTCTGCAAGACAGTATGAACACGTTTGTACTGTGTAATATTTCTTTGATAAGCCTAACGAATGACTATTTTTGGCAAATGCACCACTAAATTGTATCTTTGAAATGTTCAACATACGCTGGTGTTTTTTTCCTCCCTTAGCCTCTTCAGAGGATAGAAAATGAAGTAGAGTTGCTTGGAGACCATCTTCCTGTAGGAGGTTTTACCTATCCACCTTCAGCCCATCCGCCGACATTGCCTCCATCAGCCCCTCTTCAGTTCTTAGCGCACGACCCTTTACACCAAGAGGTGTCCTTTGGAGTAGTAAGTGATGGTTTTTGTCATTTTAACATGAGCCAGTGTGGTGTAGTGGGTAAGGTGTTGGACTGGGAGTCGGGAGATCTGGGTTCAACTCCCCACTCGGCCATGGAAACCCACTGGGTGACTTTGGGCCAGTCACAGACTCTCAGCCCAACCTGCCTCACAGGGTGGTTGTTGTGAGGATAACATGGAGAGGAGGATTATGGGTTCCTTGGAGGAAAAAAGGCGGGATATAAATGTAAATAATAATAATAATAGTAATACATTGTACAGTAAGCATTCTGGTTCTGTTGTTTTATTGTTATTTCAATCAGAGGTGATTAGAATTAAGTACATCAAAATGTGCAGCTTTTGAAAATAGAAAGCATATTAGCCGTATGTTTCATGGAATTTGGGCAAGTTTATCTGGATGTCTTCATGCATCAATTTTTGAATGTCCGAAATTGCATTGTAGAGTCAAGGGAAAATATACTGTGGTGAAAACTCCTTTGCAGCCTGAAGATCTGACTTTTCTAGTGCCCCACTGGAATGATCTCATTTTACACCTGATTTGACTATTTCCCCTCCCCCCCCCTTGCTTCTTTCAGCCTTATCCACCTTTTATGCCTCGAAGACTCACAGGACGCAGCCGGTATCGATCCCAGCAGCCAATACCGCCGCCCCCTTACCATCCCAGCCTATTGCCATATGTGCTGTAAGTCTTCCTTTGTCTTAATAGCATACCTTATTCCTTGGCTTTAGGGTGGATCATGCAATTTTACCAGACAGGCAAGCATATACTGTATATACAGTTGTTCCCGAAAGGGCATGCAGTGTTTTAATACGAAGGGGAAGTGCCAACTATTGTCATTTAAAATTTGGGTAAGTTTTATTTTATGTCCTGAAAGAATTACAGAAGGGCTCAGTCTTCTGGGAAGTTCTTCTACCCAAGCCCCATTGCAGTGAATTGTAGCCATGAAAGAGCAGCACTGGGTTCTTGTGCTGCTTCTGTTCTTTGAAATGAGACCTGAGTAGAAGTTGAACTTCCTAGAGGAGTGTTCCTAAGGTTTCTGAAAAAGCAAATATGTAGGGAAATTAATAAATTTAACAGCTTCTTTAAAAGAGTTGCAGGTGCTTTTTATTATTTGTTAAAGGCACAAACTGGCAATTGTCTGTAAGTGTTCTCTAATCATTGAGTGATCTGCTGTTACTGGAAAATGGAGTCTGGGGCCTTAGCTAGACCTAAGATTTATCCCAGGACCGTCCCGGGGTCGTTCCTGCCTGCTCCTGGGATATCCTGTGTGTCATTTACATGAACAGGGATGAGCCCGGGATGAGCACGGAATAAACCTTAGGTCTAGCTAAGGCCTTAGTGAAGGAAGCTAAAGAGGAAGCAGCTGAAATATGCCCAAGGACAGACGTATTGATGTGGCAGGAAGTTCTGGGTATGGTGGGGACGGACTCATGCACGGCCTAGGGATGTCCAAGTCTCCATATTGTGATCCTTTCAAGCTGTGCATATTTTTCTCATATTTTTTCTGTGTTTGGGTTCTTTCTAAACGTAAGCTTTTATTTCCCTAACAAATTTGAGCAAAGCCATTTTGGCAAGTCTTAGTATTCCGTCACCCTGTTAATCTATTAAATAGTCCAGTAGCTCTTATTGATGCAGTAAAGGTCAACCCAGTCCGTATATTATCTTTTGCTATGTATCATTTGGTATGTTTGTATTTTTTTTTTTTTAAATCAACTTAGTGAACTTGTTTACCATTCATTGTTTTTGCGGTTTTAATCCAGATTAAATGACTTGCTATTTTCATTCTCTTCTAAAAGCCAACCTGGATTCTAGCAATAGCCTGTTTGGGGAACACACAAACAATACATTTTCCCTTTTCCCATCAAGTGCAGAGTCCCTGTTTCCTTTCTTGGGGTCCTATTGCCACTTGTCTTCATATAAACATATATGAAGTTGTCTTGAACTGTGTCAGATCATTGATCTACATTATTTTTATCATGCTTGATATTTATGTTAATCCCACTGACTACTTTTATACTGTTTTGTATTGTGGCATGTTAATTTTCTTGTTTAAATTGGTTTTATTATTTTAACTTTTTGTAAGCCACCCTAGGTACCAGTACAAAAATGGCGTAAGAATTTAAATTTAAAAAAAACACGTTGTTTTGAAAACTTAAATTTGCAATTCTAAAACTGGATTTATACAGGAAGCATAAACTGTGGTGTAACGTAATGCATAAAATGGCAGGGGAGTCAATTTTGTTGTAGATTTATAACATAATGAACTGCATGACTTAGTATTAAACTAGAACAGAATTTAAATTCTTGATCAATTTTAAAAGGCTGCAGTACTAAATCACAATGCTGTACACAAGGCTAGCACTAAATCACAATGTTGGCTTTCTCCAAAGATCAATGCTTCCAGTGCCACCCACAGTTGGTCCGGCCTTCAGTTTTGAGCTGGATGTAGAAGACGGTGAAGTGGAAAACTATGAGGTTGGTTAATACTATATAGATACATGAAGAAGTATAGTCCATGGGACTTGATTATGTTTGAAATTTGTTTTCCAAACATGTTGGATTGTATGCAGTGGTTGCATGAATGGAAGGCAGCTCATGCAGCTGATCTTTTTTCCCCTTCCTCCCCACTCCTAGCCTCCCTGTAACTTCTGAGGGTTGGGGCGGGGGGCTCCTGAACAGTGGGTGCGGGGTGCAGCTGGTGGTGGGCAATCTGAAATTAGGTGGAAGGATCTTGTACCAGCGATTTCAGGTGACCCTCCCCCATTGGGTGCATGCACGCACAGACCTAGACAATTCCACCCCCACTGTTCAGGAGAATTGCCTGACCCTCTGTAGAAGGTTTCTGTAGGTTCAGGGGGAAGAAAAAGATTGGTTACATGAATTGCTTTTCAGTCAACTAACCATTGCATACAATCCATTATTACGAGATACTAATTGAAGATTGCTAGATGTATAAGCAGCAAAATACTTTCTCTCCCCCCCCCGCCCCCCAGAAATAAAAAAGCAATGCAGTTGTTTTTACCAGCATAGTTACACTGAGGGGTTTCTAGGGATTTCTTTATGCTTTATGCGAAATTTATATGCTTCTTCATGCAGGGCTATTCAAACCCCGCACTAAGAACAGTTCAGTGTCTCTTACATAAATTATGCAAATTTGATGATTTCTCCGTTTGCGTAATTCCGGTTTGCTGCTCATCCCATAATTGATTACATTAATTCTGTAATGTGAGAAGAAGCACTTGAAGTGGAACCATGTAGGTTTAAAAAAGGTGGGTTTCTTTTATAGGCACTGCTGAACTTGGCTGAAAGACTGGGAGAAGCTAAACCAAGAGGACTGACGAAGGCAGATATTGAGCAACTTCCATCTTATAGGTTCAACCCAAATAACCATCAGTCAGAACAGACTTTGTAAGTACTTCTTCTCCTTGTTTAGGTTTTAGTATGCAGTCACTTTACCCTGATTGGCTGGAGTCCTGCACTGCGAACAACTGTTGCATTCAATCTTGTTACCCTCTTAAAATTACTTCCCAGTAAAGATGTTCATTAACCCGGAATGTAAGATGTGCATGTGTTTTTAACCTCAATAATAATAATAATAATAATAATAATAATAATATTTATTTATTACCTGCCTCTCCCTTTGGATCGAGGCGGGGAACAACATTAAGTACAACAATACAATATAAATCAAATGCATTACACTGATTAAAAGAGCATGTAGAACCAATACAATATTAAAATAACAATCAGGACATCTTAAAATTCTTAGGTTTAAAATTCATCTGGGTAGGCCTGGCGGAAGAGACTAGTCTTTATAGCTGTCTTAAACTCTAAGAGAGTATTAAGTTGACAAATCTCCTCCAGCAGGCCATTCCACAGTTTATTTATTTATTTATTTAATTAATTACATTTATATACCGCCCCACAGCCGAAGCTCTCTGGGCGGTTTACAACATTTTAAAATAGTAAACATTAAAAGTATACAATTTAAAAACACACACACACACACACACACACACACACACATAAAAACAGTATAAAAACAACAGTATCCATTTAAAAACAACAATTGTGGGGTCCATTAAAAACAAACTTAATGTTGTTAAATGCTGTTAAAATGCTGTTAAAAATGCCTGGGAGAAGAGAAAAGTCTTGACCTGGCGCCGAAAAGATAACAATGTTGGCGCCAGGCGAGCCTCATCGGGGAGATCATTCCACAGTCGGGGGGCCACCACTGAAAAGGCCCTCTCCCTTGTTGCCATCCTCCAAGCTTCCCTTGGAGTAGGCACTCGGAGGAGAAGAAAAGGTCCTCTGGGTAACAGTTGTCAGCCTACTTTTGGCTGACTGGAGTAAACCCCTCCCAGAGGACCTGAGTGTGTGGGATGGATTGTATGGGAGAAGGCGATCCTTTAGGTAACCTGGACTCAAACTATGGAGGGCTTTAAAGGTAATAACCAACACTTTGTACTTCACCCGGAAACTAATTGGCAGCCAGTGGAGTGATTTTAATGTTGGCTGCCATATTTTGAACTAGTTGACGTTTCCGAATTAGGTACAATGGTAGCCCTATGTACAGAACGTTGCACGAATAGAGCCTTGAGGTTACCAACGTGTGCACTACCGTCTGTAGATCTTCCAAGTGTAGGAAAGGGTGCAGCTAGATTAACAGCCAAAGCTGATAGTAGGCACTCCTGGCCGTCGCATCTATCTGAGCTGTCATTTGGAGTGATGGATCCAGAAGCACCCCCAAGCTGTGAACACAGTCTATCAGGGAGAGTGTAACCCCATCCAGAACTGGTTGACACACCTCCAAACCCAGGTTAGAGCCCTTGACACTAAGCACCTCCATCTTGTCTGGATTCAGCTTCAGTTTGTTTTCCTCATCCAGCCCATTACCGCCTCCAAGCATTCATTCAGAGGAGACACACTATCCTTAGCTGATGCTGTTATCGAAGGCATAGAGAAATATATTTGGGTGTCATCAGCTTACTGATAGCACCCTGCCCCATGCCTCCAGATGATCTCTCCCAGCGGTTTCATGTAGATGTTAAACAGCATTGGAGATAGGATGGCACCTTGTGGTACGCCAGTGGTTCCCAAACTTTTTCAGGTAACCGCCCCCTTGGTTCCACAAACTCATGCCCAGTGCCCCCTACCCTACCCTATAAAAATCATTATTCAGAATAGCGGTTTTCAACGACCCACTAAGGAAGATAATAACAATAAAATTCAAAACAGTAACAATTAATTGAATATTTATTCAAAATCCAATTACATTTTTTTAGTTTATTCAATTAAACATAATTGATGAACTTGATCCAGTGATATCTTTTCAAAGTCTGATAGTCATTTAGCTATCAGATATTAGATATCACATTTGGTAACTAGGGTGGAGTACCTCACTATTCTGTAAATTCTTAATGTGAAGGATGGGCGTGATGAAGTGATACCAGTTTCCCAATGTCTGGTTTAAAGTCACTTTACATGAGGCACCACATTTAGTAATCTGGATTCGATTTCTTTGGTGGGAGAGAAGAAGACAGACAACACTAAAACCACCTTACACCAAATACGATGTTAAAAATGCAACCAGGAACTTCTGAACAGGTAGCGATCAGAAATTTCCTTCTGTAACCAAAACTCCTGGTACGATTTCTTAAACTTTGGCTTCAACTGAATGTCATTTTGTAGCTCAATTGACCCCTTTAAATGGGAAGCACCTGTCGGAGATTTGCTCGGGGAGGGAAAAGAGAGCAAATGCCTGTTTTGCAGCCGGTGTGGCGGGGCACACCAAGCAGGGTATGTCTCTTCATTAGTGTTTTGGTGCTTTTGAAACATTTCAATTCACCGTTAAAAGGACTCTTCTTAAACGGTATTAATACATGTGTGGATTCTTCCCCTATATGGCTTGGGACCAAACTACCTTCTCCCATAAAAATGTCCCTGGGTTTTAAGACCTTCTGGAGAGGCGCTTCTCGGAAAAGACCACCTCGAGTGCCCCCCTGCCTCCCCCTTGCCTCTTAACGCCCCCCTATGCAATCCCACCACCCCCAAGGGGGCGGTACCACCCACTTTGGGAACCACTGTGGTACGCCATACAACAGCTCCTTTTGTTAATAAGTATCTCCTATTAGAGATACTTATTAACAATTGAGCTGAAATCTTAAACATGGAATTTTCAGCTCCTTGATATTTTGATTCAAATAAAGACTTCTTCCCATCCAGAGAGTTGCATAGCTAAGGATCATTTTGGATGTAAGAGGTCGTATAGTTGCTGTTCCTTATTTCCCCTGTCTGATGTCAAAAGGGTTGCATTTTACAAATTTGAAACATTTCAGAAAAAAATTCTGTAGCATAAACAGGTGAGAAGTTATGCATATTTAAATGTGGCAAATACATAATAGCGTGGTACCCATATTGGTGATGTCATCACGCAGTCCCCCACCACTGGAATTTTGTAAGACTCACTTTTCTGAGACATTTATGTCATATATAAATAAAAAATATTCACTAAGCTTTTGCACTCGCTGGGATAAATAAATCCTGCCTGGTTCTGGGACTAAATGGAACAGCACTGAATTGGGTGCAGGAGCCAGGCCATCCCCTTATATGACCAGCCCTGACTTCTGCATTCTCAGCAGGGTTCATTTTGCCAAAAGCCCCTCTTCCCCCACATGTCAGATGGCTGCCTGATTTTGAAACATGCAAGTTGCAAAATCAGAATGCCTTGTTGCATGAGGTACTGCTTTTTGAAGAGAGAAAATGAATGTCCCAGTAGGTCCATAGAAAACAAAGAACTTGCTTGAATTATGATCACTATCCACAGAAAATCGGACCTTAAAAAAAAAGTACTGAGCCGTGCACTATTTCTGTAAAGAAAGCACTTTCAAAGTATTAAAGAAATCGGCATTAAAAAAATAGTCACGTAATTCTCATCGAGATATGAGCTTCCATAACAAGAAATATAAAGGGATAGGTGGGAGAAGATGTATCTGGTCTCTTTGACTACAGATTCCCATTTATGCAAGAATATGAAAAGTAACCACTGACTGTTTGCATCAGTTTTGCCTGGTGAATTGTGAGGTGGGGTGGGGCGGGGTGGGGTGGGGTGTGATATTTGCCATACTGCAGTGAACCCTAGTCTACAGTGTCTTGGTCTGAAGTGGTGAATACCACTTCTCACCACTTGAGGGTATGTTCAAATAACATTCACAGCATAGAACTGGTATGGGTAAATCATCTCTCTCTCCTTTACTGCTTATAAAACAATAGAAGAATTGGATTTTGGCTGAGAAACATCGCACTTCTCTTTTTCTCAGTAGTCGCAGGATCACTCCATCTTCCAGTCTGAAGCCAGAGAGTTGTCAAAGATCTCTGCCACTTACTTTCCCTGCATAACATATATTTATTTTAATTTCTCTAATGCAATCTCCGATATTGACTGTTAGGAGAAGCAACACCCCACCCCCGCCAAACCCTGACTTTCTGGTAGAACTGGTGTTGATGCTAGGAATATAAAATGTGAACTGGGAAATCAACCGTTCATATTTCACCTTAGCCCCGGATTCACTGGATGGCCTTTTGGCAAGCTGTTATATCTTATTCTTGACTATTCCATCTAATATTTTACAGGATGGTGGTAAGGTTTGCTGAGATTGCATATGCGAAATGCTTTGAGCACTCTGAGCACTATATAAATAAGCATTATGAGTAGAGAGGCTTCTTTGCTGTGGATTAGTATCATTAAAGATACAAACGTCATTGTTCGAGGAAGTCTTCCCTTGATGACCAGCCACGGTTCATGTTGCATTTTGCTTTCTAAAAAATGTATCTTAATGTGTTTTTATTCTGTTTTTATTTTATCTTATCTTGTACACCACTCCGAAATTTTGAATGGGGAGAGGTGTAAGGAAATAAATAAATAAAGGACTTGTTTTACCTTTTCTTGCACCGTACAGTAGAACTGTAGTCTGTTTAAAAATAACAGCAGCAAATGTGGCACTGCTACATCCGCATGTCAAAATACCTGCATAGAAAAAGGCTTACATTTTCTGATAAGTAAATTAAAACCAAACCAAACCGTTGTTGCTTTTGTTGAATAAGGTATTCTCCTATCTCTCTTCTAGGTGCGTAGTGTGCATGTGTGACTTTGAGTCGAGACAGCTACTTAGAGTTTTACCATGTAACCACGAGTTCCATGCCAAGTGTGTTGATAAGTGGCTTAAGGTAATATTCTGCTTTTAGGGGGGGAAACCTGCAAGATTCAAATGTTTATTTTCAGGCATGTCAAGGAATACTCTTGGGTTTTGCAGCAATATTTCTCACTATAGCAGCAGCATTATTTTTTTTTAAAAAAATGTCTGTATGGATAAGGCTAGTGAATTGTCCGCCCTACTAATAATTATTTAATTGTTGTTGAACACAAAGCTCTAACTATATGCTTCCCCCCAAATCTATGCTTTCAAGAATGTTACTGAATATGAAAAAAATAACCTAATTTGTTTTAAGGTTGAGAAGGAGCCAACAGGAACAAGCAGTATCATGACAGACCAACAGTGTAGACAAGATGCAAAATATGGAAGTATAATTAAAGTAGGAAATTAATGAATTTCAGAGAATGTACTGAATTCTATTGTGTCATTGCAGTGGTAAATCCTAAAACATCAAAACTGCAGAATCTACTAACATCTTTTATGGTGAAGGCTATTAAACTATAACCTTGGTTGCTCTTAAATCATATGGTGACACTTTTGCGGAGATTTCATTTTTAAATATTACCACTAGATACAACATTTATTTCTCCCTAGCACAGACTCCAAGTAGCAGAGAACTGTAATTATAATGACTCGTGTTTTGCAATGGTTTCCATATCAATTTTGTACATTGACTTAGATCCCAAGTACCTTGTGCAGGCAGAAAGGCACTTCCATTAGTGAAAGTAGAGGTCTCTATTTTTATTTTTATTTTGCTGATTACCCCTTGCACCATGTCACAAGCTGTTCTGGAGGGTCTCCCAACCCTCAGGAACAAAGTTGGAGCTGGAGAATAGAAAGTCCCATTCTGTGAGTAGAACAAGATCCAAGTCACCATTTTTGAAGAATCCCAAAATGAAAATGTATATTTGAGAACTTTAGAAAATGTTGCAAGAATGTTAGCCATAATGATATCTGATGTAACCACTAGAGGACTGAATGAAATCGTTGTCCCAGGGTGCCAGATTGCCGTTCCACTGTTCCATTATTTGTATATAGTGTAGGATCTGATTAATATGTCACAGCAGTAGCATTTGTAACTGAATTCATAGGCTTGTGGTCAAACTTGAAATGTGCATTACACATTCCTTATGGCTGGCAGCTCAATGGAGAATAATTGAATCTGAGTTTTCACTGAAGCTCGGATGTTAATCATGTGAAGGGGGGTCTGCATGCCATCATGGGCAGCGCTGGTTCTCCATCCCTGGGTGGATGTCTGCAAGAGGGAAACCTAAGTGACTAAGGAGCTTTCCCCAGCCTGGGGCCCTCCAGATGTGTTGGACTACAACTGCCACCAGCCCCATTTGCTCATGTCAGCTGTGGATGATGGGTCTGTAGTCCAACACACTGGGAGAATGCCAGGTTCAAAGCTGGATGTTGGGTTCAAGAACCCTACGCAATCAGGGTTACTGATCTCATGGAAGCCTACATGTGTAGAGAGGTCTGTGCGTGTGGGCTTCCTTTTTGCATTTTCATCTATCTGTGATGGCTTTTCTCACATATACAAGCCATCACTTGGAGCCTACAGTGAATGAACAATGAACGTGTTTGCCAAGAGTTACTCTCTTACTGTATGCTGATATAGAAAGGAATGTTTGCAGTCCACATTAGAAAGTAGTTCAATTAATCATCACGTTGCCTTGATGTATTGTCCTGAGCCCTGTTCCAGTGTTAAAATTGTTTCCCTGCGAAGGGTCTGCTTTCATCTTATTGATTTTAGGGAAGCTGTTACAGATGCTTCCTTTCACTTCATTACTTAATCACAAAAAGAAAAGCATGAATAAGACACTTTTAAAAAAGCCACATGACTGACCTTTTGGACAGATCCAATTAAAGTCAAGTAGTTAAAGCGTATTAATTTCTCTGAAATGTCTTTTGAGTTTAATGTGGCTTCTCCCCCCGACCTATGGTTGGTTATATTGTAGCGGCACGTGTCTCAGTGTGTAGTGTAACTTAGTACATGCTTTTTTCTACATTATTTTGCGTGTGGTGCTGTGTGATGGTAGCTCTGGCGATTCAATAAAGCCTGTTTTTATTTTCTAGGCAAATCGCACCTGCCCTATCTGCAGAGCTGATGCTTCAGAAGTACATCGTGATTCAGAATGACCAGTCTAAGAGCACAATTCTACTTTGGGTGTTCCTAGTCACATGTGTATATATATATGAACTCTCCATTGAACTTAACCCGTGTGGCTTTCAGCCTTCCCTTTACACAAAAGGGTCAATGGACCTCTCTTTGCACTGTGTGATTTAATCAACTATAAAGCTTATACTTAGTCTTCACAATTATGGGATTGTTATACTAACTGTGTGATTGGAACTCCAAAGATATTTTTTTTTTCTTTTAGCTTAATTTCGTGTGTGCACTAACATTCCCTGGGTTTTGTGTGATCATTCCGAGTGTTGCTGCGAGATTACAGTGGAACGTAATCCAGCATGTGCTTTTATATTAAAAATGAAAAGAAAAGTGGGAGCTCCAAACAATATAGCAATCTACCTTATATAGAGCCTTCAAATACTGTGAGTGGGAATAAATGGTGCGGGGTGGTTGCGTTGATCGCAGGGTGTGTGTGTATGCGGGTGAGCAAGTGTTTGGACGGTAGTGTGCAAGAGGACTTATATACCAGCATGTACTGAGGATGTAAGTGTGTAGTATTAATTATGCTGCAATGTATAATCTTGTGTGTTATTTAAACAGTACTAGTACTGTACACTGGTTTCTTTCCTTGTGTTTGCAGTTGCACACTGAATGCTAAGGGTGCAGCAATTATAGACATTTGGTATTCCCCCTGCCTACAGTTAATAGTATAAAAGGGCCTTTTTGCTCTTATTCAGAGAAATATTATGCTTCCCATTAATTGGAGATACTATGTCCGCCATTATAGAACATATTGAATTCTCAGTTACTAAAAATAATTAGCCTTGTTTTTAGGCTGCTGGAATTTCCACATTTTTTAAATGTGCAGCTCACTGCTAACTTTATAAGGAGTTGCAGCATTGCACAGTCAGGTAGCAATATTAAATATTCTCAACTGGTGACTGACAGTTAATCTCCTCTCTTCCTTCTTAAATTCTTCCAACCAATATTAGTTCTTTTCTGTTGAATTTTGAAACTGGGTTTTATTTGAAAAAGTGAAGATGTCTTTTGGTTTTTTTTTATCCATTTTTGTCCATAAAAATTTAAAGTGAGAGGATCTTGGAGAGTCTGTGCAAATGTTGGCAACATACCCGCTTAAATACACAATTTAGCATACAAACGCTGGCACTAATTCACATTCCTTGCCATACTCAGGCAAACATGTACAATTAAAATAACTTAAAGAGAGAGATCCGGTTCACATGTAATGATGACAAATGGTGGGTTAATTAATTAATTCGCCATGGTGTATGCCATGTACATTCTGCAGCCATTTTGAATATTCAACCCCTGTTGGGGTTGGGGGTTGCTATGTGACTTTCAAACTCAGACATTATGGGGCTGTTCAGACAACATGCTAAGCCATGGTTAGGCCACAAAACCTTTTTAATGGATAGTGAGCATGCTTAAACTGTGGTTATGCAGCAGCATGGTTAGGAATGGTTCACATGGCACGCTAAGTCATGGTTCACATGACATTGCTAAGCCATAATGTTTAGCTCAAAATGCTTAACTACTGTGACTTAGCATGTCATCTGAAAAGGGTCAAAAGTTTAATCTTGGGTTAAGCAACTTATAGTTAATCTACAATTAGTAGTTAGGTTAACTATGGGTTGTTTAACTCATGATTAACTGGGTTCAGAATAACTTTACATAGCAATCCCCAATTGGGGGTTAAATATTCAAAAAGGTTGCAGAACATGGCTGGCACATCCTATGGCAAATCAAGGGGTAATTAACCCATGATTTGCTGCCATTACATGTGATCAGCCTGAGAGAGGGAACCAAGTCTTTAACCTTGTGAACAAAATTAAACCCTTAGCACTTTTTTTAGAGCTAGAACATGTGGTTTTCCCCACCTCAGCCATGGTACCATGTTAATACTTTACTGCCTGCCAAAAATGTCACAGGATAAAGTTTCTAGCCCGCTGTACATGGTAGCAGGCTTTTATGTGATGTTGGGGCTTCCTCAGTGTTGTATGGATAGTATGAAGAATATTCAAGAATGGGCTGGTATATGAAATCAGTGGAAAAACTACTAAATGCTGTGAATCTGGAGTTGACCTCCTTTCAATTGCCTTCTGAATAATGTATTGGGGAAAATTGGCATCATTTGACATTTCAAGTTTGGCGTTTTTAACTTTTTTCCCAGTACACAACTGTCTGCACATGACTACCACGTATCTCTTGGAGAAATACACTTATTTGTGGATTCTTTTGCTTTTCTCCTACGTCTTCAGCACCGTAACGTTCAGGTTGCAACAGCACAAGCCCTGCTTCTAGCAATATTGCTGCAACCTGCTGTCAGTTGGCTTTTAAGTTCCTTCTGTGTCCTTTCTGATGCTTTTGTATGCTGCTATGTGTCAAGTCTTGTTTATTCCTCCAGGACAGTGTTGGTTATGAATCATCCTTCTTTCTGAAGGCTCTGCTGACCAATCACAGCTTGTGGTTTTTGCAAAATTAAAAAGCACAATTCCCATTCCACCCCTTTTGTTTCAGATACGATTTGCCTCTATAGTTGCTTAGTCTGTCCTTTAGGGTGAAGAACTTAATGCTAATGAAGCAGTTTCGTATACTGTGTGTGGCAGATTTACGATGGTTACCATTTTTCTCTCAACGTGTTCTAAGGAAATGTCTCAACATGTCAAAAAGGTTAAATTGCACATAGTAAATTTTATTTTTTTAAGTAAACAAAATCGTGGGTTGGGAGGTGGGTGGAACGCCACACGTGTTTTACAGTACTTTGAGTCTTTTTTATATTGCTGGACAAAAGAATTTTTTTTACCTGTACAAATCTAAACGTAACACTATCCCAACTCAATGTCCACTGTCAAAAGCATAGAAATAAGGCACTTTCTTGTAACAGAGTGGCAAGGCACATAATACCTAATTCTGAGAAGTGGCTACTCAGTCCTGAATCTGGGTCCACATTGCAGGTCAGCACCTGGCCCTTAATACTCAGTTTCAGTTGAGCAAGACTATTGGTGGATGGAGAGGGCTGAAGTAGAAACTACTTTGGTAGTAAACTGAAGTTAATTGTTGCACTTCTGTAGCTGATCTCTGCTTTGAATGACTTCTGTTTGCATGGGACTCTTGCATATGTGTCTGGATTTGCTTCCTGTGGTTAAGTGTGATTGAGACCACAAATGCATGTGTTCTGAACCAGTTCGGGCTGGCTGCAATGGAATTCTTAACCCACTGCTGCTGGCAGACGAGAAGAGGATTCATGCTCAGCCATTAACTGCCATGTGTTATGCACATTTGTGCATCCAATTCAGGGGTGAACACTTTTTGGGGGGTCGTGGGACCATTTTCGCCCCCTGTGGGCTGCACTCTATAGGGCCCTGGAGGGGGAAAAAACAGTGGTTTCCTGCTGAAGTTCAATAGCAAACCACTACAGTGTGCTAAAAGGGTCAATTTTAGAACAAGCTAAAGTTGACCTTTTAAACTCTTCAAAAAGCACTAAAACCACCAGTTTCCCCCCTTGCTGCTGCCAAATTTGGTGGTGGGGGGCTCCATGTGGCTTGTGTGTTGCCCAACTCTGACCTAATTCCACAGCCCTCATTGATGCGTGACAGCACCAGATTACGTTGGGTAGCCTTTTCCCTTCTTCTCCCTACTTCTCCCACTAAAGGAAGGAAGAAAAAGTTGGCTTTATCATGTTGGCACTGCTGTGGTTTTATTTGCATGAATTGTCAACTTAATTTGAGCTCCTGGCCTTTTTTTTTTTTTTTTAAAAAAAAAAAATGGGTATAAAGTTCTTATGACTATCTCCAAGGTCTCACTTTGTGGCTTTCTTTACAGATTTTGTGCAAAGTAATTTCTTTTGTATAGAATTTATTTGTATAGTCTCCAGAATGTGATATTTGTCGCAGCTGTTAGCATTTCCAGCTCTTGTAATATTTGGAATTTACCAGCTCCTTTATTTTGCTTTCCAAAACTCATCACAAACTCGGTTACTGGTAAACCTACGTAAGAGAGCTGTGGTTCTCTCTCACCCTCTGCCCTTTTTGGTACCTTCAGTTACCTCATTTTACTATTTTGTGTTACAAATTTGCTAATGATTATGAAAGCTTATGGGTTTTGTTGGAATCATATTTGTCAAGTGTTTCCTTTAAAATCATACTCCATTGTATCATTTAACATGTAGTTTTAAATGTATTATAAATATCTGTAACCAAATCATTTGAAGGCTTGATAAATTTTTAACAAAATTTGTACATTTTTTATGAGAGTTACTAGTAATGCTTTACTAAGTAGTGCAATGAATTTTTATTTTTAATCCCTGTGCCCAATTTTGGAGTTGAGAGGGTTGTTCAGTAATAAATGTATGATGTACACTTATACAAGTTTGTGTTGTTTCTTCTTGTACTCGAAAACAGCATTAGCTCTCTATTACTATTGGACATCTGTCAGGTATGTTTTAATGTGGATGTCTGCATTGAGCAGGGGGTTGGATTTGATTGTCTTATAGACCCCTTCCAACTCTACCATTCCATGATTCTATGACATGTTCTATTAAGCCTAGAACTTTACATTCTGTTAACTAACATGACATACACACCCTAGTATATCTGTATTGAAAAATATAACTATAGGGTGAATTATATATAGGGGGCAATCCTATGCAAACATCCATTAGATGGTGACCTTAGTAATAGAGAACAAAATTGACTTTTGAATGTAAGCAAGTGCTGAAATCAAATATCATTTGCCTCTTATGTATGCATCACTGGAAACTTCATCATAGCTAAACTTTTTTTTAAAAAACCAATCTTTAACCATTTTGAGTGCCACATTACTTACGTTTTCCACCTTCGTGACATCATTTCTAAGATGGGGAAATGCAAACTGAACACAGTATCCCATAGCTGCACTGTAGATTTGTTTGTTCATAAGTACTTACATGCCATCTTTTAGGGTGACGCCCCCTCTCCCAAGGCAGCTTTCAAAAGATAGTCAAATATATACAAAGGATAATTTAGCCTGGTAATTCTTAAAAGGAACATTCCACTTCTGTAATGGATTTACAGCCCAATCCACTTGCAAGGCTTCCAGTCCAGCCCCGCAACAATCTTCCTTTTACCCACCTGCCTCTTCTCCAATCTGCCATG
This sequence comes from Elgaria multicarinata webbii, assembly GCF_023053635.1. Taxonomy (NCBI): domain Eukaryota; kingdom Metazoa; phylum Chordata; class Lepidosauria; order Squamata; family Anguidae; genus Elgaria; species Elgaria multicarinata. Next base: position 15,439,509 of record NC_086176.1, read on the forward strand.
CCTATACACCAAGGTTGTTCCCAGCCCTTATGTCTTCCCCCACCCTGGTACCACCTTCCTCCTTGGATGGTCTGATGCCTCGTTCTGTGAAAACTGGTCCTAACGATGGAAAGGTGGCGCTTGAACAGCACTCCCACTCAGGTATGGCTGGACTGTCTTGACTTCCCTGTTTTCTGAAGCCCTGCACATCTGCATCATAGGCAGTAACTCAGCAGTCCAATGCTGCCTCCCTTTGGCCTCATTGATAGAGGCTGGTAGCTGGAGGAAAAGGGACTCTCAGATAGAGCTGTATCCAGGCATGATGGAGGAGGGCTTGACCATAGCTTTGTTTTATAAAAACATCATGATACTGGCAGTTGCATTTTCAACTTTTAAGTCAGGTTTTGGGGGGTGTTTTGCTCTGAAAACATCTTTGTTACTGAGTTACAGACTGCAGATGCTAGAAAGGTAGTTACGGAATGCTGCCATGATTATTTTTTATTCTCTGCATATAATAAGTTAGAACATCAGGAAGTTCAGGCAGGTCTCTTGGAGGACCTTTTCATATAACAAAAACATATCCAGCTGCATGTTGAAATTGTACAGTCAAGAATTCTACCTCACTTCTTTGTGCATGGTGGAATGGCTTTAACTTCTGCCACATATCTACCATGGGCTGAAGCTGAGTTGCACAATGGAATAGTTAATGTGTGTCATCTGATTAGCGTTTTATCACATGCTCATTAATGGCCACTCATGGATTTTCACCGGTCTTTTTCATGATGCTGTCCACCTCCTGCACGTGCTCCGTTCCTGCTCATTTCTCCGCCACAAAAAAAGACCCGGAAAATCCAAACGTTTTCGTTTGACAAAATGTGCTGCCGTTTCCTGCTGCGTGGGCCACATGCTCATTGCTTGCTTCCTCTTTCTTCCCCGTGTGAAGAAAGAGAAAGCTTTTCGTCCCTATTGTGGGACAGAAGCAAGAGGCAAAGCGATGGTAGGTCCCCCACCCACCCGGCCTGATGACGCTCAGTGTCAGGCATTCATTTAAACTGATCTGCAGAAAAGCATTCTCTCACTTAACTGTCTTGGGCACAAAGTGTTTCTGAAGCTGGTAAGCCATGTGTTAATGTGGGAGGCCTTCCCCATCCCACCCCGGGGGTAGTTAACCTCATATATCCTGGAATTATCCTTAAACCAGAGGGCTAGAACCAAGTGCGTCTTCCCAGACTGTTTCCGAGGAGGGAGCAGGGAAGGCTGCCTATGGAGAAATTGGCATCAGCACTGGGAGGTGGCATGCCATGTTCTTTAGGGAAGTTTGCAGGGGAAAGGTTCTCCCCCAGCACGGAGCATTCAGTTCAGACATGGGTTCCCATCTATGCTGGTACTCATTGCGCAGACCTCCTTTGTCAATTGGTTTAAACAGCCAACTGTTTAAATAGCCCCAGATATGGTGAGGCAGGTTGCAATGATGCACTCTGCCCATGTTCAGGAACACTTCCTCATGGATCCCAGACTTCCAACTGCAGTGCTGCTAGGCTTTTAAAGCTCCATCCAACAAGCGTTTTATTGCACGCTCATTACTGGGCACTCACGGAGTTTGCTCAGGTTAATCACATGACGTCGTCTGCTTCCCGCGCCCCTTCCAGCCTTCCTTGCGCCACAAAAAAACCCCTCATTAAGTCCAATGTTTTTTTAAACTCGGAATTGCTGCTTTCTCCTGCTGTGTGCAGGAGAAGCAGCGCCATTAGAACAGCGGACTCAATAAAGACTGATCTCTTCCAGCAGGCCTATCCAGTGGAATTTTAGGATGCTTTTAGAATGTTTTAACAATGTATACTATGTTTTTAATCAGTTTTTTATGTATTTTATACTTACTGTTGTTCCCCTCCTTGATCAAAATGGAGAGGAGGGTAAGAAATAAATTATTATTATTATTATTATTATTATTATTATTATTATTATTATTATTATTGTTGTTGTTGTTATTGGGTCTCGAGCTCGTTCTGTACTTCCTCTTTCGAAAGAGGAAGTAATTTGAGGAAGGAAAACACGGGCGGGGAAGCGAGGTAGGGAGCGTGTTAGCCCCGGTGTGATGGAGCTTTTCGCCTCGCCTTTCCCGTTCCTGCAACCGGCGCTCCAAATCCAGGCCTGGCCCTTTTCTTCTTCTCTCCGCCGCGTGGAAGATCTCTTGAGTTTCGGTTTCCTTTTCCTAACTTCCAGAGGGCGGGGACCGAGGCTTTTTCCTCCCCTTCCTCGTTCCCACTTGTGCGTGGAGCTCATGGCGCGACGGGCGCAGGAGGCGGCTGCCGCCGTGGCGCCCTGCGCCCTGTGCGCACAGGGGGAGCCCCGCGCGGCGGAATGGGGCTGCCGCACCTGCCGGCGGTCGTTCTGCGCGGCCCACGCGAGGACTCACCTGGCGGCGGACGGCGCGGCTTTCCGGTGCCCAGCCGCGGAGGCGGCCGAGGAGTTGCGCGCCCTGCGGGACCTGGAGCGCGGGTGCGCCGATCACCCCGGGCGCCCCTTGGAGCTCTTCTGCGACGAGTGCGCGCGCTGCGTGTGCGCGCTGTGTCCGGCTTTAGGCTCCCACCGCGGCCACCGAGTGGATCTCATCGCCCACGCGGCGCAAGGCAAGCGGGTACGCTGGAAGGCAGGCTCCTAGATACTGTGGACCGTATCCAGGGGCGATCCTACTGAAATTGGGCCCACTCACTTCAGTGGGGATACCACTGGACGCTATCCTGTGGTTTCCACTCTTGTGACAGATTCATTGTGGCTTTCGTGCAGTGGAGGCCGGTGGCGCCTATTTCAGTGGGGCAGGGAATCCTCTGTGTGTCAGGAGCGATGTGAAGTCCTGAACCCCAGCCCTCAAATGGGTTCATCACCTTGGATAACTCCCTTAGAGTGTTGACTTGTTCTGACTGAAGCCCAGAGCGGATTCGCCACTGAAATAGGATTTGGGGGGGGGGGGGGCAAGCAGGCTTCGTTCCACACTCAAAATAGGGAATGTGTTCCCTGTCAGCACCCAGAACAAGAGTGAGGGCTGCCAACTTCTTTACCAGTCTGTGTTCCCAGTCTGGTGCTCTGCAAATGTATTGGACTGCTACTCCCAATATTCCCCAGTCAGCCACACACCAGGTAAGGAAGCTGCAACTGTGACAGGGAAACCAGATAAACACCACAAAACCATAAAGAAGGAAGTCCTTTGCAGGCCAATTGGGTCAGAACTGTGCAAAAAATAATAATTTAAAAATCTCAGGTTACAAAGAGCAATTCTGTACAAGAGTGGAACAGACTACTTTCAGAGGTTGTGGGTTCTCCATCCTTGGAGGTTTTTAAGAAGAGGCTGGACAGCCAACTCTCATGGATGATTTAACTGGTTTTCTTGCACATCAAGTTTAAAAGACAAAAACAGTACTTCTCTAAATTTGCACCAGTGATCCACTGGGAGTCTGCATCATCATCAGGCAAATCTGCCTCATTTCCTTTATGATTCAACCATTTCTTTTTTTATTTCTTTTGTGGTGCCAAACCTTAAAACAGCGTTAAAACAAGTAATTGAGTAGAATGGAACAACCCCCCTGTTCGCTATTTTGTAGTCCTGTTGTTCAGCCTTCCTCAATCTGTTGCTCTCCAGTTGTGTTGGACTACAACTCCCATAATCTCACAGAAAGCTAGCCTGTCTGGGGTTTATGGGAGTTGTAGTCCAACACAACTGGAAGGCACCAAGTTGGGGGAAGCGGTTCTACAGAAACCCAGATCACCCCTGATGTGGACAGGAATGGATCCAGAGGGCAAACCTGCCAATGGCATCTGGTTGAGAAGTGGGGTGTTGGCCCAGGTGATAGAACTTTGGTCTAGTCCACCAAAGCACTCCTTCTCTTACTATGTTAACAGCAACAACCTAGACCAAATGAACAGGTTTTGAAATATGTATTTGAAGTGGTCACCATCCGTGATGTGTTTTCTTCTGGGTAATGCAGGAAGTCATGGTGTTGTACTTGAAACAGTTAGCGCTAAAGAAGAAGCAGGAAGTGGACAATACAAAACATATAGAAGAAGCTACCAACGCACTTAAGGTAAAATAAAAATGTGCTCATTGCCTGGATGATGTTGCTGTTAGAGGAGAAAGGATTATGTACGTTGCCTCGAGTTCCATGGAAGGAAATAGGCGAGATATAAATGTATTAAGTAAATAAATAAAATCTGGAAGCACCTTATGCTTCAAATTGGGCCTGTTCAGACAACAGGCTAAGCCATGGTTAGGTCGCTAATCATTTTGCAGCAAATGGTTAGTGGGCATGTTTATGCCATGGTTATGTAGCCACCATGGTTAGGAATGGTTCACGCGACATGCTAAATCATGGTTCACACAACACGTTAAGCCATAATGTTTAGCTCAAAATGCTTAACCATCATGGCTTAGTGTGTCATCTAAAAAGGGTTTGTGTGTGTATCTGTGTATAAATTTTCTATACTGCTCTTTCGTCACCAAAGGCAATACCAGGGTGGTCTATACATGTGATGAATTCCAACCTGGCCTCAAAGGCTTCTGTAATTGCCAAAGGACTTTGGGGGCCAGAGGGGGTTGAGGGATGAACTTGAAATGTTGTGATGATGTTTGGTCTGGCGGGGACTCTTAAGCAGAGCCATGACCCACCGTGAGCACTGCGTGAATAGGGTAGCCACTTGTGAATTGCTAAAATAGAGGACATACATCACCCAAAAGGAGGGCACAAATTTGCAAAAAAAAAAAATATGCCTATACTAGGCACAGACTTAGAAATTATTATTATTAATACAATTTAAACGGAGATACAGTTCATCTCATCATAGTGGGGAAGACAGTGAGCAGATAACCTGTGTACCTTGCTCAGCCTGCTCTCTGGGCGCTGTTAATGGGCACCTTCATGGCCCAGCTCTTCCTTCTGATGGTACTTCATCTGGGCAGCCCTTCAAATAGAGGACAACTTCTAAAGATATAGTTCTAGTTGATGATGTAGAAATGATAATTCACTATAGGTGGAAGAGAGTTAATCCTCCCACAATTAGAATCATAGAATAGTAGAGTTGGAAGGGGCCTATAAGGCCATTGAGTCCAACCCCTTGCTCAATGCAGGAATAGTGTATAAGGATTTGGGATTTGGTCTCAATGATGAAACTAGCTAGAGTCTGAGAGGGACAATCAACAAATAACTTTTTAATAGAAAAATGGAGTCTATTTATTTTATATTGGAATGATAAAACACAGGATTCAGTACAACCTTATTTATTGTTAGGGGCAATTTAACTGGTATGATTTGATTAAGTTTATCACTTTTCTTTGTTATTGTTGTAAGATGCAATGTTTTCTTTGGTTTATCTATTGGGAGTTCTCTCTGTAATAGCAAAATAATAATAAGAAAAAAGAAGGAAATTGAGGAAGCCTTCAAAATACAGGACCATCTTCTGGAAGTCATTCAAATAGAGGATTATCCTCTGTTTAAAAAAACAAACTAGACACCTAGACACTAAATATGTGATATTAATTCCCAAAACAAAGGTAAATGGAGCAAGATCTCCCGCCAGTGAGGTTCATACGAGACACAGTGCTCCCTGCCCTTTACGAGGGCTTTATAGGTAACAACCACAGCGCTGTAATAACCCTAACTAATCCCAGGAATAACCTGGCAGCCACTGCAGAGAGTGAATTTGTGGGAATGTGCGTGTGGGCTCTCAAAAAGTTTGGCGGCAGCGAGGGAGAGGGAATGAACTTAAGCGTAATCTCTTCCACACCCTTGATAACAACCCCACCCCAACACACAGATTCACACACACAATTTATAATTACACCCACTCTCAATATTTTGCCCGAATGAATTCCGCTGCTTGCAAAGCAGGCTGTTTGCGAAAATGATTCAAACCCAGCTGTGCCACTCCTTTGCGTGTGGACCAAAGGGTAGGGAAGCGGTCGGTAAACTGCAGTGTTTAAATTGGCAGCATGCCACTGCTGTCATTTGGTTTCACGTTATTAGCACAGGGATAGCAACCTTCTGGACTCCGGGCCAAGTGACACTTGGAGGCACCTGTAGTTTCCCCTTAAGTTTTCCTCTTTTTCAAAAGAGGGCCAGTGTGGTGTAGTGGCTAGAGTGTTGGACTGGGAGTCAGGAGATCCGGGTTCTAGTCCCCACTCGGCCATGGAAACCCACTGGGTAACTTTGGGCCAGTCACAGACTCTCAGCCCAACCTACCTCACAGGGTTGATGTTGTGAGGATAAAAAAGATAAAATGGAGAGGAAGAAGAAGATTATGTAGGGTTCCTTGGAGGAAAAAAGGCAGGATATAAATGTAATAAAAAAATTAAAAAATTAAAAACGCAATCCCAGAGGAGCCATTCCAATAGAAGGGTGCCGCATGGGAGGCTTTGTATGCTTCTTACTCCTCTTCCTTATCCGGTAGAAAATGCCCAACCACATTTGAGTTGCCGTCTCCCCCAACTGCCAGCCTGGAGAAAAGATACCGCTGCCTTGGAGTATCTTCACAGCTCACACTTTTAATCCCTGTATTATACCAGCTGTCTGTTGCTTTTTTAAAAAAAAAAATCCGTTAAATTATTCAAGTATTAATTTGCAGCATTTTAAAATAAAAATGCTTCAGCCCCCCAAAAAAACTCCTGGAGCTGCTTCCAAAGATTACTGACAAGAAAGACCCTGCCTTCAGGTTTACAATCTAAAAGATACAGCACAAAAGGAAACGGGATTGAGTGGGAGGCAGGGGGAAAAGCAAAACACAGACACTCTTAGGCCGTAGCTAGACCTAAGGTTTATCCCAGGTTCGTCCCTGCCTGAGCACTGGATCCCCTGTGTGGCACTTAGATGAACAGGTTTGACCCCAGGACAATCCTGGGATAACCCTTAGGTCTAGCTACGCCCTCAGTTTCAAAGTTTTTATAGGTGTTGTGGAAGGAAAGATGGCCTAGGAACATAGGAAGGTGCCTTATACCGAGTCAGACCATTGGTCCATCTAGCCCAGTATTGTTCACACTGACTGGCAGCAGCTCTCCAGGGTTTCAGGCAGGGTTCTTTCCCTACCAGGAGAAAACGGGGTTTGAACTTGGGACTTTCTACATGCAAAGTATGTGCTCTATCGCACTGAGCTATGGCCCCTCCCCAAGGTGTTCTTTCTGGCAGGATAGGGCGAAACAAGCTCTCTGGAGCTGTTCCTTCTCTGGCTGATGTATGGGGCTAGGGTGGTCTCCCCTTTGCCTTGATGTCTATTGGGTCTCTCCCCAGTGGATGAGGCCAGAATCTGCAATCCAAAGGAATTAGTTATGAGTGTCTCATTCTTCCTTTAGAAAGCTCTGAGCAACCCACATTGTGGACATCCAACCATACATCAACCAGATCTGCATTCCATAGTTGATGCATACAGAGGAGGGCCAAGATCTCTTCTCAATCATCCCAGAGTGCAGGACATGGAATCATGGGCTCAAATTGCAGGTAGCCAGATTCCGGCTGAACATCAGGAAAAGCTTCCTGACTGTTAGAACAGTATGACAATGGAACCAATTACCTAGGGAGGTTGTGGGCTCTCCTACACTAGAGGCATTCAAGAGGCAGCTGGACAGCCTTCTGTCAGGGATGCTTTGAGATGGATTCCTGCATTCAGCAGTGGGTTGGACTCAATGGCCTTATAGACCCTTTCCAACTCTACTATTCTATGATTCTATGTAATAATAGTTTTATTGTTTAGCTGTAAGCCATAACAGAAATAGAAAAAACATTCAGAGTTGAGCAAATTTAGCTCTCAGTTTGCCGGCCACCAATGCAAATAAGACAATACGTATGACAACTTAATTTTCATTGTAAGACAACAGCAAATATATGGAGTCAATAGGTGTAACCAAAAATTTCCTGACCCTAAACTCAGACAAATGTTTTTTTCACTTATATCCTAACTTAGCAAAGGAACATAAGAAGAGCCATGCTGGATCAGGCCAAGGGTCCATTTAGTATTGTACTCTGTTCACACAGTGACAGATCAGCTATTGACCAGGAACCCACAAGCAGGACACGGGTGCAATAACACTCTCTAGCCCAAGTTTATTATTTATTTTATTTATTTATTACATTTTTATACTGCCCACTAGCCGAAGCTCTCTGGGCAGCTCACAAAAATTAAAATCATGAAGAGCTTAAAAACAACCAACAATCTAAAACACAAATACATGTTCCCCAGCAATTGTTGTATATAGGCTTACTGCCTCAGATACTGGAGGTAGCACAGTCATCAGGACTAGTAGCCATTGATAGCCTTCTCCTCCAGGAATTTATCCAACCCCCTTTTAAAGGCATCCAAATTGGTGGCCATCACTACATCCTATGGTAGAATCATAGGATAGTAGAGTTGGAAGGGACCTACAAGGCCATCGAGTCCAACCCCCTGCTGAATGCAGGAATCCACCTCAAAGCATCCCTGACAGATGATTGTCCAGCTGCGTCTTGAAGGCCTCTAGTGTGGGAGAGCCCACTATCTCCCTAGGTAATTGGTTCCATTGTCATACTGCTCTAACAGGAAGTTTTTCCTAACGTTCAGCCAGAATTCCATAGTTTAACTATGCACCCTGTAAAGAAGTACTTCCTTTTATCTGTTCTGAATTTCCCACTAATCAGCTTCATGGGATGACCCCAGGTTCTACTATTATGAGAGAGGGAGAATCAAGAGGACATCGGGTAACATGTTGGACAATTTCCTCAGTGTCAGTTTTACAAAACACATAACAACACTGTGCCACAAGTAATTTCTTATCATGGCGGTCTAAGAAAACGGACGGCATAGCATTAAATCTTAATTCTGTAAAAGCATTCCTTCGTGGAGTTCAAGTAATAAGATCCACATAACTGGCTTTCTGGTAATCTGATTTGATACATGGATGCCAACTAGAAAATCTAGAACCTCCGCAGTTGTGCGCTCACAATTTTTGCAGCATTTGCCATGTGCCCCCCTAGGCCAGCATTCGGCAAATTGTAAGACAATGGGCCACAGTGGGAACAGTGTCCTGTTGTTATTATTATTATTATTATTATTTATTTATATAGCACCATCAATGTACATGGTGCTGTACAGAGTAAAACAGTAAATAGCAAGGCCCTGCCCCATAGGCTTACAATCTAATAAAATCATAGTAAAACAATAAGGAGGGGAAGAGAATGCAAACAGGCACAGGGTAGGGTAAACAGGCACAAATGCAATAAATATTATTATTATTATTATTATTATTATTATTATTATTATTATTTATTTATATAGCACCATCAATGTACATGGTGCTGTACAGAGTAAAACAGTAAATAGCAAGACTCTGCCGCATAGGCTTACAATCTAATAAAATCATAGTAAAACAATAAGGAGGGGAAGAGAATGCAAACAGGCACAGGGTAGGGTAAGCAGGCACAACTGCTATTGCTGCTGGCGTTCGGCTGAGCCACATGAGGAAGCAGAGTCCATTGGTCACTGGGCAGGGAAGACATTTTAGCAGGGGTGTTGCTAGGCGCTCAAAAGATTCAAACCGATGAGTCTCCTCCGACAAGCTATTCCAGGGTCTGGGAGCAGCAGAAGAGAAGGTCCTCTGACAACCATTGACTAGAGGACCTTCTCTTCTGCTGCTCCCAGACTGTGGAATGGCCTGCCGGAGGAGACTCGTCAGCTTGACAGTCTTTTAGCATTCAAGAAAGCTATCAAGACTGATCTCTTCCGGCGGGCCTATCCAGTGTAATTTTAGGATACTTTTAGTATGCTTTTAGGATGTTTTAGGATTTTTTTTTAACAGTGTATACTAGGGTGACCATATGAAAAGGAGGACAGGGCACCTGCAGCTTTAACTGTGGTGTTGAAGAGGAAATTTCAGCAGGTATCATTTGTATATATGGAGAACCTAATGAGATCCCCTCTTCATCACAACAGTTAAAGCTGCAGGAGCTATACTAGAATGACCAGATTTAAAAGAGGGCAGGGCACCTGCAGCTTTAACTGTGGTGTTGAAGAGGAAATTTCACCAGGTTCTCCATATATACAAATGATACCTGCTTACAATACAACTGTTAAAGATACAGGAGCCCTGTCCTCCTTTTCATATGGTCACCCTAGTGTATACTATGTTTTTAATCAGTATTTTATGCTTGCTTTTGTTCCACACCTCAATCTAATTGGAGAGGCGGGTAAGAAATTATTATTATTATTATTATTATTATTATTATTATTATTATTAATAATAATAATAATAATAATAATAATAATAATAGTCTTGGGTCCATAGGACACAAATCTTCATAAAATTTGCATCTGCTAATTTACAGCTATGTATTCAGATTTAGAAGTAATTACTAGGATGTACTTAAATTTCACATGGCCTGGACTCCTGTCCCCCTCTTCTATCTCCTGACATTGGAAAGCCAGCCAATTAAATTCCCACCCCAAATAAAAGCTTCCTTTGGCAACAACAGAAATTATTTTTCTACGTTTCTACAGAAATCCCTCCCCACCCCACCCCCGCCCTGCATGGCAATGAAACATAGAACAAATCTTCAAGTGGCACCAACTGAAATGTTTTTCCTAAGCTTCATGGCCATGCTGTGGAGGGAGTTGATCAGGGGTGGCTCTTTTTTTTTTGCAACACATAGTGAGAGGAGGCCTAACCTTCGCTCTTCCGTTTGCCTTTCCGCTTCTGAAAATTATCTCTCCCTCCTCGACCCCTGGCAATTAAGCTTGGTGGAGGGACCCTTCCATTTGCACCAGTGAACACTCAGTGCTCTTGGGCATAGTGTGGTGAAGTGGTTAAAGTGTTGGACTGGGAGTCGGGAGATCCGGGTTCTAGTCCCCACTCAGACATGGAAACCCACCGGGTGACTTTGGGCCAGTCACAGCCTCTCCGCCCAACCTACCTCACAGGGTTGTTGTTGTGAGGATAAAATGGAGAGGAGGAGGATTACGTACGCCGCCTTGAGTTCCTTGGAGGGAAATAGGCGGGATATAAATGCAATAATAAATAAATGCAATAATAAATAAATAAATAGATACAGGGCCCTGGAAAATAGATTTGGGGCCTAGCAATGCCCCTGCATGTCAGCAATGGGTATAGATTCTGAAGGAGAGAAAAACTGTCAGGAGATGGAAAGAAGCCCAGGCCTGAGCATCAAGAGTGAAGCATCAGGTTCCAGTCCAGAGTCAGGTTTTGAACGGAAAAGCAGCCTCAGTGGACGAAAGCCCAGAAGGGGCTGCTGCTTAACCCTTTGTCCTCCCGCTGTTTGTCTGCTCAGACCCTAACCCCCCCACCCCTCTCCCTATGGGAGAACTCTGTGTCTTTTCTCTGGCGGGTGAGAAAACAGCGGGGTGTATGTGTGTGATTTTTGAGTGGGAAACACAGCAGGAATTGAATGGGCTAAACAGCTGCTCCCTGTGCTGCTCTGTCCATTTTTTTTTTTGGCCATTTGCTTAGATCAACCTTCCCCAACCTGGTGCCCCCCAGATGGGAATGGGTGGGCATGACGAGAGGAGCAGGCCTCTCTGGCTGTACTCTGCATTCCTCTGGAGAGTTTCTTTCCAAAGCTGAATGTAACCTATTCAATTCCTTGAGGAACATTTTCATGGTCGTAGGCCAACCTGAGGGACGCGTGAGCTGCTCGGCGGCACTCGCCCTTTGGTGGTGAGGTCTCTTGTCTTTTCACCTCAGGCGCATACGTTGGCAAGTAAAAGCTGGCTGACGGGAAAGTTTGCCGAACTGCGTCTCCTGTTTGTTGAGGAGGAAGCCTTGAGCAAGAGGTGCATCGATGAGAAGGCCAAGAACACCCTGGGGACCTATGAAGAACAATCCGAGGCCTGCGAGGGGCAAATTAGGATCGTGGACAGTTTCACGGACAGGATCAGACAGATCCAGCTTCAGCCTGACCCTCTTCATTTACTGAAGGTAGGCCTGGGTTCTTTTTCTGCCTATCAAAGCATAGGCTGGCTATGAAGAGGAGGCGCCCTGTGATAGACACCCCCCTCCAGCAAAAAGGCAGGCCCCTGCCCCACAGAGCTTGCCATCTCAATTTTGAGGGGGGGAAAGGAGATGAGAGGGAGGGAGGGAGAGGAAACGTATCGGTAAGGATAACAGGAGAAGAATACATGTTCAAATGCAGGTAAGTACACTTCCGTGTAGTTTCAGTGGAGTGGCCTTCCCTAACCTGGATCCCTTCCAATGTTTTGATGATAGGTCCCATCAGCCCCAGCCAGCATAGCCAATGGTCAGGGATAATGGGTCTTATAGTTGAAAACAGAGACCCAGTATGGGTAAGTCTAAAGGCAGGGGTGGCCCTCCAGAAGTTGGTGTACTGCAACTCCCATCATCCCTAGCTGACATAGCCAATGGTGACGGATGAGGGGAGTTGCAATCCAACAGCATCGGGGGACTCACAATGAAGTGAGAGAAAAGAGGTAGTGAGCGGAAGAGGCAGGGAGAGGAAGGGCCACAGAGGTGTTCTGGGAAAGGTTAAGACTCAACAAGGGAAAATGGGAAGAGCTATTTGTTGTGCAATCCTATACACTGTGGTGTAGCGGCTAAGGTGTTGGGCTGGGAGTTGGGAGATCCGGGTTCTAGTCCCCACTCGGCCATGGAAACCACTGGGTGACTTTGGGCCAGTCACAGACTCTCAGCCCAACCTACCTCACAGGTTTGTTGTTGTTGTGAGGATAAAGTGGAGAGGAGGAGGATTATGTATGCTGCCGTGGGTTCCTCGGAGGAAAAAAGGCAGGATATAAATGTAATAAATAATAAAATATTCAGAAATATATCCGATTGAGTGTATTTAGGAGTGCAGCCTTCAAGAATCGAGAGACCTTTAGACTAATGGGAGCTAGAACTGGAAGAATGAAGTCCTGGGAAGGATCAGGATAGTAGGATAACAATAGGAGCTATGAAAGACTTTTATATATTTAGTATGTTTATCATAGACATTTATGTACCACCTTATCTGCCATCAAGGCAGTGTGCAGCAATTTATAAAACCTTGAAACATTTTTTTAAAAAAAACACACCAAGCGCAGTAAAATAATTAAAACATTAAAACGACACATTTTGAAAGGCCAAATTGAAAAGATGAGTAGTTATATCCTTTCTGAAAGCCCATTGTAGTCCTTGAAGGAGAGCAGTTCACAGTTTAGGGGCACTACAGGAGAAACCTTCTCATGTGTGCCTGACAATCAGGTCTCTGTGGGTAACAGTGCCCTCAACAGGGGCTCTCCTGAAGATCTTAATATGCAGGGAGGTTTTTTTTTTTTTAGGGTTTTAAAAGTTAAGACCGACACCTTGAATTGAGCCCGGACAGGTCAGGTGTAATATGGTGCACTAGTTAGCAACCTAACTACTGTATTTTGCACCAATTGAAGCTTCCAGGGACTCTTTCGGGAGCATTGGAATATTATTATTATTATTATTATTATTATTATTATTATTATTATTATTATTATTAATTTATTTATATAGCACCATCAATGTACATGGTGCTGTACAGAGTAAAACAGTAAATAGCAAGACTCTGCCGCATAGGCTTACAATCTAATAAAATCATAGTAAAACAATAAGGAGGGGAAGAGAATGCAAACAGACACAGGGTAGGGTAAGCAGGCACAGGGTAGGGTAAAACTAACAGTATAAAGTCTGCACAAGGCATGGATAACTGTTGCCACATCAGGAAGGGTCCCAGTTTTCATGCCAAGCAGAATTGGGCAAATGCTCTCCTTGCCACCAGCTCCAACTCCATTCCAAGGTAGGCCAGACTGGCTAGTTTCCTCTGGATATGTATTAGACTGAGGAAGACCTTAAAAGGCTTTGCTAATTAGCTTTGACATGGGTAATGGAAGCTGTTTTTGAATGTTTTCTAAGGCTGTGGTTCCTGTTGCTTTTTGTTCTTTAGTTTTAATTAATAGCTTTTATCTACCCACCAACATAAAATATATTCAGTGGATTATCATAGCCATGTCCAGAACCTTTTGGTGAAGAAGTGGAATAGAAATGTAAGACCAAATAAATATTTTAAAGCAGGCTGAAGATGATATAATCAAAGTTTCCTTTCTTACAGCGTGTGTACACACATTTTATTTGCTTTACCATTCCCTGAGGTTTTTTGAAATAATACAGAAATGTACAAAACATATTTACCTGTGGCAAAAATGAAGCAAGTGTATATGTCCTAAACAGTAATCCCGGTTTCTGTCTTCATCTCTCTGGAAGCCACCACTTACCACTATGGTCTTTCTCCAGTCATTTATCAGGTGGGCGGTTAAACGGATAGGTAATGATACCTCTATTCCTATCTCTCCATCGGCAAGATATGGTTCTTATCCCAGTTCCAGCCTTGTCTCTAGCCCGATTCAGGCATTCAATCTGTGTAGGAAGTAAACGCATGAAGAGAGGAAGCACCTCTTCCCTTGGGTCCTGGAGGGCGATAGTCGGAAGAGGAGCCTCCTGTATTTGTGAAGGTGCTTCACATGAGCCAGGATGAGAATCCGCGTTGTTCCTACACAGATAGAATGCCTAAATAGGGCTTCTGTTGGATACAAGGACCTGAATCTGATGTAAAATCAAGTATTTTGTGTCAGAAGTGATATGAACTTTCTATCAGGGATGGCCCCATTCGCACAAGCATGTGTCAGATGTTAAAGCAGCCTTCCCCAACCTAGTGCCAGCCACAGATGTGTTAGACCAGAACTCCCAGAATGGTGGCTGGGGGATTCTGGGAGTTTTGGTCTAACAGATGGCCTTAGAGATCAGCTACATGGTCCAATGGCCCAGCACTACATGGGTGGGGCCAATCATCTAGGCCCTTCCCAGCTGATTATTACCCCTGAACCCAACCAGGTGCTGATTTCATGGGAAAGACGTATGTGATTGCTTCCTCCCGCTTGGTACCAGGCCATTAAAGGTCACTGAGACACTGTGGGAGGAGTCCATGGCTAAGCAGCTCCCACTCTGTAGGAAGGACAGTGTGGGTGTAGCGTGGGTCCTTGGGAGCAAGAAGGCGGCAATATTAGCCATAAGGAAACATTAATGATTAATTTCCTGCTTTCCAGGACTACAGTGCAATAGAAAAGGAAATGACGAAGCAGCGGATCTCCGCAGAACAATTAGTTCCGGTGCCTGTGTCGTTTGAACACATTACAAACCACTTCAAGTCCTTTGTGGAGACGGTTCGGTCCATCTTACAGAAGCCGCTCAAAGCTCGGCTCCAGGAAGGTAGGTGTGAAAGCACCAAGTTGATACCTTTTGATGTCTCCTTACCCGAGAGTTATTCTCTCTGCTGCTAAGAACAGGCTTGTGGTCTTGGACATGTCCTCATGCTTGTGGTAGTGAATTATTTTTTTTTAGGGGGGAAATAGTGTCAGTAGTGGCTACGGAGCAACAAAAGGGTCAACAGTAGCTTGTTTGCAAGCTAATTTTAACCCTTTTGGTGCTCCATAGCTGCTACAGCTGCCATTTCCCCCATATTATTTTATTTTTACAATTTGGGGGGCAGCAGAGGGGCATGGACCACAGTGGGGCGGTTGCATGTTGTCCGGCCATTTTAGAATAAGGAAAAAGCTGTGCAAAATCCGGGATACCACCAAATGATCAGTGGGCAGGGGAAGGGGGCGTCGCTATCTGGTGATAGCGGGCCCCAGAGGGCCAGATTGAGACCCTGGACCTGAGTTACTGCACGCCTGGGCATTCAAAGTGTTTCCATTGTTATTTGAAGTAATTGTAGCAAGATCATTTTGATGTAAAATATTCCTTTTGGGTTGATAATCTAATTGGGCAAACCAGATCTGAAATTCAGACTCGGTCTGGCCTTGTTCCAGGTTGTGCTGGAAATGTAAAGCAACGAGAGAAGCGGCTTGCTCTTTTAGAATCCCACGCTTCATCAGCAAGCGCTCGCTTCTTGAAAGGACATTGCCTAACAGCCTGTTTGTTTTGCTTTTCACTTTGCGAAGACGTTTTTAGTAGCCTTAACAGCACCTTGAAGAAGGAGCCCTGGTTCTTGTTGCAAGCAAATTCACGTGTCGATCGGTCACTCTTCTTAAAGCGTACGTATTTCCCGTGCAACTTTGTGCTATGTTCCCACATGCAGCTAGACACAGTTAGAAGCTCAGAGCTTGAATCCTCGGCTCGAGGGGTTTTAGAACAGGGGTTCTGTGGCGGACTGACTCTTCCCAGTTCCGCGTACTTGCAGACCATTTTTTTTTTTACATTTTGGGTTGATCTGCACAAATTTGTACTTGCGCTAATGTCCATTAGCATGACTGGAATGAAATCCAAGTCTGTCAACGAGCAGATGAGGGCACGAAAGTCGCCAGACAATCTGCGAAACGCCGAAGGAACGGATTTCACAAAATCTGTACATCCCTAGACATAACCTCACACACACATGATATAAACCAGAGATGGGGAGTGTTTGACCCTCCAGATGTTTTGGACTTCAACTCCCAGAATTCCTGACCATTGGCTATGCTGGCTGGAGTTGAAGTCCAAATCACCTGGAAGACACTAGGCCGGGATATAGCATGCAACTCCCCATTTGCTGAAATAAACACGGATCTGTATGGGTCCTACCAGAATGCCCATGCAGCCATCACTTGCTCTGGATTACTGTTCCCATGTTAATGTGTCCATACAACAGTTTATTTTTCAGTCACTATGTTGCCACTAGGTCACGTGATGGAATCAACCTTGTTAAATACTCATAACTGGAACATAATTAGTTAATTTATTAATAGTAGTATTTATATAGCAAACAAAAGCCTTCAAAACGTCATCCAGTAAGCTTTGCAACAAGGTAGGATCAACAATATAGGCGTCATGTTGTTGATCTTGAAAGAATACTAGCTTACCTAAAGAGGTGCTACCATGTTGGGCCCGGGTTGGGGGTGGAGCTACACCTGTTCCCTGACACTGGTGACACCAGTCTTTTGTGGGTCGAGGCCAATTCTGTTCATGTAGTCCACGAGTGGGCAGTTTGTGCCCTCTAGGTGTTTTTGCCTACAGCTCCTATCACCCCTAACCAGCATAGCCAGTGGTGAGGGATGATGGGAGTTGTAAGCCAAAACATCCGAAGGGCCTCGAGTTGCCCACCCCTGGTGTAAGCTCATGTCTTCATCTGCCTAGCCCAGCGAGTGCATTTCTCGGTTTACAAGGTAACATTAGCAAAGGAAGGAAGGAGAGGCAAATGCATTTTGGATCCAGAAGACTGGCTTTAAGGGCCGAACCAGACGTGGCGGAAGACACGGGGCTGCTGACAAAAATGGCATCTCTGTGTCTACTTTCTCCCCTCCCCTTGTGGTGAATTTCACTTGAGATGGATGCCATCGCCCCGTGGGTTTCCTCATCCTTGCTACATATCATTGAGCTGCGGCTGGCTGGGGCGGGGCAATGGACATCATGATGCCATATCACACAGTGAGTTTCACTGGACGTCGAGGAGGAGGAGGCGGAGGAGATCCGGGGATGCTGTTTTCGGCAGATGTCCTGTGTTTTGTTTCATGGCTCGTTCTTCACTGAGGTGCGGCTGGTCAAAAAGCTGCCCCTCCAGGTGCTTCCTGATGTGCAATGTGTTTCCTGTGGCTGTTTCTCTGCAGACGCAAGATCCCCCACCCTGGAGATAAACAGTGTGCACCCCAGGCTGACCTTGTCTGACGATCGTCTTTCAATAAGCTACTGTTGGAGAAGGCGGCTTTATCCCTCATGCCCGGAGAGATTTGACAAGCTCTGGCAGGTCTTGAGCAGAGATTCTTTCTTTGCCGGGAGCCATTACTGGGAGGTGGATTTGCTTGGGGCTGAGCAAGGGTGGTGGATTGGGGCAGCTTACCCATCCATCAAGAGAAAAGGAGACTCCGAACTTTGCCGGCTGGGGTGGAACCGAGCGTCTTGGTGCATCAAGAGATTTGACTTTGAGTACTGGGCATTCCACAATGGGGAGAGGATCCTGATTCAGACCGAAGACGACCCAGAACGAGTCGGGGTTTTTCTGGATTATGACGCTGGGATCCTGTCCTTCTATAACGTGACGGATGGCATGGCCCACCTGCACACCTTCCGCTCCAAATTCACCGAGCCCGTTTACCCAGCACTGAGGTTGTGGGAAGGGACAATAACGATCCATAAGATAACTTAAGGGCCGTGTTTCTCATCCGGATGTAGAGCAGCCACACCCTGTCACTATTGCACGAGGGCCTTGAGATTCTTCAAAAGAAAATACCACACCGTACTGCATCTCTTCCTAGATGACAACGTCTCTTTCAGAAAGACTATGGGGCTAAGGAGGCCGCAATTTCACACAAGCACAGCAGTCAAAAATTTACATTCCTAAGAATCTCAGCTCTGTTGCTCATCTTATTATTAAAGCACGTTTCATGTGGTTTGCTGACTCACATTCGAGTATGTCAAGCATCTCAAGCTATGTGATATCAGTGATGTTTCCAGTGGCCAGGAGATGGTGCTTTGAGAGTTCAGCACCATGCCTTTTCTCCCCCACCCTGTTCCCCCATCCCATAACCATCAGAAGCAAAGTCTTATGTAAAACAAGGAACTTAGTTCCTACATGCCGGTGCTGAACCAGTTTTGGTTACAGACAATTGGTTCTCCCGTACGAATAGTCCCAGATTGGAATGCATTTCCTAGTCAGCATTAAAAGACACAGTGAGCCCCATGCAGTGCAGCCACAAAGAGCATCACGGTATGGATCTAATGTAGATAAAATTCCTCTTGCTATAGAGCAGGGCAGTTAGTTAATTTACATTGAATTCTGTGACCTGCCTAGATTTTCTTTTAGGGCGGGGGGAGTGCAGAACCTTACGCCTAGGGTCCTTGCCCAGCCCCCTCCTGGGGTCTCAATTTGGCCCTTGTGGGGACCCCCGGGTGGCCATGCCCCTTTCCCCCCTAACCACTGATTTCTGACTTCTAAAAGGTTGAAATGCCTCTCCTTAAGGCGTGGTTGTCAGCACTAAGAGCTTTAAGATAACACATGCTGGCATTTTGCTCTTGCCCATTTTGCTTTCAGTCTCCACCCACCAATGTGGCCCTCGAAATCTCCCAGACTGGAATGTGGCCATTGGGCTGAAAGGTTCTGCAACCCTGCTTTAGGGGTACCTAAAATTGTGTTATTTTTAGTGCGGAGTACTTACCAACGTAATCTTAAAAATACCAGGAAAAATCAAACCACTTTTACCATGGTCAGCTTCTTACTATGTGAAAGATGCTCTTAGCAGGTTATTTTTCAGCCCTGAGAAGTAGTGTGACTCACTGGCTCAGGATGTGGACTCCCCCAGCCTTGCTGTGAAATCGGGCATGGGGCGCTCTGATGTCTGTGTCCCGGTTTCCCCACCTGCAGCGGTAACGACAAGCGGCCTCGCAGGGCTGTCGTGAAAGGAGGCAGAGTAGGGACGGGAAGCACTTGGCGCTTTAAGAGCCGAAGCAATCGCTGACTTCTGACTTGAAAAACTTTTAAACAGCCTTTCAAATGATGTTGGTACGATTTTTGGAGACTCCTCTCTCGCTTGTATTAAATTCTTTGGGGAAGGATTGGACCCTCTCTGGCTGTATGCTTGATCTGCATTAGGGCCCCAGTCGTGATTGAAATGGAGCTCCTGAACTAAACATAGTTTTCTCTTTAACAACAAAATCATCCTGTGTGCCTTGGAAAAATGCAACACTTCTGCTTGGTAGATAATAAAATCTCTTTGAACCGGTGACTTGCTCAGCCTGCTTCTCAATGATGCGCTGTCTCTTTCCTTAGCTTCAGCGAGCTGAGAAATGGCACGGGATCAGTTGGGAAGCATAAGGACTAAAGACACAGCTTTGACTGACTATAGCAGCAAAACTGAAACGGCATCTGAAACGGTTGGAAATCGACACCCTCTTTTAGGAGACTGCAAGGGAGGACTGCAAAGGTGACGAATCCTTCCCTGGGTTGTTCTCCTCCTGCCTTTTATATGTGGTTCCCCAGCCATGCCCATTTGCTTCCTCCTTTGCCTTGTTCATGAGTATTATTATCATTATTATTATTAGTAGTAGTAGTAGTAGTAGTAGTATCCCACCTTTTGCCCAATACTGGGCCTCAAGGCGGCCTTACAAAGTTTAAAACATACATTGTGTGTGTGTGGGGGGGGGAACATAGTTTAAAATACACAACAAAATTATAAGACATTAACATAGAAGGAGGGCCAGGTTATTCTCCAAAGGCCTGCTGGAACAAAAAAGTTTTAGCCTGCTTCCGAAAGCCCATCAAGGAGGGAGCCAGCCGAGCTTCCCCGGGAAGAGAGTTCCAGAGCTCTGGAGCAGCCACCGAGAAGGCCTTCTCCCATGTTCCCACCAAGCGCGCCTGTGAAGATGGCGGGACTGAAAGAAGGGATTTTCCGGAAGATATCAAAGCACGGGCAGGCTCATAAGGGACAATAGGGTCTTTCAAATAGAGTAGGCCTTGATTCACTCAAGGAGACAGGCGGCATTGACTGCCCATCGCCTCTGGGGCAGGGCTGCTTCCCCCTGCCTCACCCACCTTTTTCTTCCCATTCTTACATCTGAGGTTTTTAACAAGATGGAGGTTGGGGGAGAAGACCAACCACAGGTATTTTGGACTAGTTTCCATCATCCCTGATCCTTGGCCATGCTGCCTTCAGGAGGGTGGGGATGTGAGACAGGGCATTCTCAATGCCCCCCCCCCCCGGTTTGTGGAACTCTCTCAGGAGAGGCGTGATTAGCCCCACTGTGGCCCCGTTCAGATGACATTCAGTGCTTTGTGGTTAACCATATTCAGCTGTGGTTAACGCTAACGACATGCGGAACGTTAGCAGACAACACCGCTAAACCTTTTGCGGTTACATTTTCCTTAACCACACGCTAACCGCAAAGCAGTTAGACGAGCACCTGAGTCCTCCGAAGGCTCCACCCTATATCCCAGCAGTCCATGCACTAAGACACCCGGCAGTTGCACCTGCCATTTCACTTAACATAGGGTGACCCTATGAAAAGGAGGACAGGGCTCCTGTATCTTTAACAGTTGTATTAAAAAGGGAATTTCTGCAGATGTCATTTGTATATATGGAGAACCTGGTGAAATTTCCTCTTCATCACAACACCTAAAGCTGCAGGTGCCCTGGCCTCTTTTAAATCTGGTCACTCTAGTATAGCTCCTGCAGCTTTAACTGCTGTGATGAAGAGGAAATTTCACCAGATTCGCCATATATACAAATGACACCTGCTGAAATTTCCTTTTCTATGCAACTGTTAAAGATACAGGAGCCCAGTCCTCCTTTTCATATGGTCACCCTACTTAACGTCGTAACAGCACTTCAACGTGGTAAGAGAAAGAGTAGATCAGTATGGGGTTGCGGAATTAAAAAAAAAAGCGTATTTCCAGAAGGCGCCCCTTTAAACAACATGTAACACACAAAACCTGGGGCTGATAAAGGAATATGGTGGCCGCAGCGCCTGTTACAAACAAGCAGCAGGCTGGTGCAGCGATTGAGCCCATAGGCTAGAGCGGCCTGGACAATTTTGGCCGCTCTGTACTGGAAGCTCTATGATTTTGGCCCGTTAACCACAAATTTTGTGCTGCTAGCCACGCTGCGTAACAGGTGTGCATGGTTAGGGAAAAGGCATGCCAGACAACACTGTTAACCATGCTGCTAACCACAAAGTGGTTAATGGTGTTGTCTGAATGGGGCCTGTGAGTTCTTGCAAGTGTACGCTAAAGAATTTGTTGTTTACAAAAGCATTTTGTTCCTAACTTGTCACGTTTGGTATTTTTAGGTTAGATTATTGTTATATTTTAAATTGCTTTATTGTGATAATAGGATTTTATGGTCGTTTTGCTGATACTTGCTTAATATTGTAAGCTGTTCTGTGGTTCTTTTGGAAACGGGGTGAGGTATAAGAATTTTACATAAATATATAAATAGAATGGGAGTTGTAGTACAAAGCACCCGCATAGTATCGGATTGGGAAAGGGTTACCCTAAAGGAGATGCAACTTATTCTTAACAGCTGGTGATACTTCTAGTCTCCCTGTACCAAGGCAGTTACCTTTCTGGGTCATTGTCCCTGGCAAGCCCTGTTCAGTACCTGGCCTTTGTCACTGTGGCTTAAAAACTAGGAGGACTTCTCCAGCATTATTCTGGGTGACAGTGGCACATGTGCCTTTTACCCATCAAGGCACCAAAGAGGCTGTTTGGCAGGATTCAGTCCTGCAAAGGCAAAAGAACCAGAAAGAGAAGCAACCAGTGTTGCCCCATGAAAACAAGTTGGGAGACCAAAAGTAAATTTCTGACAAAACTTTTATTGTATTTTCAATTTAGGAAGGGGAGGGGGGTGGAAGCACCTGCCACCAGTTGCGATTTTGTAATTTTCTTAAGGCAAGTGTTCACAGAATGGCACCATCATGATTCATACAAGTCCTGTGTAGCTATTTCATCATTAAGGGATCGGGATTGTTGCAGCTCACTCATCCTGCCCCCGTGCTCCTGTGATATCCACACGCTGGGGCAGCACAGCTGCAGAGGAGCCTACCTGCACAGAGCCCAAAGCACATAGGTGCAGTCTTGGGATTTTGTGATGCAGGTATCATAAGACATTGGGGCTTTCTGTGCGCAGAAGCTTATGCCAATGTAATACCCAATTGGCAGGTATCACTGGAGCCCAGGAGTGATGCAGGTGGGCTAGCACAATCCTGATGTCCCAGCTAGCAAAAGTAAAAAAAAAACCTTCAACGCCAGTTTTAAGCATCAGCAGACACATTCTATGTTCAAAGTCATCAAGGCCAAGGCAGGAGTGTCAGAGCACCATTTAAACCATTTCTAGGTGCTCATGTACAGCACGTGATACAGCAGAGAAAAATTGCATGATATGCAGAACACTGATCATCTACGTCCCAATCTTACCCTCCCCCCAAGAGCACATTTCTAGCTAGCCTGAGTGGTAGGGGTTTAAAGACATACAAGCACTGTCTACTAGAGGTCCACCAAGCAGAGTGGCACCCTGTGATCAGACACGGGAATTGTCTTGCTGTGCCTTCCCATAGGCCCTGCTGCTGCATGAATTGCTTCCTTCATCATCACAAGTATGCATCAAAAACGTTACACTGTTTTACTTCTCCAACAGTCTCTCTCAAATTTTGGATAGGTTACACCTAAATCAAGTTCTCACATGAAGATGAATGGGAGTACCTCTTCACACAGATGAATGGAAGTACCTCTTCAACACAGCTCATAGTTAAACTATGGAATTCACTACCACCAGATGTGGTGACGGCTACCAATTTAGATGGCTTTAAAAGGGGATTGGACAAATTCCTGGAGAAGGCTATCAATGGCTTCTAGTTGTGATGGCCATATGCTACCTCCAGTATCAGAGGCAGTAAGCCTATATATTCCAGTTGCTGGGGAACATGGGTGGGAGGGTAGCACTCGTATCCTACTTGTGGGATTCCCACAGGCAACTGATGAGCTACTGTGGGAACAGGATGCTGGACTAGATAGACTCTTGGTCTGATCCAGCATGACCTTAGGCTCTCGCCTTGGATTTCTAATGCCAGAAAAGTCAAGCTGAATGGCAGAAAAGTCTCAACCACATCATGCTCTGTTTAGAGCCGCTCACGGTAGCACTCGCTCTGCCCTCACAAAGGCATATTTTCCAAAGCTCCACGTTACCCTTTTGAAAATATTCCTCCTGGAAAGATAAAGCATGCCATGCCTTAACAGATTTTCAGCAATCAAGCAAGCCTGAAGGTCCTTCAAGAAATACCACACTGCCCTGTCTCTATGGAAGTCCCTTGCTGAGAATGAGACGAGATGCTGCACTGGCGTTTTTACCCACGTGAAAGAAAAAAATCCCATTGAAGTTTGCTTTCATTCTAACTTAAAACTCTATCATTTCAGTGTATTGCCACAGTGCTGCCCAAGGCCCCCATTCACGTTCAGCATTTCACTTTTTTCACATGGTTTTCAATGGCCTCTTCGACGATGGTGTCGTCTTCTTCAATAGTGACCTTGACCTTCTTGCCAACCAAGTCAAAGATGTCTTCAGGCGGGTAGCCTTTGGGCTCGCCCACCTTGACGGTGAGCATGTCCAGAGTGAGCGTCGTGCCTTCTGGGATCCTGACTTTGGCAACCACGGACTTTCCCAACTACAAAAAGAGAAGTGGAAGGTGGTGAAGTCATGGGGTGGTGAACCTGTGCTATGGTTGCCACAAATGGTGCAGGCTGCAGGGAGTTTGGGACATGCCTGGTCGGGACTACAAGGGCCCCTAGGCCAGAGTATGGCATACAGCCAGGCCTGCACCCCGGCTCCATTTCTTGTATTGGCTACCCTGATCAGGGGACTAGAGCCAAAGGCAAAGAGGCTGAATACATGCTGAATACAGGAACTGACAAACCTACATCTACTTAGCTTCAGTAATTTATCTTCAGACTCCCTCCCACAAGCTTTGGAAAATTAATCTACTGACTAAAGCTGGCAGCGGAGGGGCACATCGGGTGGCACCAGGGGGTTGTACACATGCACACAAGCCTGGGATTTCTCTTGCGAGTGCTAGCACAGGATCCCGTTTACCTGGATCTCATTAGAGATGGGCGATAATGGAAGAGATGCACTGGCAAGGGAAGACCGAGGGCTCCTCCTGCCAGTGCAGTGTTGCTGCAACAGAAGATGCAAGAGAGGTCTGCTGGGCCATACATGACTGATGGGCTGCGCTGTTTGTACTCCTCTGCTAGAAGGCGCAAACTGCTGCTTCATGTATGCATATGTATTCATATACATATGCATATGGCTACTAGGAGGAGGGCTTTCTCCGCTGTGGCACCCTGGTTGTGGAATGAGCTCCCTAGAGAGGTCCGCCTGGCGCCTACACTGTACTCCTTTCGTCGCCAGCTGAAGACCTTTTTATTCTCTCAGTATTTTAACACTTAATTTTAACTTAAATTTAAATTTTACTGTTCTAACTCTGTATTTTAATCTTATATCAATTTTGCTGCGTGGTTTTATCCTGGTTGTGCTTTTTATACTGTATTTTGTAATTGTGCTTTTAACATGTTGTTTTATTATGGTTTTAATTTTTGTGAACTGCCCAGAGAGCTTCGGCTATTGGGCGGTATAAAAATGAAATAAATAAATAAATAAATAAATAAATAAATAAAATGAACGCTGCTGCCATCAGTAAGCAAGGGAAAACCCGACAACAGAATTCAATTCAAGGCAAGGGGATTCTGCAGCATTCGAGAATCAAATTACCTTTTCGTTGCAAGCCACTTCGCAGGGCAGAAGCTGCTTGACTGGAGAGCCCATGGCTTTCTCCACCATCCGGATGCTCCTCACCAGTTCTGCCAGCTCTTTTGGCTCCAGCGATGCCTCATGATCGTTCCCTTTCCAGGTCTTGTCCAGCGTGATGTGGCGTTCCAGGACCTTGGCACCCATAGCAACTGCTGCTACAGAAATTGCTATCCCCGACTCGTGGCCAGAATAGCCAACAGGAATATCTGGAAAGACTGACCGATATTCCTAGGACAGAAAAGTTGATGGGAGTGACAAAGATGGCCACCTTAATGGCCTGCAAGGTGTAGGACAGCTAACCGTGCTCAAGCTGTTCCGACGTGACATGAAATTGTTCCCTTGTGCTTAATGTGCAAGTTCCTCCGGCCACAATCCAACCCAGGTCGGTGTTCTTAAACCCACTGAAAAAAAATCAGTGGGCATCAGCAGGCTTAGCTCTGCATCAGTTTGACACCTCTGCTTACAGTTGAAATGAATTCCTAACAACCTGTGATCTGCTGCCTTACTCAATAGGAGCAGAGTCAACAAAGGCACCTCAGGACAACTGCCCACACACCCTCCTAGTATTGTCCAGTCCGCCTCAGACCTCACTGACCGTTATGATACGAAGGTTGACATCTTCAGGATGGAGAGGGTATGCACTGGTGCACTGCAGGAAACAGAAGTTCGGGTTGATGGGCTTCACCAGCTTGTAAACATGCTGCATTGTGTTCATTGACTGCATCCCACTAGAAATCACCATTGGGCGACCTGGAGGGGAAGTTCACCGACAGCAATTTTTATGTCACGACGACTTGCTTTTGTCTCTCCTGGCATATAGTTGTAACAATTGGTGGATCCCTTGCCAATGAGTTTCCATTATCCATGGCCTATGCCAACTTACTCATCCACAACCCAATCTGCCGTTTTTCTAGCTAGTACCCTTCTCCCAAAAACTAGAACAAAAGTGTTTTTGTAACACCCAATGCACAATGTCAGTATGCCTTGTGCTGCCCTTTACAGTCCGGGTCATGCATACTTAAGGAAACACAACTGTATACCTCTCCCCCATCTCCATCCTCTGCGATCCCTTTGCTACAGTGGTAATTGTACATTTATATTATTGGATCTAATGGCTCTAATATAGGAAGTGGGCTTGCATTTGGTGTGGTAACATATGAACCAACCCTCTGTAACTAGGTTATCTGTGTTTATTAGAGTAGAAACAGGCAGTTGCAACCTTCAGCAGCAGTAATTAGTAAAACTCCTAAAAATTACCTTTTTTGGCTGTCTTTTCCAAATATGGAAAATTGTTAGTGTCTCCTGAGCCTACTTTAAAAAATGGAACATCCAGTTCATGCAGAAACTCTACAGCCATCTGTAAAGAAACAGACATTTTTAAAATCACAAACTGTAAAATTAACATTCCACTCATCAATAAATACCACCAACTAGATAAATAGGCCTCATGCCCTACAAAGCAAGCAGAAGAACAGGCAACTATAGCCAAACCTAAAGAATATAAACGGAGGCAAAGTTCATCGCACACCCACAAACATACGGAACAGATTGACCCACAAAAGCAACCATGAAGGATCCCATCTTTATGTGATTGTTTACCAATATTAGTAAAAGTCACCAATTCAGAAATCCACTTACGGATCAATAAACTCTGACTGGGTCCATCAATCATGTAAACAAGTCACAAGGATAGAGTGGCACAAACATAGCATTTCTGAAAACATGGAGAAAAACCTGGTGGTCCAGGGCCTTATGTGTCGCAGAGTGGTAAGCAGCAGTTACTCTAGCCGAAACTCTCCCCACGGCCTGAATTCGATCCCAGCGGAAGCTGGTTCTCGGGCAGCCGGCTCAGGTCGACTCAGCCTTCCATCCTTCCGAGGTCGGTAAAATGAATACCCAACTAGCTGGGGGAACGGTAACCACGACTGGGGAAGGCAATGGCAAACCACCCCGCTACAAAGTCTGCCAAGAAAACTTCAGCGAAAGCAGGCATCCCTCTAGGAGTCAGCAATGACTCAAATGCTTGCATGAGAGGTTCCTTTCCTTTTTTTCCTTCCAGCGCCCAAATGGGCCCCATGGACTTTCTGTCTGGTCCCCAACAGGCAGTGCTGGCTCCAGGTTTTTGAAAGCCCTTTAGCAAGTAACCCTCCATGGCCCCCCTCCCTTACAGAGAGTGAGGGAGACAGAAGCAGGCAAAAGGAACATCAGGGCCTGTTCCAGCTGGACTGCCTGCTGCCCCGGTCCGGAGATGAGAGGGGAAGGAGAGCCATTCCACCAGCCCTCCTGTTGGTCTATTCAATTTCCCCCCCTCTTCCTTCTCCATCCCTTTTTCCTTGTGACTTTTCGATTGAGAGCCTGCAGGCAAGGACTTTCTTTTTTGTTGATTGATTGTAAGCCACTCCGGGGAGCTTTTTTGGCTAAGGAGCATGATAAACATACTTTAAATAAAGAAAGCATAAACAATATACAGGATAAGGACTGGGGGGAAAGAGGGATATTATTATAATAACAATGATAGAAAGCAGAGGTAGAGCTGTGGAGGTTGGCCAACCAGAGCGATGGGCCCTGTGACCATGGAGAGATGGACCCTCCCCTACCCCCTATTCCAACTTTGACTCCATGGACCCGTTATTCTGAAGGAACTCCTGCTCAGAATAATGCATGTGAGGACTTTGGCCTCACCACAAATCAGCGCGACCAAGCTAGACCTCGAGGAAAAGCAGAGATAAGAGGAGCCACGCCGGCAAAGAGGCAAGCGTTGGCTTCTTTAGCAAGTGTTTCTAGAAGTCCAGAGGTTTGGGGGTGATCCGAAATGAATTTAGGGGAGGTCTGCCCACAGAATAGTCCACGGGCGATGTCAGAAACGGCCGCCGCTTTTTAATATACCCTCGCATCCTTCCGTCTCGCTTACCTCATCCATGCCTGAGGCTGTGAAGAAAATGCCAATCTCCTTTGCGTATCGCTGCAGCTCTCGGTACTGGCCATGACTGAACTCCAGGTGGCGCTTGTGCTCTCCGTAGGTTTTCCCCCACGAGTGTTTGGAGGTGTACGGCCTCGCCAGGGCTCGCTTATTGAATTTGTGCTCCAGTTCACTTTTCTGGAACTTGGCGCAATCTGCTCCACACTCCTAGAAAGATGAAACAGTCACAGTTGTTCCACAAGGCCGCTACTGAACCTGCCGCATTGACCCTGGGCATGCCACACGACTGGAAACCAATGAAGAATTCTGTGGCACCTTGAAGACTGAGCACATTTATTGTGGAAAGTGCTGTGGATTTGAGCCCACTTTGTCAGATGTGTAACAAGTACTGGACTAAACATAGTCGCAGAAACAAAGGATAGTTCAGCAAAGATAGTCTGGCAGACTAACAGCCCATTTAACGTTAATGACAGCATTAGCTGGCAGCAGAATCTAAACACATTGTATGGGACGTTATTATTTATTTATTTGTTATTGCATTTATATCCTACATTTTTCCTCCAAGGAACCCAAGGCGGCGTACATAATCCTCCTCCTCTCCATGTTATCCTCACAACAACAACCCTGTGAGGTAGGTTGGGCTGAGAGTCTGTGACTGGCCCAAAGTCACCCAGTGGGTTTCTATGGCCGAGTGGGGACTAGAAACCGGATCTCCCGACTCCCAGTCCAACACTCTACCCACAACACCACACTGGCTCTCAGTCTTGCAGCCCAGTCTTAGTAACACTGACTTAGAAGTAAAGTCATATGGACTTCTGCCTAAAAATGCATAGGAAAACAGCTTTACAGCCACATTTTATGCATATTTTACTTAGGGAGTAAATCTCTCATAACTCAATGGAACTTACTCCCAAGTATGCATCCGTAGATGCACAACCTTAGCTTCGCAGAATGGGACTTTGCCCTGGTACTAGACTTAGCATTTCATGTATTGCATTATAAACAGGTTCTTCCTGTGTCCATTTTTCTTTACAGCCATAATGTAGTGAAGAATGTTGATAAAAGGCCCATTCAGAAGACACTTTAAACCATGGCTTTAACCATGGTGAATAAGGCTTTTTGCTTTAATCACCATGGTTAAAGCTGCGGTTTAAGGTGTCTTCTGAACACAGTCTGGCTTTCTGGCTTAACCACAGTGATTAAAGCCATGGTTTAAGGTGTCTTAAACCACAGACAGACTGGGGGCATCTGGATTCAAATCCCCGCTCAGCTATTAAAACTCACCAAGCCCTCCTCACAAGGTCGTTGCCCACAATATTAAATGGGAGGGAAACCCATGTTAGCTACCCTGAGCTCCTTGGAGGAAGGATGATGGAAATGTAATCAATAAAATAACTTCAGTAATGCAGTTTAAACAGCTGAAATCCAAACACTCCAGCTTAACGGGTTTGTGGCTCTCAGCCTATTAACTCAACATTTACACAGTACTGAGAATAAAGAACAGTTTACAGTTAGCTCAGTCAGTATTTTTCCTCATTGCTACTGTAGGAAATGCCTGGGCAGCAAAGAGGAAAGGCTGCTGGCAGTTTCAGTGGCTGCTCCGTGGCCCAAGGCTCCCTGAGTACCTCTGACTGTACAGGGATATAATAATAATAATAATAATAATAATAATAATAATAATAATAATAATAAATTTAATTTATTACCCGCCTCTCCCTCTGGGAGCCCAGACACCCTTTCCATCTCCAGAGTTGGAGCCGGAGAGAAAAGCAGTGGAGGGGGGTCCTTAAGAGGTAGGGTCTTGATAAACGCCAGTCTTGGCTTATCGATCAAGACGACACTATCATTTTCATCAAGATCATCATCATTATCACCATCTTGAAATATATGGTCGAAATATTTAGTCGGTGGCAATATCAGAGAAAAAAACACATATGACTTGCTTCAAATTCGATTCGTTCAATATGCATCACAACCGGATGTACAACGTTTGCCTGCTTCAGCTTGTAATGTAACAACAAATGAAAGAATACAGCACATTTATATATTTTTCCTTTTTGTCTTTTTTTCCCTTTTAATTTTTCTTTTTATTTTGATTAAGTTTCCTTCCCCTAGTAGTTGTATCAACCAACCATATATTTTTTTCCCTTCACTTTGTATATTATACATATCTTTATAACTGCTGGTTTGATATTAAGTGTTAGGTAGGGTGACCAGATGGAAAGGAGAACAGGGCTCCTGTATCTTTAACAGTTGCATAGAAAAGGGAATTTCAGCAGGTGTCATTTATATATATGGAAAACCTGGTGAAATTCCCTCTTCATCACACCAGTTAAAGCTGCAGGTGCCCTGCCCTCTTTTAAATCTGGTCACTCTAGTATACCATGTACACTGATGGTGCTATATAAATAAATAATAATAATAATAATAACCTCCTGCACCTTTAACTGTTGTGATGAAGAGGGAATTTCACCAGGTTCTCCATATATATAAATGACACCTGCTGAAATGCCTTTTTCTATGCAACTGTTAAAGATACAGGAGCCCTGTCCTCCTTTTCATAGGGTCACCCTAGTGTTAGGGGATTGTTTGTTCTCATTTTTTTCCTTTAACACTTTAAATAAAATTTTTTTTTTTTTAAAAAAATCATCACCTTGACATTAAATTATTACAATAACATTTTTATATTCCCCACCCACCCACCCATCCTGTAAATTTCATCCGTAGAACCACAAGAAATCCAATAAGGCAATAGAAGGCGTCCACTGGCCACCCCTCCCTCCCTCCGTCCCTCCCTGCTGTCATTTCTCTTCCTGCCCACTCGCCCAGCCCGGCTCCCTTCTGACACCCAGGTCGCCACCCTCGTTGCCAACACCTTCCCCCTCCTGGCCACCTTCGCCACGCGGATCATCTGCTTGGCGATCTCGAGGTCCCCCTGATGATTCTGGCCGATCTCGGCGATAATAAAACACGGGTGGTCTCCCCCGATGCGCCGGCCCGGGCACAGCTCAAACTCCAACGGCATCGCGGCGACCGTTGGCGGCAGCAACGGACGCGCGCGCGATCGATCCGAGAGCCCAACCCGCACAATCCGCAGCTCGCTCTCTCCGGGCCCCACAAGCCTCTCTCGAAGTCTCACCGCGCATGCGCCGCGGGGCACGTATCCTATCCACCGATGGCGGAGGAGACGGCCAATCCAATCACAGAGAACCAATCCGGAACCCCCCAGGGCCAATCAACGCTGGAACTGTCGCAGAACTCTTGGCAGAAGCCAGCCGGGGGCGCCCTCTACTAGCCTTGGCCCGGAGGAGAAAAGGGGAATCATAGAATAGTAGACTCGGAAGGGGCCTCTAAGGCCATCGAGTCCAACCCCCTACTTGATGCAGGAATCCATCCTGGAGCCTGGCCCTGCCTGCTGTGTGAACAGCTTTGAATAGGGTGGCTCAGTGATTCACGAAGGCTGACGCCCAGCCCGGACTTTTAAGACTATTTCCCTTTCAGTGGCCAAATAGTGGGGTTTTTTCTTCCTGTTTTGCGTTTTAGCAACGTGGCATGGGATTTGTAGGCGTGTATGTGTTTACCATGGCGTGTGGTAGAGGGAAAAAGCGCCACTGAACAGGTGATAGACGAGAGACAGGCTCCGGTGCTATTGAAAAGTGTAAAATCTTTAATAGTTCTGTTTGTATGAGAGAGCCTTTGATACAAAAAGAACCATTAAAGATTTTATATTTTTCAATAGCACTAGAGCCTGTCTCTCGTCTATCACCTTTATGTTTACCATGCCATAGCTCATTGTTAAAGGGCAAACAGGAAAACGGATACTCGCTAACCAAGTTTACTCTGGGATAAAACCTAGATGATTTCAGTGGGCCTTATTTCTAAGAAGACAGTCCTTTCTGGTGCATGTTATTAATTTATTTTATTTATTTATTTATGTAATTTTTATACCGACCAATAGCCGAAGCTCTCTGGGCAGTTCACACAAATTATAAACCATTCAAAATACAAAACAAACATGATATAAAATACAATATAAAAACACAACCAAGATAAAAGCAGCAGCAGTGCAGAAATACAATTTTAAAATACAAATTTTAAACAGCAAAATTTAAAATTAAATTTACAAACTGTTAAAATACTGAGAGAATAAAAAAGGTCTTCACCTGGCGTCTGAAAGAATATAGTGTAAGTGCCAAGCGAACCTCCTTAGGAGCTCATTCCACAGCCGGGGTGCCACAGCAGAGAAGGCCCTCCTCCTGGTAGCCACCTGCCTCACTTCCTTTGGCAGGGGCTCGTGGAGAAGGACCCCTGAGGATGACCTTAGGGTCCAGGCAGGTGTTTATTTATTTAGGGTGACCATATTTTGGAAACCAAAAAGGAGGACAACATGGTCGCCCCCCAAGGGTGTGTGTCCAGTACCAAGGGGGTGTGCCCACCCAAACATAGCCTTGGTCACATGTCTGATTTTACAGCACACATTTAAGACAAATCTGTTCTACATAACATCTTAATGTTAAAATCACTGAAATAAAGAACAAGTGAGAGATTCAATGTATCTGAAATTAACTTCACTCACTCCTACTTTTGTAGGTTTTGCTGTACTTTGAAGCTTTTGCTATACTCTGTGTGTTACATTCTCCCCTTCCCTCAAATATCTTTTCTGACTGTATCTTCACTGCTGTTGTTGTTAACAGGGTTTGCTACTGGCCCCAGATCTGTTTCAAATTTGGTATGGCTAAAGCTCTACCTAAAAGCTATCATGATGCCAACTTTCAGCTCTTTATCTTTAAAAATGACAGTTTAAAAATAATAATTTTAAAATCTCATTTTTTAAAAAATTCCTAAAAAATCAATGGATGAACGGATCTGTTTCAAATTTGGTGTGGCTAAAGCTCTACCTAAATCCTATCATGGTACAAAGTTTTATCTCTTTAACTTTAAAAATGACAATTTAAAAATTAATAATTTTAAAACCTCAATTTAAAAAAAAATCCCTAAAAAACCAATGGATGAACGGAACTGTTTCAAATTTGGTGTGGCTAACACTCTACCTAAATCCTATCATGGTACAAAGTTTCATCTCTTTAACTTTAAAAATGATGATTTTAAAAATAATTTTAAAACCTCAATTTTAAAAAAAATCCTAAAAAATCAGTGGATGAACGGATCTGTTTCAAATTTGGTGTGGCTAAAGCTCTACCTAAATCCTTTCATGGTGCAAAGTTTCATCACTTTATCTTTAAAAATGACGATTTTAAAAATAATAATTTTAAAACCTCAATTTTTAAAAAAAATCCTAAAAAATCAATGGATGAACGGATCTGTTTCAAATTTGGTATGCCTAAAGCCCTTCCTAAGAGCTACCATTGTGCCAAGTTTCATGTCTTTATCTTAAAAAATGACAAGAGTTATAAGCATTTTTGTTAATTCCCATTAGAGCTGCTCTTTGGAAAAAATCCGGATTTCCCATCAAAAACCTGGACAAATCTGGTCATATGGTCACCATTACATTTTTATACCACCCAATAGCCGAAGCTCTCTGGGCAGTTCACAAAAATTAAAACCATGAAGAGCATAGTAAAACAACCAACATATGGTACATATGGGAGGATGCGTTCCTCAGATTTAAGAGATGTTAATTTAAGAGATAAGATCCCACTGACTTGTATGAGACTTACAGGTGAATCTGCCAAAGGTAACTGCCCGGGTTTGCGATCCTAGGCACACTTAAACCTAGTTGACCGTATAGTAGGTTAGGACTAAAATCCTACACACATTTGCTTGGAAGGAAGATTCCTTGAACTCCACAGGCACTGCTTCTGTGTGACTGAAGAATCCTGATTGGAGTCCACCAGGAGAAGAGCCTTTAAGGTGGTGGCCCCTTCTCTTTGGAACTCCCTTCCTCTGGAGGTCAGGCAAGTGCCAACACTATGCTACTTGTGGCTCCTCCTGAAAACAACTGTTTTCCGGGAACCTCAACTAACCAGCCACTGTTTTTACTGGTATTCTGTTTTAAATTGAACAATTTTAATGTGCTGTTTTAAGTTATGTTTTTACTGTTTTATTCCTATGTTCACTGCTCCAGAATCTATTTAAGATATGGAGTGGTATATAAATATTGTAATTAAATAAATAAGACTCATGCTGCACGGTTCCACTCTGTCAATGGCAGTCAGTGCCAGCTCCAGGTTTTTGAGGGGCGGTGTGCAAGGTCAGGGGTCTCGAAACAAAGCCCTATGAGAAGAGACTGAAAGAACTGGGCATATTTAGCCTGGAGAAGAGAAGATTGAGGGGAGACATGATAGCACTCTTCAAATACTTGAAAGGTTGTCACACAGAGGAGGGCCAGGATCTCTTCTCGATCATCCCAGAGTGCAGGACACAGAATAATACAATAATTATATTGTATTTTATATTATGGTTTTATACTGTTGTTTTATACTTTGAATGTTTTTAATTTTTGTGAACCACCCAGAGAGCTCCAGCTATTGGGCGGTATAGAAATGTAATTAATAAATAATAAATAAATAATAATGGGCTTAAGTTACAGGAAGCCAGATTCCTGCTAGACACCAGAAAAAACTTCCTGACTTAGAGCAGTACAACAATGGAGCCAATTATGAAGGAGGTTGTGGGCTCTCCCACCCTAGAAGCATTCAAGAGGCAGCTGGACAGCCATCTGTCAGGGATGCTTTAAGATGGATTCCTGCATTGAGCAGGGGGTTGGACTCAATGACCTTATAGGCCCCTTCCAACTCTACTATTCTATGATTCTACCTTCAGTAGCAGAGGCAGCAAACCTATATACACCAGTTGCCTGGAGGATCCTATTATATTGGAGTCCTGTT
The DNA here is from genome assembly GCF_023053635.1 of Elgaria multicarinata webbii. NCBI lineage: Eukaryota > Metazoa > Chordata > Lepidosauria > Squamata > Anguidae > Elgaria > Elgaria multicarinata. The sequence continues at coordinate 15,474,561 of NC_086176.1, forward strand.
TGTGGGGTCCTGGTCAAGAGCTGGTTGGCCACTGTGTGAACAGAATGCTGGACTAGATGGACCCTTGGTTTGATCCAGCATGGCTGTTTTTATGTACACTGTTTGCTATTAAAGGGAGTGGGTATATAGCCTAACTGTAAGACACAATACTGATAAAAAGAAAAGAGGGAAATGAAAGATTTATCACAGAAGTCCAGGAAGCTACTCCATACCTTCTGAAATCTCTCCAATTTGTCTCTTTGCTTATAAGCCACCCTTTCTTGTGCTGCTTATTCAGATGCTTGTGACATCAAATGAATCTTAACTGTCAATGGCAGAGACTGGGTGTTGCCATTTGAAGGTGGAGGAACAAAGATTGGTAAAGAACAGGTTTCAGAGTGAAGGCATTTTTTGTGTTTGTGGTCAGCTGTGTCAACATGGAATGAGTATTGTGTGTCAGACAACCTGTTTGAATTGCACAGGTGTGCTGGTATTTGGACTGATGGAATAACTGCAATTTAACTCTCAAAAGGGCTTCAGGTCTGCAAATCTAAACATGCTTATCTGAAAGTAAATTTAACTTGAGTTCCATTGTGTGCTGTCATTGATTCACCTGTAACAAACAACTTTACATTTGTGAGATTCCCGAGATGCACTCCATGTGCCTCTAAGAAGTGAAAATGATGATGGGGCACCTAGAGCCAATGAATGCAATATTGTATGCATTCAATATTCTATTATTATGAGCTAGTTAGTTCTTTCCTCAGAAGGAAGTCTCTGATTTCGGAAGCTTCCAAGTATCCCATACTTTGCTGGAAAATTGCTGGCAAGGTGGGGGGAGCAATGGAGGCGATTTTCACGTCTCCACCCTCCTTGTACCATTTCCTGCCCACTAGACAGGGCTTTGAGCCTGTCTAGAGAAGGCATGAGGCTGGGCCAGGCCTGGAGAGGCCATGGAAGTTTTTGTATCCTAGCCTCTCTCTTTTTCCCCACTCATCGGAACGGCCCCTTTTCTCTCCCTCCGAGGTTCGGGTAACCTCAGGAAGTAGCCGTGGTTCTTTCCATGGTGGCTGTGAGGAGGTGGAGGATCAGAACTCAGAGCATTCTCATATGAGCATTATACTGTGCAATCACTGCGAATTGCATGCAAAGGACTCAGAAGTTTTCCACCTTATAATCTGCTTTGATTGTGAAGTACTCCCATACATTCTGCCTTAATTGTGCAATAAAGCCAACAGATTTGCCATACTTAGCCCCTACTTTTTGAGCGTATCTTCCGAGCCACCACTGGGGCACAGGAGCAGGATTTTAAAGAAATGCTTACATCTGCATAAGCTTTAAAGATAAAGACACCAAAATTGGCACAGTAATAGATATTAGGGAGAGCTTTAAGCATCCCAAATTTGAATTGAATTGGATCATCTGCTGATTTCTAATTATTTTTTACATTTCCCCCCTTAAACTCACGTCCTGGTATGCAAAGGATCACTGTCGCCTGGTAGCAAAAACAACAACTGTGAAAGCTTAGCGCTACAGGGATAATCCGAGGGAAGCAGGTACGTGGGATGAAGCTATCAGAGTCCCCCTCCTGAGATTGTAACAGTGTCTAAGGCCTCAGGGATGGGCGTCGAGGGGTGGGAGAGACTCCGAACAATCCTATGTGTCCTGTGACGCTCTCCCAGGGACCATAGGGTTGCTCTCTCCATTTATTTCTTTATTCAAAGCAGTATTATCCCACTCTTCAGTCAAAAGGCTTCCAGCGCAGCTTATAAGAATCAATAATTAGGCATCTCTACCCCCAGGCTTACAATCTAAAAAAGACATGAGTCACAGGGAAGAGACTGGGAGGGTGGAGGAAAAAGGTGTGATGGTAATGCTTGATCGAGTTGCCCAGATGAATGGGAACTTCTCTTTTATGGTTTCCTTTCTTTTGAGTTACTAGTTTCTATTATTAGCCATCAATTGTTACTAGCGTTACAGAGTAACAATAAGCCCCTTTCAGACCTTATCCTGGATGCACAGAATAAACACATGGAGGGAGAAGCAGAACGACATGCCTCCAACATGTAGAGCCAAAGATCTGAAAAAGGGTCATCTGGCACTTAGGTAGGAATGGGGCCAGAAGGATGTGGTGATTTGGGGGAGGGGCCAGTCAGCACGTTGCCCCTCCCATTCCGTGGGTTTAGCCAACACATGGAAGCCACTGCTGAAAGGGGCTGTAAGTTTAAGCTCCATTGTTTTAATGAGTTTTAGAGCTGTGCACAAGCGGACTCTTAAAATTCTCCACCCTAATTGTGGGTAAAGAAATTAGGGGGACAATTTCACTGAATTTCTCCAGGGGAAGAAGAATTCTCCAACCATTTCTCACAGGTCGGCATCACCATTAGCAAGGGTTGTAGATTTTGGGATTTTGGGTTTTTTGCACTGCAAGTGGCAACAGCATCCACTTTGTTGGCAGCCTGGCCCCCATTTTGCATAGGGTGACCCTATGAAAAGGAGGACAGGGCTCCTGTATCTTTAACAGTTGTATTAAAAAGGGAATTTCTGCAGATGTCATTTGTATATATGGAGAACCTGGTGAAATTTCCTCTTCATCACAACACCTAAAGCTGCAGGTGCCCTGGCCTCTTTTAAATCTGGTCACTCTAGTATAGCTCCTGCAGCTTTAACTGCTGTGATGAAGAGGAAATTTCACCAGGTTCGCCATATATACCAATGACACCTGCTGAAATTTCCTTTTCAATACAACTGTTAAAGATACAGGAGCCCAGTCCTCCTTTTCATATGGTCACCCTAATTTTGCATCCTCCACAATGCCCCATAAACCTCACATCGCTCCAGGGCATTGAGGGGAGGGAATGCAGCCGCCACAAAAAATAATGGCGAAGAACTTGCGGAGAAAATTCTGAAAAATGTCCTTTAATTTCTAGGAGACAAGAAAAGAAAATTATCAGGAATTTCCTGAAAGTGTCCTTTCCCTATGAAAGGAGCTTCCATTTTTCTGCCTCATTCTCAGTTTATAATTTATTTTCAGTGTGTTTTGGTGGTGCTTCTTACCTAAGGTGGCTGAGGGGGCTGTCTATATTTTCTGTCTATTACACATCTCACTATTGTTCTACAGTCTCCCAGGCTGTCTGTGCTTCATGATTTGAAAAGGCCCTATGGGAGGAATAAATTCATGATATCTTCCCCTGGGCAGGAAGTGAGGGAAGCCAAGGAGGCTACAGGCTGTCAGAGAGATGATTGTACAATGAAAGGCAGACTACTCACACACACTCCTCAGTCATCTCACCAGTAAGGTAAGCACAAGATTTCCCCTGAAATTTCTTTTCCTTTGAATTCATTTTCGAAAGCAGTTCCTTTTCTATCAAATTGAATGAGAATGGGAGAAATTCTCAGGGGAGAAATTTTCTGCGCAGCACTAATGAGTCCTAGTTGCCTTGAAGTTCCCTTAAGACGTGAATACTAAAAGAGACAAGCCTTTGCCTCAAAATCTCTGCAGTACGACCTCCCTTTCAAAATGGGTGGGGAGTGAAGGAAGACACAAAGGTTACAAGGGAAGAATATTCATCAATGCAGTTACATATCTGTAGGCTCAGTTTTTGTACAGGATGAAGGCAAGAGGCTGAACAAGAGGAGTCCCTTCAGGGAAGAGATTGAGGTAGCACCATTCAGGCATTCTGGGAGGGAGTGGAGGCGTATGGGTGAAGCATTTAAGTACTGGAAATTAAAGTCAATTAAATATCACAGAAAATCATTAGACTGGCAGATACATTGTTTACGTCTGCCCAAGTATCAAATGATAGAATTGCATTTCTTTTAAAAGAAAGTCTCACTTCAGAAGTTCGTCCTGAACTGGAGGCAAAGAGAACAGTGAAAGAGGTGGTCAGAGCTAGCGTGCTCGTTCTAACTCTCCCTGTAAGTATGATTCCAAATGCCTGAGGTTTATGCCTGTGCTGTAAAAAGCTTACTCTGGCAGCTTCTATAGAGCAGGTTGCTATTAAATGCATAGGAACTGGCCATGCCATGTTTTGCTAGTCAGTTGGCAGCCCAGTTGGCAAGGGTGACCCTACGATCCTACCCATATTCCAAACATAATATTCCTGGCTTAGACTTGTTGCTTCTCTGTCCCTTTAATGCAAATTTCAAATGGCACTGTTAATAATTGTCCTATTGTTAAGGGGGGGTATTGCATTCCTGTGACCAGAAAATGAGAACATCTGGAGGGTGACTCAGCCTCAAAAGCACTCATCCTTCCTCCTACAGCATTCTCGTTGAGCGTACAGGGATTCAAGAGGCTGAAATGCTGCCAACCAACAGAGAATAGAGAACAAAATCAAGTTGCTTCAGATGCAGAGAGACCACTAAGGCCGAAGTCCTAGAGACACTTTACTGCAGCCTTTCTCAACCTGGTGCTCCAAGAAGTTTTGGACTACAAAAAATGCAGAAGCCCCCCGGTTTGATCCCTGGCATCTCCAGGTATGGCTGGAAAAAACTCCTGCCTGAAACCTGCACAGCACACCTGCACTGCAGCGTGGGAAATTATGCCAACGGCAATTGTACATGCTGCACAGGCAGGGGTGGGGGAAGCAGCCATGATGGTTGTCTCCCTCACTGCTATCGTCCAAACCCAGTCAGAGTTAATTTAACCAAGGAAATTGGTTATTGGGAGGTGGCCCTTTTCAAAAGGCCCTAGAAAAAGAGGCATCAGTCAGCAGTACAGCCCAAACTTTCCTTGGTTAAATTGACAGGCTGTCCACATTAAAAGATTTCAGCCTGAGACTTTAGAGAGCTGTTGCCAACCAGAAAAATCACTACTGGACTAGCGGTCAGGCATAGCATGCCTCCAAATGAGGCTTTTATTGATCAGGGCCAGCCCAAGACATTATCCTGCCTGAGGCAAAGAAAATATGGCACCCATCCCCATTTCATGTGCAAAAGCTGTTTCTTCAACACTGGTGATGGAGCAGCATCCTCTGTTAAACCTGAAGGCAGCAGGCTAGCTTAAGGAGCGGGCTGCAGGCCCACATCTCTCCCCTTTAACATCTTGTGGCCACCTCCCAATATCTGCCACCTGAGGCGACTACTTCACCCTGCCTAATGGCAGGGCCAGCCCTAAACCTACCTCATTCAGATAATTAGGGGCAGGCACAGTCTGGGCAATGTCTTCTTCCATTCCACCACCACCACCACCACCACCACCCCACACACAGTTGAATTAATTTTCCAAAAACAAAGGCAAACAAATCAACAGAAGAAGAAAAAGAAAAGAAAGAAAATTGCATTAAGTTCAAGTCTGGTTATTAACAGAGAGTAGTACATTTAACTCCATACACACACAACTTTTACAGACAAAAATATAAGTGGAATGTACTGGGTGTTTGAAGATTTTCTTGATGGTTCTTTATAATAGCAAATTATATTTAGTCTTTTATTCATAATCTGAGGGACAGCTTTGCTACATATGTCCCTGATTTGTATTTGAAAAATTGAAAAAAAAATATGCCATGTTGTATAAAAATCAGGTATTTTGATTTTGCCTTTAGCTAATTTCAACTGGTATGTCAATTTTTATGCCATGGCTATTTGCCTCAGTTCCATCTACCTGGATTTCAATGTTAGAAATTCTGCACTTTTCCAACTTTTAGTTGGTGCGTACATAGGGTGACCATATGAAAAAGAACAGGGCTCCTGTATCTTTAACAGTTGAATTGAATAGGAAATTTCAGCAGGTGTCATTTGTATATATGGGGAACCTGGTGAAATTTCCTTTTCATCCCAACAGTTAAAGCTGCAGGTGCCCTGCCGTCTTTTAAATTGGGTCACTCTAGGTTAGCTCCTGCAGCTTTAACTGCTGTGATGAAGAGGGAATTTCACCAGGTTCTCCATATATACAAATGACACCTGCTGAAATTCCCTTTTCTGTGCAACTGTTAAAGATACAGGAGCCCTGTCCTTCTTTTCATATGGTCGCCCTATGCATACAACTCTAGTGTATGCATTTACAATGCCTGGTGTGTGTGTTTTTAAATGTAAATTGCAGCCATGGGAAGGGGGGGCTTCATGATTGAGACTGTGGTGTTTGGGAAGGCTACCTTTGAGACAGATCACATGCAATGGACCCTAATAAATTCAACAGGAACATATTCCTATATGACTATCACTAAAGCATACTGCTTTACCTAAAGGCTTCTCAAATCCTCAGATTTCCTTTGTACCAGACAGCCTGCCTATACAAACACGCTCTAAGCAGCCTTACCTCCAATCGACGGCACGTCTTTGATTCTGAACCACATCTGTCAGCCAAGAAACTTATATTCTCTCATTACAAGAGGGGTAATCTGAAAGGGCTGTTTTCAACACATGTCACAGGTAATTGTGACCTGGCAACTATAGCTTATGACATCACTCCTCTTTATCCAGAGTGGCTTTCAACAACTGGGCAAAGAGTCCTCTATACTTAATACCATCATCCTTCATTCCAGACAAGCTTGGCTCCAAAAATGAGGATGCAGTTTACAGAGAAGAACCACAACAGTTTCATAATGCAGGCCCTCAACAAACAGAGAAAGAACAAGGAGTTTTGTGACGTGGTCCTCAGCGTCGACCAGAACTTCTTCCACGCCCACCTCAACATCTTAGCAGCCGTGTCGCCCCATATAAGGACTCTGATCTCAAGCAATGACATGAAGGCCGACGACGAGCTCTTCATTATCATCGACTCCAAGTTCCTGAGCCCTGCCTTGGTGGAAGAGGTGCTCGACTACTTCTACACTGGGAAGGTTGTGATTTCGGAAAAGAACGTGGAAGACCTGCTGAAGGGAGCCAAGTATTTCAGTTCCCAGACTCTGAAAAGCCACTGCTCTGACTTCCTCCTCAGGTCCCTCAAGAAGGACAACTGCCTCTCCTACATGCTCCTGGCCAATACGTACAACCTGAAAGAGGTGGGAAATGCAGCCTACGAAGGCATACGGGACAACTTCCATTACTGGGCAGGCCCTAAGGGCATCACAGACTTTGTGCACTGCCCTTCACATGTCTTCAGCCGGCTCATTAAAGATGATAACCTTCACGTGCAAAACGAAGACCAGACATTCCTGGCTCTCATTCAGTGGGTGAAATACAAAAAGAGTGAGAGGGAGAAGTTTTTTAAGAAGTATTTTGCCCACATACATCTATCTGCAGTCTCCACCAAGACGCTGCTTGCTGGCTGCCGGGAAGTGTTGCTCTTTGAAGACCACACCGGCCCCCTGTCCCGGATAGAGGGTGTTTTGAGCGACCGTAAACATGGCAATCCTCAAAGCTTGATGCTTTACCAAAGGAAAGGGGCGCTGATGGACTCCGTGGTGATCTTAGGAGGGCAAAAAGAGCAGGGTAAGTTCAACAACGGGGTTTTCGCGTACGTCATCGGAGAGAACATCTGGCTGAAGCTCACAGACATGCCTTACAAAGCAGCTGCTCTTAGTGCAACGTCATTGGGGAAATACATTTATGTCTCTGGAGGAACGACAGAGCAAATCTCTGGGTTGAAGACCGCCTGGAAATATGATATGGATACCAACTCCTGGATCAAACTTCCGGATCTGCCCACCGGTTTGGTCTTCCACACCATGGTGACTTGTGGGGGGGCAGTGTACTCTGTAGGAGGAAGCACAGCCCCAAGAAAGTACATTTCAAGCATCTTCAAGTATGACGAAGGGAAAGAGAAGTGGGTTCTTGCTGGGAAGATGAGCATCCCCATGGACGCCACTGCGCTGATCACCAAGGGGGACAAGACGATTTACATTGTGACGGGGAGATGCCTGGTGAATGGGCGCTTCTCTCGCGTTGGGGTGCTGGACTGCTTCGACACGCAAACCCGGGACGTGGTGCAGTACATCACATTTCCCATTCAGTTCAACCACAAGCCCTTGTTGTCCTTTCCCCAGGAGAACGTCTTGAGCATACGGAGCCACAAAGAGAGCCTGGAAATAAACCTGCAGAAGATTAAAATGAACAAATCCACAAACCTTGTGCCTCTCTTGCCAAATAACTATAGCTTGGACCTTTCGCATGCGGTGTGCTCTGTCGGGAATAACAAAGTGTTTGTGTGCGGTGGCCTCATTTGTCCGGGTGACAAACGTCCAGAGGAGTATTCTATCAATCGGCAAGCGTATATGTTAGATCAAAACACGGGGGAATGGAGGGTATTGGCGGAGCCTCCCGAAGCTCTGGATTGTCCCGCTTGCTGTACAGCCAAGTTGCCATGCAAGGTTCTCCAGAAAACTGTAGTCAATTAATTTGGGAAGACAAGAGCAAACAGAATTTCTAGCAATAAAGAATGACTGAATTGCAGATCACAGGTAAAACACAAGGCGGCTCCCCTCTGTTTCTTCATCATGCATTTTGATTCAATTGTATAACCAGGGTGGGATGATATGAGCACCTGCCTTGGACACAACCAGGGACAGGGGAAGAAAATGGGCATCCATGCATCATGTAAAATAGAATCATAGAATAGTAGAGTTGGAAGGGGCCTATAAGGCCATGGAGTCCAAACCCCTACTCAGTGCAGGAATCCACCCTAAAGCATCCCTGACAGATGGCTGTCCAGCTGCCTCTTGAAGGCCTCTAGTGTGGGAGAGCCCAAAACCTCCCTAGATAACTGGTTCCATTGTCATACTGCTCTAACAGTCAGGAAGTGTTCCTGATGTCCAGCCAGAATCTGACTTCCTGTAACTTGAGCCCATTATTCCGTGTCCTGCACTCTGGGAGGATCGAGAAGAGATCCTGGCCTTCCTCTGTGTGACAACTTTTCAAGTATTTGAAGAGTGCTATCATGTCTCCCCTCAATCTTCTCTTCTCCAGGCTAAACATGCCCAGTTGTTTCAGTCTCTCTTCATAGGGCTTTGTTTCCAGACCCCTGATCATCCTGGTTGTCCTCCAGATGTGTTGGATAGTTAAAATGTTGTGTAATGTTGCCCGCCCCAGTGCGGAATATTTAATCACATTTTCAAAATGGCAGATCAGCCCTACCCAAACTCACGCCCTCCAGATGTGTTGGACAACAAAACCCATCATGACCAGCCAGCAGGATCCTTGCTGGCTGTGTGTGTGGGGGGCTGTTGGGAGTTGAAGTCACAGATACAAAGTGAACATTTTTCCAGTGCTTAACTTTTTCTGTGGATTTCTCCCTCACTGTGTTGTAAATTCATTAGTAACAATGAATGGATGCCAACTGCAAACACAATGTTAGACAACCTCTCTAGTTTTAAAGTTGTAATTCATGTTTTTTCAGATGATTATCCTAGCAAGTGTGTGAGAGAATACATATTTTCATTGAAATAACACATATGTCTCAAACTGAAGGTGCCCTTAACAACTTCAGTGGAAGAAACTTGTACTCTGTTGAAATAGATAAGGAGTTGTCAGCATATCATGTACAGATACTTGGGTTGCTAAAACTGATTAGTGCATCAACAGTTTTCAGTACTCTTGGGTTTCTTCTTCTTAAACAATGAAAGGGAAGTATTAATTAATTAATTAATTAATTAATTTAAGGATTTTTATGCCGCCATTCAGCCAAAAAAGGCTCTCACGGCGGCTTACAAAAGTATTTCTTTACAGTCCCTGCCCACAGGCTTACAATCTAAAAGACATGACACAAAAGGAAAGGGGATTGGGAGGGAGGAGGAGGAGGGGGAAAAGGAAAGCAAATTCAGGCACTACAATCTTAATTGCAAAGTTCAGCAGTTACAGTTGACAGCAGGAGGGAGGGGGTCTTCAGCTGGAGCTGGATCCAGGCACGGCGGAGAGGTGCCTGGCTGTTGCTTCCTCCCTCGCTGGTGGCTTCTGCAGAGATAGTTGGTAGCAGGAGGGAGGGGGCTCTGAGCTGGAGCTGGACCCAGGCACGGTGGAGAGGTGCCTGGCTGCTGCTTCCTCCCTCACTGGTGGCCTCTGCAGAGATAGTTGGTAGCAGGAGGGAGGGGGCTCTCAGCTGGAGCAGGACCCAGGCACGGTGGAGAGGTGCCTGGCTGCTGCTTCCTCCCTCACTGGTGGCCTCTGCAGAGACAGTTGGTAGCAGGAGGGAGGGGGCTCTCAGCTGGAGCTGGACCCAGGCACGGTGGAGAGGTGCCTGGCTGCTGCTTCCTCCCTCACTGGTGGTCTCTGCAGTGTTGCATTTAAATTTTTACAGTATCCCAATAGAAATGTCTATATAATACAACAGTCAAGGGCACAATCTTATGCATGTGTAGATGAAAAAAAAGACCTACAACTCCCAGCATTCCCAAGCCAGCATCCTCTGTAGGTTTAGACAGAAAAAAAGGACCTACACTCCCAGCATCCCTCAGCATGGCTGGCTGGGGAATGCTGGGAGTTTAGGATTTTTTTTTCCTGTCAACATATATAGAATTGCATCCTAGGTGTGTTTTTATTTTACCCTCCCTCAAATATTTCAGGTCAAATACTTGTGGTGTAGTGGGACAAAACTTAATATTTTAAAGCTTTGTATAGCTAGAGTGACCAGATATAGCAGAGGGCAGGGCTCTTGCAGCGTTAACTGTTGTGATGAAGAGGGAATTTCACCAGATGCTGCATGCATACAAAGGACACCTGCTGAAATTCCCTTTTCAATACAACTGTTAAAGATACAGGAGCCCTGTCCTCCTTTCCATCTGGTCACCCTACCTGAAGCTGCTATTTTTCATAGGAAAGAAGCTCCTATTGATGCTGATAGCAGCTTCCCTTCCCAGAGCAATCAGGAATTTTGGGGGAGGGTATATGTGTAATTCTCATCAAGACTGTGGTGGTGGTGGTGGTGGGTGGGGAGCGTTAAACCATGCTCCCCATCCCGATTGCCTGGGTGGAGGTTGCAGCTGGTTGCTGTTGTTAAATCCAATGTTATATGAGATCACACATTTTACACATTTAGTTTAGGCCCCTGGCTGCTGTTAAAAGTAGCAGGAGCAGAGCAGGTAAAAGATATAGCAGACCTGGGGGAAAGTGCAGTAACTCCCCCCTTTTTGCAGTTTCTTGTGATATTCCTTGGCTAAAACTACATATGATGCATATATGTCCAACCCCACCTCTTCTTCTTTCTTGGTGATTTAAACAAAATCACCAAGATTTGGGCAGTGGATCGATCGGTGGCTTAACTTTTCCCCTTCTAATCATCCCACGCCCCGCTGAAAATTCCCTTTCGAGCTGTTTTTCTTTCTGTGCAGGGAGATGTATATACCCGTATCTTTTTCTGGCCTATTTTTGTGTCTGGGAGCCCCTCAGCCCTGTCTCTCAGCTTCCTTCCTCGGGGAAACATCACTCACTTCCTTGGAAGCACACATCACAGCTGGCTGTAGTGCTTTAAGGGATAAGTTGCCCTTGTTTTTCCTCTTGATTGGTTTACTGCAAACTAAGGACATTTCATCCAGAGTTGCTTGTTCAATTCTTAATCCTTCCTCTCTTGCAATCCACTCACAGGGGTTGAAGCATTTTTTTTACTCATATTATTGGGATGAATTCCTTAACCGATTCTTTAAACATCCTTGAATAGAACAAATACTTCTGTGAAATTTCTTAACACCTCAGAAGTTGTTCCTTAATAATCATCATCATCTTTAAGGCAGGTACATTGCTAGGCTCTGTACAAAGCAAAAATCCAGGACAGGCCTTGCCAATAGGTTTGCAGCGTAAGAATTAAGCCAACTCTTTGGATTAATCTGATTCAATGCCTTTATGTTATGTGGCCCTAAATCCAAGCATGTTAACTGCAATCCTAAACACACTTACTGGAGAGTACGTCCCACTGAATTTAGAGGAACATATATTTAGGATCACAGTTTGGCTCTTTACGCTGCAGTCTTATACCAGGAGTATTTTTTTTAAAAAAAGGGCAGTGATGCAGTTTGGAGGAAAATGACCAAGAAGCAGAGGCAAAGCCTGCATGAAATACGATTGGTTAAGAACATAGCCAGGTGGAAACTGGTGGGTTTTGAGTGGATCCCTGCAGAATCTGGCAATTACTGCCTTTTTAGATCCTAATACTGGTTATCAGACACTGTTTTACTAGGTTGACTAGAAAAGTACTGGCCAATTGGCAACTATTCATCACCCAAGACTGAATTTGAAAACACACTGAAATCAAGGACTGTGATTAACTTGCATATTTTATTTGCTTGCGTGCAACTGGATCACAAGTATGGGAATTTAGGGTTGCCAATTTTTATTTTATTTTACTTTTTTGTTTGTTTTTTAACTGAACAGGAAGTAATTAGAGGCAGAAATCACAAGGAGAAAACCTCTAATTAAAGACACAGTAGCCCTAAAATTGGTATTACAACTGCATTTTAAGTTTTAAAAAATCGCCACAAATCAGATTTGAAAAAAAGGATAACAGAAAACATGGGACAACAACGGGCTGGCAAAGATGTTGTCCGGATTCTCCATGAAAAGTGAAAGTACAAAGGATGGCAATTCCGGACTAAATTCTCCTGTGGCGCTACTGCACACAGTTGCATTGGGTGTATGCATATTGCAACCACATGGCCAGAACTAGCTGTGTGAGTGTCTTCCACCCAATCAGTGTCCTGTTGTTCAGGTGGGAAGACTCACTGGCAGCACAATCCTATGCATGTCTACTCAGAGGAAAGTCCCATCAAATTCAATGAGCTCCCAGGTATGTATGCATAGGATTGCAGCTAGTTGCCCGCACTGCAGCTGCATGGGACAACACCACAGAGATGTGGATCTTGCATGGGTAACAAGGATAGAAGCCGGGGATTCTGCCTCAAGCATAGGTGGGCAAGCCAAACTGATATCAAGTACCCTATAATATATTAATAGCTGTTAAAAGAACATATCAGAGCAGGTTTCGTTTAGTATGAACTAGACAAATTTCAAGGTAGCTGATGAAAAGCCATATGTCAGCTTGCCCTAAAACCCTGATATGTGGCTTTTTCAGACCAGGCAGAGAAGCGCCTTTGCAGTTTTTCATTGGCCTGGTGCCTCTTGCATTTTGCTAAATCATGAAGGTGTTTATTTACTACAATGTTCCTAATTATTAGTGTTGCCACTGTTCTCTTCCTATGTTTGAACTGGAGTTTCATTTTTTTTTAACAAAGTGTTCCTGCACAGCGAGTTTTTAGGTGCTTTGAGTGGTTTCCCTGATATTTTGCAAGTTGCCGCTGCATGTTTCTTTTAAGAGAAAAAAAACCATTTGTAAATTCATAAAGTAAATAATAAATGCATTTACTCTGAGACAAAGAGTGTGCTCCAAGGAATGTTTAAAGAAAGGCGGTTAAACATGTAGTCCATGGTTCTTTTGTGTTACTCAAGAGGCAGCCAGATGTAATTATTTCAGGGAGCAGGAATATGCTAAGCTAGCTTGCAAAATTGGAGGCTGGTGAACCATATCCAGGAATTGAAAATCAGGATGTGAAGAGTGGGACTTTCTGGTGGGCCATGAGGAAGGATGGCCTTCGGGGCCTTGGCCCATCACTTTCTCCTTCTCAACGTGACTTTCCAGCCAAGTTAGCTGCCAGTCAAGATAACCCTTACACTGTACCAAGGACAACAAGCTACTAAAGTTCTACTTATGATTGCATAATAATTTACAGAGAACTGTAGCAGAGAGCTGAACCAGCAGAAAGAAGAGGAATTGAGAAACAGGAACGCTTGTCTCCAGAATTGGCTAAGGAGAAGTTCTGGGCTCTGACCAGCCCTACACAAATTTCTTAAGGTAACATTGCTCCAGGAAGAATCCATAGGAAATGTAGGGTTGCCATCTTTCTTTTTCTGGCCTGGCTCCTGCGCTTTTAACAGTAGTCAAATGTGCAGGTGAATCTTTCACAATGGTCATTTGTGTGGCACCTGTTTAATTCCTGCATATTAGGAAGCTATAAAAAAGCACAGGCAAAAGACCAGTAAAACAGTTGGCAATCCCAGGAAAATCTCTTGAGGCCACAGAGTTTTATATGGAAACAAAACATTTAAAACGAATTTTGAAAGGGGGAAAACTGGAGGGAGAGGGAAATACTAGAGCTGCAATCCTGGGAGTTAGGTTTATTGAATAAAGTGTGATTTACATTTGGGTTATACATACATAGGATCAAGCTATAAATGGTATATCTCCGCACACATACTTGGGAGTTTGACTCATTGAACGGTGGGACTTTAATTCCATAGGGTCAAATTGGGACCCTTTATCACAGGCTTTATTTATACATGAATGGCCTGATCCTATGTTTATTTGAATGTCATAGCACTGATTTCAGTGGGATTTACTTCCTAGTAACTCTGCAATCTTCAGCATGCACACAAGAAACATAGTCCTCATGTAACTCATTGGCCCCATTCCGAAGACACCTTAAACTAGGGTGACCATATGAAAATGAGGACAGGGCTCCTGTATGTTTAACAGTTATATAGAGAAGAGTATTTCAGCAGATGTCATTTCTATGCATGCAGCACCTGGTGAAATTCCCCGCTTCATCACAACAGCTGAAGCTGCAGGAGCTATACTAGAGTGATCAGATACAATAGAGGGCAAGGCTTCTGCAGCTTTAACTGTGGTGATGAAGAGGGGAATTTCACCAGGTGCTGCATGTCTACAAATGGCACCTGCTGAAATTCCCTTTTCTATACAACTGTTAAAGATACAGGAGCCCTCCTTTCCATCTGGTCACCCTAAACCATGGCTTTAACCATGGTGGTTATGCCAGAAAGCCAGGCTGTATTCAGAAGACAGCTTTAACGGTTTAAGATGTCTTCTCAACGGGTCCATTATTTGTTGTGCATAGCCCAATCCTATGCATAGCCAGTGTGGTGCAGTGGCTAAAGTGTTGGACTGGGAGTTGGGAGATCTGGGTTCTAGTCCCAACTCAGCCATGGAAACCCACTGGGTGACTTTGGGCCAGTCACAGAGTTTTATCACACCAGTGTTATACTGTGCAATCACTGCGAATTGCATGCAAAAGACTCAGAAGTTTTCCAGTTTATAATCTGCTTTTATTGTGAAGTACTCCCATGCATCCTGCTTTAATTGTGCTTCAAAGGCAAAAGCCTGGCTGTATTTTGATACTAGTTTAGTTTTCGAGCTTATCATCTGAGTGGCCACTGGGACGCAGGAGCAGGATTTGAAGAAAAAGCTTACATCTGCGTAAGCTTTAAAGATAAAGTCATCAAAATTGGCACAGTAATAGATATTAAGGAGAGCTTTAAGCATATCAAATTTGAATTGGATTGGGTCATCCGTTGATTTTTTATTTTATTTTTTCACATTTCCCCCTTAAACCCATTTCCTGGTATGCAAAGGAACTTGCCGCCCTGTAGCTTAGTGCTGTAGGGGATAATTCGAGGAAACAGGTAGGTGGGATGAAGCTAAGACTCTCAGCCCAACCTACCTCACAGGGTTGTTGTGAGGATAAAATGGAGAGGATGATTATATACACCGCCTTGGGTTCCTTGGAAGAAAAAGGCGTGATATAAATGCAATAAATTAATAATAAATCGTACATTGTTCTGTAGGAATTTATCCTAATTAAGTAGGGTTAGTTTTAAGGCTGGAAAGCAAGCAAGCTTTGCTAGGATTCAAGAACTGAGATGTCTTTCTCCAACTTGCATTAGTGCAGTGGTTCCCAATTGGTGGTCCGCGGACCCCAGGGTGTCTGTGTAACCCACCCAGGGTGTCCGTGGCACCATTCACATATTAGCTCTGCAAGGTCCACATTTTAATAATAAAAAAATACACTCAATGTTGATCCAGATTTGAGATTAAAAGTAGGAAATATTGAACAGGATGTGGAAGGGATTGTTTGGGACAAAAAGAGGCATGATTTCTCCCATCTAGGTTTAGTAGCTGCTAGACATGTCATAATTTGTTCAATTTTAAACTAGACATTAGTAAAATTAAATTCGTCTTTATATTCCTAACTAAATCATTGTCATTTTTGTGTGGTAATATCACAAATACCACAAATTTTATGGTCTGTTTTTTTTTAGTATACCTAAAATCCTTTGCTTATTAGGGGCCACCCCTTATTTTCTCCAAAAAATTGCTCCGCACAGGTAACTACCATAGAGATAACAAAAAATTCAAAAGTAGGGGGTCCATGGCTAGGCATTTGAAAAACAAGAGGTCTGCAGTAGTTAGCTAATTGGGAACCACTGCATTAGTGAATGTACAGCTCCAGCCTTGGCAGGCTCACTCAGAAGTAAGTTCCCGTGAGTTAACGGTACTCGCTCCCCAGTAAGCGCAGGAGCGCAGCCCTCATCCCGCCCATCCAAGTCGCCACCTGGCTGCCTAGGAGAGACCCCACAGAGGACTCCGACCCTGGCCCCGCCTTCCCGTCGAACGGGGAAACCCCTCCCTCCCCCCGCGCGCAGCAGGGATGGAAGACGTGCCGATTGGCCACAACGCCTCTTCGGCGCGCGCAGAGGCGGGGGTGGGGGGGAAGGGGTCACGTGGAGCGTACTATGAAGCCCGCCCTCTCGGCGCGCTGATTGGCTGTCCCGTTTCCCCCCTCTCTCGGTCGGTTGGTGGAGTTGCGCCGTCACTCTGGAAGCTTTCCGGGTAAGGAGGGGGGAGGAGGAAGAGGAGCGCAGGGTGCTGCCTGCTTGACGGAGTCGCCCCAGGAGGCCGGAAGTATAGCTGCTGCTGCTCCTTCGGCGTCCGTTAAACGGCTCGAGCGCTCGCGGCCCCTCGCAGCCGTTGCTTCTGTTGGCTCCTCCCCCCCCCTCGACGCTCATGGCCGAGTTCGATCTCTTCGGTGCCCCTCAGCCGGCGGCGGGGAACGGCTCGCTGGGTAGCGGCGGCAGCGGCAGCGGCAGCGGCGGCGAGGAAGACCCGGCCGCCGCCTTCCTGGCCCAACAGGAGAACGAGATCGCGGGCATCGAGAACGACGAGGGCTACAGCATCCTCGAGAACGGGGAGGTGCCGGCCGGGATGCAAGGCCAGGAAGGGCTGCTCACGGGTAAGGGGGCTGCTGGGGGGGGTGGGGCGGGAGGAAGGGAGGGAGGGAGGAGCCGCACGGGCAGGCGCGTCACGTGAGGACGGGCACGTGTGAGCGCGCGGTCGCGGGTCCAGGACCGGGGCGGCGACTCCTCCCCGCGACTGGCCCACTCAGTGACTCGGGGGTCCTGCTGAGCTGGGAGTCTGGAAAGACTCCAGTCCCGCCTCTGCTACGGACTCGCCAAGGTGGCCTGAAGCAAGTCCGTCTCTTTCTTGTTCAGCCCCTCATTTCCCTATTTATTTATTTATTTATTGCATTTCTATACCGCCCAGTAGCCGGAGCTCTCTGGGCGGCTCACAAAAATGAAAAAAAAAAACAACACCATTCGAAGTATAAAACAACAGTATAAAACCATAATATAAAAATACAATATAAAAAAGCTCAACCAGATAAAAACAGCAGCAATGCAAAATTACAAATTTAAAACGCCAAGTTAAAATTTATAGACTGTTAAAATCCTGGGGGAATAAAAAGGTCTTCACCTGGCGTCTAAAGGCATATAATGTAGGTGCCAAGCGAATCTCTTTAGGGAGCCAGGTCTAGGTTGTCAAGAAATACTTTTGCAAGCTGCCACGAGAGCCTTTTTGGGCTGAATGGCGGCATAAAAATGCTTAAATGAATAAATAGGTTCTTAAAAACACAACCTTTCCCTCTGTACAACCCAATTTCTGCAGGTGTTCTTCATGGCCAAGTCCTTCAATTCCCCCCCACACACACTTTATGTGGGGGGAAGGTAAATATCAAGTTTCTTCAAGTAGTCTTTTTTTTTTAAGAGAAAGGGGACTAAGAAATTCATTAAATAAAATATCACAGGTAAGTTCAGCTGGGAGAAAAGTATCTGTGGAAGGTATCCCCTCCCTCAAACTCATCCCAGAGCAATACCTCTCTCTGTCTTGTGATTTCCTGTCAACTGCCTTCGATGACATAAGTGTGTGTGTGTCCTCTTTGCTGTGAGTGTAACACAGCCAGTGTTCTGTGCAGTTCCAAATTACTTTTGACACATTTACAGGGTTGTGTTAAATTGCGAGCTGGGATCTTCTTGGAATAACTGTAAAGGATTGCACCTCCAAAATGCATTTTATCTTATCTATAAAATATCTATAGTGTATAATCTTTCAGCCCTCAAAACGAGCTCAAGGTGATAAAATATACAATTTATTTTTTTAAAAAACGTATATTTTTTTGTCTTGGGTGCTACTCAACCTGGCAGGCTAGTTATGTGAATTGATCCAATTTTTCAGCAGGAACCATACCTTTCTTGATTTCATCAGGCAATAGATGATCTTGGAGAACACTGGAAAAGTTTGGGTGAGCCAGTGAAATCCATTGAGTTGAGTTAATGCTGTACTTCTAAATTAAAAGTGCTGAGTCTCCCGTCAAACAGGAAAGGAAAAACACACATAGTTGAATACAGGCTATTTCTTCAGAAAGCCTGTCAGAACCATAGAGCAAACAAATTTTAATCACTGGGGCCTGTTTCTAAAGTTGTCTTATCAGCTAGATCTATGTCAATATGGCCTCTTGTATTCCAGGTTTCTCTCAACTTGGTTTTTAGGAGTGGTTAGATGTGTCAACTCCATTCTATATGTATTGGAGGTCTTAAAATGGGTAGGGAGCCTGTAGATCTATGGCTCTCTTCATCCCTTAGACTAAAAGCCCTCTGCAAGTGTTCACTTCAGACTTGTGGCAAGTGCCATTATTGGGGGAGAGAGAGAGAGAAGTGCCTGTCAGAGTGGGGGAGAGAAGGAAGAGGGGTGTCCACTCTCTAGCCTGTGGAACCCCCTCCCACAGATTACCTCTGAAGCAATGGGTCCCCACCCCTTCCTTGAAATGTCTTAAAGCAAGATAAAAGCTACTCTGTGCCAGTTCTTTGAAGTGTCTTTAAATTTACAGCAATAGCTCAGTGCACACATCTTTACTTGGAAGTAAGTGCCATTGACTTTGCAGCCTTCCACAGATACTTTTCTTCTAGCTGAACTCACCTGTGATATTTTATCATTTGAATTTCTTAGTCCCCTTTTTAAAAAAAGACTATTCGAAGAAACTTGGTATTGGGGACAGACTTTTGGGGGGGGGGGGTGAGACACAGGTATAAGGGCATTCAGTCTCCCCATGTGTATTCCCTCCCTTTCTCTTTTAAAAGCATCTTCTTTAAAAAGCCATCGCACTAAAGAAAAGGGGCTCCATCATAAAACTCAGATGGTTGACAATGTAGAATTTTTGACCTCATGTCAGTTGTCTTCTAAAAGGATTCCGAATGAAATGTGGAAAGGATGTTTGAGAGAGATGCATTCTCCCCCCCCCCCTCTCTCTCCCCCTTCCTTTCTGACTGCTAGACTCTATTCAGGGAATGCTGGGCTCCTCAGTGAGATCAGTAATGACAGCCTGTTTGCCTACCCACTGCAGGGGAAAATGAGGAATGTGCAGCTACAAGAGAGTTTTGGCGGTGTTCTAAATTGTGCTCCTGGTTTATGCAGGAAACAGTAAGGGCCCAGCAGGGTTGGCTTGTGCCACAGGTGAATTGAGGGTCCCCCCCTAGAATGTGTCCAGAATTCCCTGCAGCGTGCTGGAGTTCTAGTAACAGATGTGCCAGTGTTCCTCAGCACAGAAATAGCTTCTTGAAGGTAAACCTTAGAAAAGCTACTGCCATATTCCTTTATTGGAGGTTATAGAGGTTATATTAAATGTAAAGTGCTGGTTGTTGACTTTAAAGCCCTAACTGGCTTAGGACTTAGGGGATTTCTTCCTCCCATATGATCCTGCCTCTCCGTTAAGATCAGTCAAGGGGGGCCTTCTGCTCACTCCGCCTCTCTCTCCTGTGTTTGGATCTGCACAGAAGGGCCTTCTCCATTGTGGCACCCAAGTTGTGAAATTCCCAACCCTTGGGCCCCTCTCTAATGTCAAATTCTCTCTTGAAGACATTTCTATTCCTGGCATGCAATGCACCTGGCTGGATGCTGCTTTTACTATCCCCTGTTGTTGTTTTAATCTGTTAATTTTTTTTGTGTTGCGGCCGATAGTTCTTAGTTGCCTTGGATGGAATATAAACTAATTCCCAGCTTGCTGATAGTATTCAGAGCCAGGTGCTGACTAGCACATTTTGCCTTTGACCAAAGGACTCCCTCACTCAGCAGTTTATCTAAAACCAGGAAATAAGTAGTACAGAAACATTAGCCTGCTAAACTATGCGGGGAAAATATTTTTTCTGTTTGTGTCTGCTTTTTGGGACAGAGTACACTACAAATTTGCTGACACGAAGTTTCCCTTGGATTTAACTACTGTTCTGGTATACTTGATGAAATCTTCAGAAATGGGTTTGACATAAAATTAGAGATGCTCTTTCATGAGCTTAGGAATGGGGCACATTTTAACTACAACTGGTATCCTATGAATGTACATTTGGGGCTAAATTCCACTGAGCTTGGTGGAATATGCTTCAGAGTAAACATAGATAGGATTGGGTGGTAAGTATTCTCCTTTAAAATAAATGTTCAAGTTTGGAGTAGTTTCTCTTTGGGTTTTTTATTATTGTAAACTGCTTTGAGGGCTTTTGTCAGTTGGACTGTGTATAAATCAAATAAACGAAGTGAAGCAGTTGGACTTGCTAGCTAATTTTAACTCTCTAAACCGACACTCTTAGGAGAGCAATCCCGGGGAGAACATCCCAGGGGCCATAGGATTGCTAGGAAGAAGCCTTTCAAAGTCAGAGGCAGCGCTCTGCTGTCAGAAGGGGGAGTTGGAGATCTGACCCCCCCCTCCCCTGCCTACTCACAGCTGGTAGGGAAAGACTGCGCTGGCTGCCCTCCAAGGTTTGAAAAGGAGGGAAGGGGGCACTCCAGGGGAAAGGAAAGATGACACCGGAGCCCCCTCCCGCCTCCTTGTGTTTCCGTTCAAAGCACCCTTGCTAGACGGGCATTTCCTGTCTAGCAAAAATCACCAAAGACTGAGGATAGGGAGGCGAAAATCGCCCTGGTTGCTTCTGGCTTTAGCCCCACAGGGCACAGGGGTCTCAGAAGACTCCAAGTTTGGAGGCTTCCAAGAAGTGAGGGTGCAGTCAAAAGGATTGCACCCTAAAAAACAAATGTACAAATTGCCTTTCTGCCAACACGATGTGAAAAAGGTGAAGAAAAAGCAATACAGTACTAAAACTAAAACTTGAAAGCTCAACATAAGGTCTGTTGAGGGTGTTAGCTAGCCCCTTATTTGTGTTGTATAGGAAAATTAAATATGATAGCAAAAGTTGTTGGAACTGTGGTTCAATTACTTTACATAACAGCCGTCCAATTTATTTCTTACTGTGGAGTGCAATTAACTAGCTGCTGTTTGCACCCTTGTTAATTTTAAGTAGTTAAGTAGGGAGAACAGCTGGGGATTTGTGGATTTACTTTTTATAACTCTAACCTTCTGAACCATCTTATTCAATTTGGTGCTCTTAAAACATGTTGCTTGTGCCAAGCACTATCCCTGTTTGGAATGAAATACAGTATTTGGGTGATAGTTGTGGTATCCCAGGTACCTTCTTGGAACTAAATACAGTGTGAGTCAAATTACATAGTAAAAATGACTGGTTTAGGAGTGGGAGGCTTATGAAAAGATGCCCTGGAGTATTCTGTAAGAGTGTTGATGACTCAGTCTCAGTAGCTTAGCTTTGTTACTGAGAATTGTTAAAAAAAGAAAAGAAAAGAAATGTGGAGATGTATTGGTGCAAGGCAGCCAGGCTTGCTGGTGATGCTGCTGAACCTGAAATAACATCATGTGGT
Source organism: Elgaria multicarinata webbii (assembly GCF_023053635.1). NCBI lineage: Eukaryota > Metazoa > Chordata > Lepidosauria > Squamata > Anguidae > Elgaria > Elgaria multicarinata. The sequence goes on from NC_086176.1 coordinate 15,496,285, forward strand.
CCACGTAGGGTTGGGTAGCTCATTAAATGCAAAGCCAGCAGATTGTTTTCTTGGTCCACGTGGGAAGAGCCAACCCGCCTATCACTGAGTACACTTGAATGGTAAAGCCTCAACCTTTGTACACTGCCTTGAAATGGTTTTTTGTCCTTTGAAATAGTCCGATCAAATTAGAACAGCTAGGTTGGAGGAGGGCTGTCATCTTTGTGCATAAACACCCTTAAGGTCTTGCATCCCTTGTCCCATAAATTCTGGCTTTCCTGTCTCATTTGACAGGAGGTGATTCCTAGAATCCAATTTCTACCCGTTAACAAGGGTGACCATATGAAAAGGAGGACAGGGCTCCTTTATCTTTAACAGTTGCATAGACAAAGGAATTTCAGCAGGTGTCATTTGTATATATGGAGACCCTGGTGAAATTCCCTCTTCATCACCACAGTTAAAGCTGCAGGAGCTTTACTAGAGTGACCAGATTTAAAAGAGGGCAGGGCACCTGCAGCTTTAACTACTGTGATGAGGAAATTTCACCAGGTTCCCCATATATACAAATGACACTTGCTGAAATTTCCTTTTCAATACAACTGTTAAAGATATAGGAGCCCTGTCCTCCTTTTCATATGGTCACCCTAAGTTAACACTTCCAGTTAGTATTGTTTGTTTTATAACTGCTTTCCAGGCTTATCCTTGCCATTGCAGCTCAACTAGAGCTTTTCTACTGTCTCAATGGATGGATCAGGGGTGACATTTTTGGAGTGGGGGGCGGTTTCCCATCTCCTTTGTTTCAGATGGCATATGAGTATTTTTAATTAAAATAAAACTCACCGTTTATAATATATATGGTGAATTCTCCAAGCTCTTTAAAAAGAGGAGCTATTATTGTTAGCACTGAGGACTACACTGGAAATACTGGGCAGTATCCGATATTAGCATAGGCTACATTGCGCTAGTGTGAATGACCTGTAGTGTAACACCAATAGCTTTTGCTGGCATGTTGGGTTTCCCTGAGAAACCCATCGTGCCGACAAGCGTGTTGGCATTGTGCTAGATAGATGGTTCAAGTTAGTGCAATGTAATTTCCATTAGCAGTAGTGTTGCGTTGGATACGGCTCATTGTGAATTGGAGGGGCATGGATAATGATTTTTAGTTAATTGCAGTTTACAGTTTCCATTGGTATGAGGATGTGGAAATGTTGCCCTTAACCTGATTTTCAAATATGGAGAAACCCAAGCTACCCCTCAAGCATTTGATGTAGTAGGGATTTGGAGATGTGGAAACCATGGTGGCTTAGTTTGGACATAACCTATGAAGCCAAAATGTGTACAAAACTTATGTTCCCACATCCCAGTATGCTGTACTTAAAGGCTTCCTGGGTTAATTAACCATTAGGCATTAGTTAATTGTTCAGTGGATTAGCCCCGTTGCATTGGAATCGGGGTATGTTGTTACTAAGATCAAAACAAACCAGAACCTAAAACTATGGCTTGAAGTTGGTTTTGGGACCTAGTTTGTTCTGACCCTGGTAACCATAGTTTCCTGGTTCAGATGCAGTGGGAAACTATGATTCATTAAGCCAGAAAGTCTTCACTTGCAGCCCATTTATTGGGAAAGAGTGGCGTAGGCACAAGACTCCTGAACTTCTTGGTTTAATAATCCGAAATGTCTATGTAGTGGGCTAGTGAGTTTGTGTTTCTTGCTTGCCTCTCTTCCAGATGTTTAAATTGTTACTCAGTTGGATTTTCAGCTCTAGATTCCTGAAGGCCAGTAACACGATGAGGTTTGTGGATTTAGAGCAAAGTAATACGTTGGCCTTTATGTTGGCCGTTCTTGATGTTTAAAATAGTTGCAGATTGATTTGCAGCTGTTCCCTGATAATCTGTGTAATCTCAAAACTATGTAACCATCTGATTAATATGCTGTGCATGTGAGGACAGCAAGTGCTCCTCACAATATGAGACCTGTGCCCCCGAGACCCCCTCGCATACATTATAGAATCAACTGACAGCCCACAAATGCTTATCTTTGTAGTCCTAGACAGCAAAACCAGGATTTCTCTTGGAACACTCCAGGGGCTTCTACCATGGCTGATGGGCTGCATTTGGCTTGCTGGGTCACCATTTGTCCAGGCCTCACTTTCACTGTCCAATTCTGATAATGTCCATAAGCGGAAGACTAGATGACCTTCAATGCTGGCATTTTGAAATAAGGCTGACTATTGGTAGCAGTTGTTTGTTCTGCTGGCCACTGTTGCTGGCTTCTGTTTGCTCTTAGCTAATGAAAATAGGCTTTGTAGATAAATCTGTATTTAACGGATCTTTTCCTTAGAAGCAATATTACTTCTGGGGTACCACCACCCCTTTCTATGTCTGATCTCACTCCAGCTTAGAAACATGATCAACAATTGTTACCCAGACTTCTAGTTCTAAATAATTTAGGCCTGTGCCTTTGAAATTCTGTTTAATTAATACAATGCCAAGTCTCGTCTCTATGTTTGTATTGGCATGTGACCATGTGCTTGAAGTAATGCAGAACAGATAAACTTCTGAGTTTGGTTAATGCCACTTATGTAGCATTTCAGTTCATTCCAGTATGCCACAGGAAAGGAAAGAGATTGCGTCATTGCGAAATATTTATCCACTTCCGTGATTGTGTTTTCTAGCCCATATGTACGCTCATGATCTCTCCAAAAGAGTGCTGCTTTTCTGAAATGTAGCCACCTGATTTTCATTGATTCTTAATCTAGTACAATTTCCCCTCCGTCATTGCTTTATCCCCGTAGTCTGCACAGCCAGCCTTTAATCGCTGGGATTATTGTGCGGTTGATGAGAATTGATTTGAAAGAAGCGAATTGTTTTGGTTCTTACAAAATATAATGAATGCTAGTGCTAAAGCATTCAAAGCACTTCAAAGTCATTGTCATGCTGGTCTTTCCAGCTGATATTAAAGGGTTTTCCTAATCATTCTGTTGCAAGTTGTAGGAGAGGGATGGGATGAGGCCTAGAAACGGGCTTTCTTAAGATCACCAAGTTCTTGATTGAGCTGAGCCTTGAAATGGGGCTTCCTGCCTCATACTCCTTGCTGCCAGCCTACATCAGCCTTCCCCATTTTGGTACCCTCCAGTTATGCTGGATTGCAACTCCCATAATTCCATGATAGCTGGGAATTATGGGTGTTGCAGTCCAGCACAACCAGAGAACACTGCATATGGGAAGGTTGGCTTGCATTGCCTCTCAGTTCCCCATTGCGGTGGTCTGAAGCCTGCCTACATTTAGCCTAGCAAAACCTCCATCTTTCAGTTCCCTTCTTGCACACTCTTAACTCCTACGGTTTTCTATGGAAATGTTTCCTTGTTGAAAAAAAAAGAGGCTAATATAGATCCAATTCTTCTTCTGCAGATTCGATTGATGGAGTGACGAATGGTGATGTCTATCAGGTAAATGTGAATGAAATGAGTTTTACCCTACCCAGTGCCTGTTTACCCTACCCTGTGCCTGTTTGCATTCTCTTCCCCTCCTTATTGTTTTATTATGATTTTATTAGAATGTAAGCCTATGCGGCAGGGTCTCGCTATTTACTGTTTTACTCTGTACAGCACCATGTGCTATATAAATAAATAAAAATAATAATAATAGTCATTGGATGGTCCTCCAGACAATGCATATTGTGTTATTTCGGTCAAAGGTGATGGAGCAGAGTTTTGCTGCATGCGTGCGGGCGTTGGCAACAGATTTTGAACTGAGCAAAGCTAAAGAGGCAGGCACAGAGAATTCTTTAACTTGCTTTTTCACCAGTTTGAAAAGCAGCAAAGTCCATTTCTCCCCGTCTGCAACTCAGCAGCCCACTCCCCGTTTTCTAAAGTCCTGGCTTGCATGCAAGAGTGAGCAGTTGAAGCGCAGGAAGGGAGAACTCTAAAAGCTGCTGTTACTGTTCTGCTGAGGAGGAGGGGATTAGTGTCTTGCTTGTGACCCGCTGAAGAGAAAGAAGTGGAGGTAGATCAAAGGGATAGTGGAGGATTTGGGGCGATGTGTGTGGTCAGCCAGGAAGCCCCTGAAGATCAGGCTGGACACCTTGTTTGACAATTGCCTGTTCCTGCCATGAAGTAGGGGTTTGCAAACGTGTGCCTGCCCTATTTTAGGAAGCTGTGATTCCCTACACACATTCCTGTGTTTAAAAATGCATATAGGGTTGCATAGATTTCTCTAAGCAAAGTTTTATGGGTTTGGGTTCACTGCTACTAAGGGTGATAATTTAAAGCAGGGGTGAGCAACATTTTCATCTGCTGAACCCCTCCACAGGGCTCTCAGATCCTGCAGAACACCAGGTAAAACCTCCAGGCCCAGCAATTTATCGCTGAAATTTGGTGACAAATCAGAACAGATTGCTGGAACAGTCAAATTTTGCTTGTTCTCAAATTTAGCCCTGTAGTGCTAGAATGGGCGTTGTTTTTTTTTGCTGCTGCCAAATTCGTTGGAGCAGGAGCCGCACCGCAGGACAGTGGAGCCCATGTGTTGCCCATTAGGTGAAATCAAATTTTTGCTGACAATAGAGCAAAATCCCATGAGAATTAGGGAACAAACTTTTGCGCAGCTGCTTGTTTTCTCAATAACTTTTATTTTTTTGGGTAGCATTGGGGGAATTATTGGATATCTGTCTGGACTTCCTTTCAGCTCCTCCCAGCACCAGCCAGGGCCCCGGCTTCACCCATCCCCACTGTTATCTCTGATCTGTAATCAGAGATACTAGAGGGCTTCCTCTAGGGAATTCCAAGGAGGCTCTGTAAGCCAGATGGGGAACCTCTGCGCAGGTCAGATTAGGTCAAACAGACTCTTACAGGAGCGTCCCTATACCAGTAACATTGTTCAGTCATGGCATAGCTGCCAAACTCTTATATCCTTGGTTATTTTAAAAATTCTGACAAAAAGTAATGCCACTTTAGAACTGTTTTATTCACTGATGATGGTAAAAATGCCTGCATCTTTTTGTCTGGTTCAGGAGAGCAATGGTCCAACAGATTGCTATGCAGCTATTTCACACGCTGATCGTCTGCAGACAGAACCAGAGAGCATCCGCAAATGGAGAGAAGAGCAACGGGAGCGCCTAGAAGAACTTGGTAAGGGCCAGGACTGTACATCCTTCAGCCCCTAATAGTGCATAGGGGCGGCGTTTTGACCTGAGCAAAGCCTGATGGGGCAGCAACATTGGCGCTCTGTCCCTTGACCTGCCAGTCACAGGCGAAGGCTGCTTTGTCTCCTACCTCAGCATGAAGAGCAGCTTTGCTTGGAGTTTCCCTTGAATGCGTCCTGCCTCCCTTTTGACTGCATCTTCATTCACACTTTGGGTTGGATGGAGCTGTTGAGGCATGGAAGGGCAGAAATCTAGCAGAGCCTCTGTTGCTGTGCATACCGGGGAGGGGGAGCTTGACAAGTCGTCCTGTGACTCACATCATCGATGTTGTCTAACCAGCCTCTGAATTGCAAACTATACTAAAGGACAGATGGGAAAGATTCTGGGGACTGGTTTGCCCGCCCAGGTTTTCAGTTGCCTGTCCCATGTGTAAGTCCTCCTACCTTAAAAGGGAATTTTCAGGATTTGTGTCCTGCTTCTTTTGGGCACGAGGGATCTGGTGATGGCGTTGGAAGGGCAGTGGCAGGTCTGGTCCCAGCAGCCACTGCCGCCTCTGGTAATGCAGCTTCCACAGCAGTGCCACACGAGGGCTGTTGCACTGTGGAAGTGGGGAGGGGCCTGATCCCTTCGTATATCCCTGAGAATTCAGTAGGAATTGCCCATACAGTCAAGCATATCTTCACAGCTGTAACTGTTAGGAACTTTATTAAAAAAAGAAAACTGAGATACTTAAGCTGAAAATCTCATTCTGTGCTCCTATGAAATTGCTGCTGTTTGGGCCTGTGGGTGTTGGCATTTGACATTTGCCAAACATAATATGGAGACTTCAGTGAATGGAGAGAGAACTGGAGGACTTGTGCTACCCGTTGAGTTTGTGTCACTGAAGTGGATCAAACTACTGGATGCTTGTGTTACTGCTCCAACACTTTTGTATTTAACCCTCTTATCGGCACACCAATAGAATTTCAAGTAACAACCTGGCTGGTTTCTGTTGCTTTGGCCACTCTAGCAGCTCCATGCCTTCCAAAGCCTGGATTACTTATATCTCAGAATCTTAGCTAAATTTAGCCCCCAAGAACAGATGTTTGTGTACAAGCCACATCTTTGTGTCTGTGTTCCTTTTTGAAGATGCGAACTCTCGAAAGCAAGAAGCAGAATGGAAAGAGAAAGCAATAAAGGAGTTGGAAGAATGGTATGAAAGGCAAGATGAGCAGCTACAGAAAACAAAAGCTAACAATAGGTAAGAAGGGCTTGCAGGGTTGTTGTTTTTTTACACGCCTTAGGATGAACTCAGACATGGCTGCAGCTCAGCCGCTCCATTTTGGCTTTCTGTCTGGCTACCATAACGCTGGCTTCCTGCACACCACAACTAGCAAACAGGGAGTTGTCCTTGGGAATGCCCACCCCTGCTGCCCCTTTCTAGCGTGAATTTCCTACTTTGCTTCACTTGCTTTTCCTTGTCAACTTCAACTTTGGTTTCACCACTGCATCTGGATAGATGGCTACCCCAGTCAAGGCTAGGTACACACCATACTTAACCTTGATGTTCTAACTCTGGCTTTTGTTGGTACACGATAAAACTAAATAATGGAAAACTAAATCATGGATAAAGCCAGCAAGGGAAGTGAGGGGTGAAGGGTGGGATTGACCTGGCAGAAGGAAGGAGAGTGGGGAGGAAGGGGCTTGTGTAACCAAGGCTGGCTTCTGATTTGCAGGCAGTGGATTTGTATGGCAAAGGAACTAGCTCTTCCCGGAATCATATGGATTGTTCCAGGAGATCAGGCCTTGGTTATGTGGATCAAGTATCTGTGGAAGTGGAACAAGCATAGATTCTCTGGAATTAAGCTGCAAAGTAACAATTGGAATTACTTTGCATGTTATGTGTATAATAAATGGGAAGGGAAGGGAATATTATGCTGATAAGTGACAGGTGAACAGCAGCTTGCTTTCCTAGAAGCCATTATAAGAGCAACTCACAGCTCCCTTCCCTTCTTGGTTTATATTAAAATAAAGCAAATAACTCTGCTTTTGCAACAGTTGGAGAAAAAAAGTGGAAAAAGAAAGGGCAATATGTGGAGTTGAGAATATATGAGGTTTCTCATGTCAGCAAGTTGACCAGGCTTAATTTTGCAGTCCAGCTCTGTCTCGGATCCAAGGACCCACATGCCTAGTCACACAAGCCCCCAAAGGCCTTAAAACTGGGTTCTCCAACCTGGTGTCTGCGGGCATCAATGTGTCTCTGGACACCTCTCTCAATGACCACCAGGCTACCAGCCCATCCTGATTTTGGGCTTCAAAAGTGTTTTTTTGCTTTGGAGCTCTGTTTTATACTTTGTTCTTGGGCAAGTTACTTTCCTTTTATTCTTGCCAGTTTGCTGTCTGAAAAATGAATGGTTTGTGACTGGCCATGCTCACCATGCCTTTTATGAATGAGCAAGCCACCTGCCACGGCAGCCATTTTGTGAGAGCCCCCATGACACACTCAGCTGACACGAAAAGGTTGAGGACCCCTGCCTTAAAACAGCCTCCCATGTTGTACAAGCCCCATTTATTGTTTTGAAGCATTTTTGTCCTCCTCCGAAAAAGTCTCCCAGAGCAACAGCTTGAAGAAAAGTGGGCCTACTTCTAATGTCATTTGATGTGACTTTTTCTTTTCTTTTTTGCACTGGTGGGGGGGGTTTGTTTTTCAAGATCGACGGGGAGTCGCAAAACCCAATGTGTGCGGTCAAATCCTTGGACATGCTTAAAATAGCCAATGACCAGGATTCAAGGAGCTGTATCACTCATGCTCATTAGACTTGTGGAACCCTGTGATAGCAAGGCTGCGTTGCAGGGCTTGTTGCCAGTTGAAGCAGGATTTATTTAGAACATTTTGAGCTGCTTCTCCCAGTTAAACTGAGTGTGCTGTGAGCAGCACTAATTTACTATGACTACAGCAAAATCTATTACCATCTTAGAACGTTGATGAAACTGGGTAGAACGTCATCATCATTATTCTAAAAGCAATAATGTGTAACTGTATTGGGCTTAATATTACGTGGCCTGGGAGCATTTTGTTGCAGAAGGTGGAAATGATAAAATTAACAAATATCCTCTTGTGAGGCTCTCCATGGAATAGCACCTGCATATACAGCCCTTGAGGCAAACAACACTGGCTGTAGTCCAGTTCAGAGCTGAATATGTTTAAGGCCACTGGGATCGTTGGACTTGGATGTACTTCACATTTTCCAGTGGACTGTGGATGCTATGTTTTAGCAGGCTTCCTAGTACTTGCATGTGATGGGAATGGTATAAAACAGCAGGGAAACACTCAGGTCTGTGTTTGTCTGCTTAATTCAGACGCATTGCTTCCCTTTTCCTGTAGAAAGCTATGGACTGGCAAAGGGGGAAGCAGGACTCTGTCCCCAAAGGAGTTCAGAATGTCCTCCCAACAGCCCTGTAAGGTAGCTTAGTCCGAGAGCTAGCAGCTTGTCCAGCGAGCTGTGTGACCAAGCGGAGATTTGAATTCAGACCCTCCTTGTCCTATTAATTATTTTTCCCCTACTAGTGGGAGATGGGGTTGATGGTAATACCGGTTTCTGAGCCCTGTTCTTTCTCCCTTTTCATAACTCAGTGAGGGACCTGGGTCTCTACGGTTCAACATGTTAAATATTCTATACTTGGCATGCCTGAATGATGAAATAGTCCAGAAATCCAGTAGTGACACAAGTTGTAGCTAATGCAAGGCAGGTCTCTTCTTTGTTGTGATTTACAAACTGTGTTGCAGTCTGGTTTACCAGGATACTCATGGTTTGAGTCAGTGAGTATCACGTTTGATACTCACGTTTGAGTCAAACCGTAGGCCTGAAAGGGATGCTGAGGTTGTTTCCATGAGGCTGGCTCCCATTTTGGAAATTATGGTGTACATGGAGCCAGTGTTATGTCTGCACTGGGCCAAAGTGTTCCTTAACAGTGTAGCTCAATGCTTAAATAATTTTTTTCTTCATGTTTCTAGGCTCCGACTAATCTATTGCACGTTTAACATATTAAACCTAATATTGCTTCACCTGTATTTTCTTCTGCTTATTCTTCTCTTTTCTCTCTCTCTCTCTCCTGCCTGCTTCTATGGACCACTTGCCACCTAGGGTGGCAGATGAAGCTTTCTACAAACAACCCTTCTCTGACGGGATTGGTTATGTGTATGTTACCTAACTACTGATTATTTGTCTGATCCATTATCCATCAGTTTCAATTAACACTTCTAATCTGTGAGAGGTATTGTTGTCAAAGTATCCCAAGACAAATCACGTCAGGCAGAGAGGCATCTTCTGCGGCAGATCCGATTGCAAGAAAGCATTCTTGAGTTTCTAGGATATGGAGGGGAGTAAGGGTCTAGTCCATAACATGGGAAAGTGTGTGATAAAAGTAAGAAGGAATGCTGAAGCTTGGGGATGGATTCTTGTCAGCTACATCTGGCCCATGGAGCAGTCGATGTAGCTCTCAGTTGTCCGACCAACTTTTAATCAAAGCCATGGTGAAAGTTTGGGTGAAACTGTAAGGATGAAGAGGTTTCAAAAATTTCTATGAGAGCGATTCCATGTTTAATATTACTGCTCTCTATTGGATTTTGCATATAATGCTTCTATGCACAATCCTAATTAGAACCTCAGAACCCATGATGGGTTTAGATTGTGCAGCAAAGTAAACTTTAGCCCCTGCCTGTACAGCTGCCCAGAGAACACCTTAGTCTCTGAGAATACTTGGACCATCCGTGCAGTAGCTGAAAAAGTGGTAGGATGGTAAATCGCACACTTCCAAATCATTGCTAGGTTCCATAAGATTTGTATGAAGCGGATCTTTTGAAACGTAAGCTGTCCGAGGTATTTTGGAAAGTGCAGTTGTGTGCTTTTCCTCAACTGGTTCAAGTAGGTTGGTATATTACAAATTCGGAAGTGGGAAAAATTGAAATGCTCAATTCTTTTTAATCTCAGTCAAGTGGGTTCTACCCTTTTGTGCTGTTTAGAAATCTGGCTTTAATCGTGTGCAAGGAGCAATACCTGTTGGTTTACTATGAAGCAGACCCAAATTACTGTATGCAATTCCAGTTTACAAATAGGTAGAATAGATTTTGTCAGACCTCTTATCTACACAGAAGAGCTCTTATATTCCTGTTTTCTGGAAGTGTGAGGTGGTTGGGGTTTTTTTTAACAACCCCACACTTAATTATCTTCTTCTGCAATTTATTAAAACATTTGTATCCCACCCTATATCACTAGGATCTCAGGGTGGCATACAGGTAAAATTATATAACAATATAAAACAATATACACAGCTAAAAACAAATTAAACCATTAATCCAGCTAAAAGCAGTACAGAATTTAAAAGCAGTAAAACCAATTAAAACAGTTCAAACAGTGTGCAAGCTTGGTGAATTTAGCCATCAAAGGCTTGTTCAAAAGCCATGTCTTTACTTGGCAGCGGAATGAAGTCAGGGTTGGCACCAGTCGGGCCTCCAAGGGGAGGGCTTTCCATAGTCGGGGTGCCACAACAGAGAAAGCCCTCTCCCATGTCCCACTGTAGTAAATGTCTTGTGTTGGTGGGCTCCTCTCAAGTCTCGGGCAGGCACATAGAGGAAGAAGCACTCTCTCAAGTTTCGAGGTCCCAAGATGTTTGGGGCTTTAAATGTCATTACCAACACCTTGAATTCTGACTGGAAGCATATAGGCAGCCAGTGCGATTCTTTTAAGACCAGTGTTATATAGCCTTTGTGGGGTGTACCGGTCAGCAGCCTAGCTGCTACATTTTGCATTAGCTGCAACTTCCAAGTCGTCTTCAAGGGCAGCCCCATATTGAATGCATTGCAGTAGTCTAATCAGGAAGTTACCAGTGCATGCACTACTGTGGCTAGGTTGTCCCTGTCCAGGAAGGGCCGTAGTTGGTGGATCAGCCAAAGCCGACCCCAAGTACTCTGGGCCAAGGAGTCCACCTGGGCCTCCAGTGACAAAGATGGATTTAGGAGTACTCCCAAGCTACGCACCTCCTCCTTCAGAGGGAGTGCAACCCCATCCAGAACAGGTCGCTTATCCAATTCCTGGACTCAGGAACCAGCATTCCACAGAGCTTTTGTCTTATCAGGCTTCAGTTTATTGGCCCTCATCTAGCCCATTACAACCTCCAGGCACTGGTCCAACACCTTCACTGCTTCAGCTGACTCTGACGATAAGAAGTAGAGCTGAGTATCATCATCATACTGATGACGCTCAACCCCAAAGCCCCTAGTGACCTCATCCAGCGGCTTCATATAAGATGTTGAACAGCATGGGGGATAGCCATAGAGTGGAACAGGAATCCTCCAATACCACTTTCTGGAATCGGCCCTGCAAGTAGGAACAGAACCGCTGTAACACAGTGCCTCCTACTCCCATCTTGCAGAGCCGATCCAGAAAGATACCATGATCAAAAATATCAAAAGCTGCTGAGAGATCCAGGTAGATCAACAGGGAGGCACTCTCCCAGTCTTTCAACTGGAGTAGGTCCATTTTTATATGAGGGGTACTTTCCCATGTGATGTTTCTTGGCTGGTTGGTGCCCATGTGATACCCATGCTGGTTGGAGCTAGTCCAGATGGACTAGCAGGATCATCATGGGAGGCAGAGCTGTTTTCTGGCCAAATAGAGACATTGGCTGGGTTCCCATAACACAACCCACACTCAAGTTTAAGGTGGGTTGGTGTTGTAACGTGGGTTGTGTTGTGTGAACCCAATTGCACTAAGAAACCATGGTTTGTTAACTATGAACAATCCACCGTTCACAACCCAACAAGCAAAGTTTATTGTATCGTAGCAAATTTCCATGATACACAAACCATGGTTTGTTAATGCAGCTGGGTTTACACAATACAACAACCCTTGGTTCAACGACAACCCACACTCAAACATGACTGTGGGTTGTCATGTTCTGTGAACTCAGCCGTTGTCACTAACCAATTAGGGAAGAAGACCAAGAACAATTTTCAGCCCTTGCTTCCTGTTCCTATTCAAAAGCCATTATTTAGGTGGCACTATCAGGAGATAGGGCAACTTCCCCATCTCTGTCTCTGGGGCAAGCCCTATTTGCCTGACATGACACCACCGCAATGGCTACCAGTTGGGAAGAGGCAGCATTGCTCGAGCTGCATTCGGACTTTGCTCTAACCCTCGGCCTCTGCAATCTGATGCTTCCTTTTCCACAGCCTGGCTGTGCCACCAGGCGCATGCCTCTCTGCTCTGGAAGCAACAGATGGTTCTTGTATGCGTGTCTCTGTTCTGAGTCTAGCATTAAAGATTCACCCTGTGGAAATGTGGCTGACAAATGACCTAGAATCATCCCAAACTTGTGAAATGCTGGACTTACAGGTGGTGTTTGCCTTTTGCAATTGGAGTCGATGCAGACTTATTTCTTACAGCCAGTGGGGGAGGACAAGGAGGAAACCTGCCGTACAATTGACGCAGAATCAAGCTAGCAGCATGTTTCTTGAATGTAGTAGGCAGGGCTGGGGAATGCATGTCTGGCCAGCTTTACTTATCATCTGCATTATGCTCATTTTCATTTTACTATATCTGACTTAAACTCTCCTTTTTTTGTTTCTCTTCACCTTTAAGCACAAACATAAACCATCCTTGCTACAGCCTAGAACAGTTAAGTAAACTCTTCACTGCCCCTTAAGTGTCTTGTCACATAAAATAGCAGTGTTGTAGTGACCCTTTGTCATCGGTGGTGTTCGTAAAGCAACAACAATCATCCTTGTGATCCGTGCTGACCTTCACATGGGCTCATCCTCATTGCTTTTTTTCCTGGTACTTCTTGTTGTAGTTGGGACTCCTGGCCTTCCTCTTCCTGCAATTAGGGGTGCTCACAGCTTCTGCCCATGTGTGGGTTCCAGGGGCTCCCTTTTTGCTTTAGTCCCTGAAAAATTCCTTTTGTGTTCAAGCAGTATAGCAGTGCGCCAGTATTGAAAGAGTGACATTGATTCTTACGGAGATGTCCACTGAACTGTGTGCGTGTGGGCATGAAATGAATGGGCAAAATTATTATTTGAGTTGGCCTTTCATTGATCTCCCCTGCTCCAGCTTATACCATCAAGTCCATAGCACTTAAAAGCATGAGGCCTCTTTTTTGTTTGTTTTTGTTTTGCTGATCCTCTCTGCTTTTCCACAGCATTGGAAATGTTGTCATGTCTTATACTTATATTTGTAAGCCTTGGAAGTAGCTTCCAGAAATTAAAAGGGCAGTTGAACACCCACCCCTAGCACAACTTTCCCACCTGGGTGTTTAGCTTCTGCTGTGCCAAATTCATGCCCTATGCAGAACTTGAGTGTTAATGTATGGAGATTGGATTCTCACCCATCCCCACCAGCACACCTGAGTTGTGTGTGTAGGGTGCGGTTTTTGCAGAGGGGCCTGTGCACGTAGAGCCCAACATTTGTAGGTCCCAGCTATGCCATCTGTACAGTTGATCTTGTGGTAACCCCAATCCCCCCTCACTATGCATAGCCCTCTATGTCTGCATAGGGCGCAAGTGTTGCTGTGAAGGCACTCTGAGATAACTCCTAACAGGCATGTTTGTAAATGAAACAGGCTGCGATTGCATTTCTCTCTTAAATGAAACACCTGTATTCCAACATTTTACATAGCACGTCTCTATTCATGTGGGCCTGACTGCTGCCCTGTCCTCTATCAGGATGTTCTGCGGTGGTGGGTGCAGGAAGTCCTCAAAACGCTACTGGATTCTCTCCACCCCTCACCCCCTGGTCAAATAGTTCATGGGGCTGGGGTGGGAAATGTATGCGGCTGACATTAAACCTGATGTTGCATTGCTTCTAGGGCAGCTGAAGAAGCTTTTGTGAATGATGTCGACGAATCCTCCCCAGGCACGGAGTGGGAACGTGTGGCACGGCTCTGTGACTTTAACCCCAAGTCGAGCAAGCAGGCAAAGGATGTGTCCCGCATGCGCTCCGTGCTGATTTCACTCAAGCAGGCTCCGCTGGTTCGCTGAAGGGAAAGCACACCCGGCACTACAAATGCAATACCTTTAACTTTACTCAGAGAAGCTGTGTTTGCAGTAATTGGATTAATTATGTTTAACTGTTTTTGTTTTTGGACCAAACCTCATGACGTATTTAGAGTTTGATCATTGTTTTGTGATTGCATGTTCTTCCCTCATCTGTGTCCTCCTGGTGTCCAAATTGGGAGGAAACGTCCGGGACCGTAGTCTCTGTGCTCTTGTGCATCGAGATTTCACTTTCAACTGTACCGATATTAAAGGTCTGTTTAAACAGCACTCTTGTGTGGGGATTTTAAAAAACCAAAGCAACATCTTTACCATTTAAAAAGACACAGACATGCTGACCTATAGCTTGTATGATTAATAGGGGCTAGTTTTGAACAAGATCCTGTAGCTGCAGTGGTCTAATAAAATGCAGAGAAAATAGAGAGGCATTTTTACTGTATCAAGCAGTATGCAATATCTTCCTCCTCCTTGTCCTGCTGTCTCTGCAAGAGGCTTGGTTCCCCACAGCGGTGACTTTTACAGAAGCAGCTGTAGCTTCAGGTGCTAAGGCAGCTAGTCCAGAGATTGTATCATAACTCCCTCTTCTCCACCACCTGGTAGCTTAATTTAGAGTGGTGGTTTCTGTCTTAACTGCTGCTCTTGAGGCAAGGGAAGAGTGGTAGAGTGTGGGAATAGAGCTAATAAAACTCAGGTCTATCAGATTGGGGGGTGGTATGTGGGAGAGAGAAGTGTCCTTCTGAGTAGGGTTGCCAGCTTCAGAACATGAGGGTTCTCACCTTTTAAAAGTGGCAAAGGGAAAAATCCTTTCAGTAGCCAAAGCTGCATCTGAAGCAACATGGTATGAAAAGCTATTTGGTAAAATACCTCCTGTGCAGCTCTTAAAGAAACAACCCCCTGTAATCTGGCAACCCTGCTCTTGACAGATGGCAATAGCTCATGGTCAGGAACTTACACCATACTTCCTGTATCTTCTTGGACTCGAGAGGCAGGGCTAATTAAACACCGTGTTTCTTAGGGAAGGGATTTCCCATCCCAGTTCTCTCATTGTGTCTACACCAGAAGAGCAGGATTTTTCCTGTAGATCCCACTGAGCAAACAAGTTTCCAGCTCAGCACTAAAGCTAAATGCTCTATTCTTGTGCATCCCTGGTTTAGTGTGTGTGTCGGCAGTGAGTGGGGAAGCAGAGGAGACAGTTTCCATCCTGAGACAAAAGCTAGAACAGAATCCTGTGTTCCAGGAGTGCTTCCTAGCCTGTGGGATAGGTACATGGTTGGAGCCCATCCTGTCCTCACAGCAACCTCAGAACTAATACTGTTTCCTCTGTAGATGATCACAGGGAGAACCTTCCCAGAAAATAACTGATCAATCTTATCATGTTATGCAAGTGGATTGCATACCTCTGCAAGCTTGGCCTATGTGTTTTTGGGACCAAAGGCATGTCCAACATGGCTGCATTTTGTCAACTGCTTCAAGAAGAATCTTCACTGCTTCCAAGATGTAAGACGACTGTTTCATGGGGTAAATTCCAGCCCATAAAAGGCTCAGTCTCTCCCTCTCTACACTCACTCGAGGAAGACTCCTTGTACCTGATGTTCTATGAATTGATCTGGCAGGTGCTTTTGTGGAACCTTGGTAGTAAATTACTAGCAGGCAGAGCGGAGGGGAAGGCCCATCCGTTTCAACATTTAGTCTTCTCTTGTGTCTTCCTGCTAATGGGGCTAGACAAAAACAGATGCGTGAGAGGCCCAGCTAAAAAAAAAAGGTTAGTTTCTTGTAAATAGTGGGGCAGAGTGAAACTCCCCAAACCAAAAGCACCCTTTTTCAGATGGCTTATTGCCTGTGAAGTTTCTATGCACATGCCATCACTCTCCCATGCACGGGATGCACTCTCCCATGCATCACTCTGCACGGAACATGCTTCTACAGCTAGCTAGTACCAGTTGCTATATGGAATGTAAGATGTTCTAGCCAGAATAGAGGGCTTAAGTGTCAATTGAACTGCCAAGCCAATAGATTCTTGTAAAGATGAGGACTGATAATGGCTGAAGATAGAGGGTCTTACCAAAACATACAGGGCTGAAGGCATAAAATGTATCTAATACAAAGTGTGTAACTAATATAAAAGTTCTGAAAATACCCAGGCCCTATATCCTAAAACACACCTCTTTCCCCCTAGCTTCAGATTTGGCCATCTTTATTCTAACCCCTATACAAATCAACATTTGTTACTAATAGAACAGCACCATTTCATTAGCTTTAGAAATTTGATGATAGTGGGCTACATGTTAAGAAATCGTGCAAGAGTGACATGTTCATTTAGCTTATTGCCTTGGAAACAAGGTAATTGTGGCATGTTGGGATATATACATTTAACAGCTTTGAGTGTTTAAATTTTATAGAATTTAACACAAGCCATGTAGATCTGTCTTTTTCAGTATTAGGCCAAAGAACATAATTGTTCAAAATGAATAATGCAAACTAGACACCATGAGGAAAGCTACTATGTATCCCTACAGCCTTTACTGTAAAGAAATACTGTTGAAGATGGCACTTGATCCTAGAATTCTGAATTTAGTTTGTATTCTGAGTTTAACCATTCATTTATACACAAGTGATATTATATCCAGCAATAGAAATACTGTCACATCAGACAAAATAATGATTATTACATACTGAGCTCCATACAACTACTTCAACATAAAGGGTTTGATTCACAGTTAAAAGTAATGAATAAAATGTTGGGTTCCAGTTAAAGCAATGGATGAAGGCTCTTGCCTTTTAGAGCAGTATCTTAGTGCCATTTAAGCACTATGAAATAGTTAAAGTAGACAAAAAGCAATTGCTTATGTGGTCATACTAACTTTGGTAGAAAAAGGCATTTTCAGCAAGTTCGAATTGGCACCCATCAAGCAAGAGCAATAGACCTGTGGGACAACATTGGGTCTCAAGTTTTACAAACCTGGTATAGGGGTGCTCAAAATTCATAACCATCATAAATGGGAAACTTACTGAAGATATTGGACTATAAATAATTTTCTGATGCTGTAACTATTGGATTTAAAATGAAAAGTGCAGTATTGCCCTCTGGTGAATATATTTGTTTTTGCTACTAATTCAGGCATAGTATGACACAAATTGGCATGTGCTTGACATTCGATTTAATACTGAGGGACGCAATCTTATGCATGTTTAGACAAAAGAAAGTCCTACAACTCTCAGCATGCCCGAGCCAGCCATGTTGGGAGGTGTGGGACTTTTTTCTTTCTAAACACGCATATGATTGCACCCTGAGTTATTCATCCTGATCTAGCAACAGCAATGTGCTCTTGGAAATAGCTTTTGCCCTGAAGTAGATCCATTTCTATCTGCACTGGGTTGGGTGGGGCAGGAGGGAGGAGACCACAGCCAATTGTTTTATAGTCTATGGATTCCCCTCCTCCCATCTAACAGGTGACCAATGCAGTCTCGCTTACGCCTCTAGTCACATCTCTGATGTCTGTGGATCTGCAAGCACAAAAGTGAGCATGTTCCCATTACTACAGAAATGGCTCTTGAATTGGGATGGCAATTTCTGGGGGGGAAACCCCCAGAAATTCTAGCTACATATCCCTGAATTATGAGCAGATACGGCATCTGACTAGTTAAACCAAGATTTACTATTGGTAGAAAACCAGAGGTTCTCAAACATGCTTGTTTGCAAACCTTCCAAGTCTAGAAAACTGCAAGGGTCTCCCCAGGGCAATAAATGACAAGTCAAAGACAAACTGACAGTACAACAGTCCACTGACTTATTACATTATCATCACTCCTAATGCTTTCTGTGGAAGCAAGTAGTGCTCTCGCTGCAACATTTTGTTTTACGCCTGCACTTGTTTCACCCAGTAATGAACCTGGGTGGTGGTGGTGGGGGGTCCTATGGCTATAAGCTTTGTAGAAAAACAGGGTCATGCACACAAGGTTTCTGTACAATTCGGTAACTTGCAGAAAATACTCGTCTCAGAATAGCCTAATGGAGGACTGAGTATGCTTACCCTCCTCCAGAAAGCATGGAATGTTTAGGGTAGCTGAACATCAGTTGGAGGAGGAGGAACAAGAAACTACCCCGATCAAGCCCCTAACAATTTTATATGGTGTCCTGGAGGGGTGAGTGGGGGAATTATACTTGAGGGATGAGTGTCAAGGCATGTGCGTTCAATACACATAGACCACTGACCATAACAAAGCTGGGGAAAAAATCCTGCAGGAAGGAGGCTTAATTACGATGAGTGAAAAAGCACTTCTTCTGATCCAAATTAATCACTCTTCCAAATATTCTTTTAGATGTGAAAGATTAATAGATTAAAGAGTATCCCAGAAAGAATGATAAAACAAAGGTTGGGGACGTCCACAATGGACCCCAATCTCACCAAAAACTCTCCTGTACCCTGCAGGGAAGGAATAGGTAAATGCCACACTGCCCTCCAGATTCAGGGGTAGATGACCAAGCGCCTGCTCACCTAGCTCTAAAACCTAAGCAGTTTCTTGCTTGGGTTGGGTTGAAGCGTTGTTTATTCTTCCCCTATGCATAAGATCAACCACATTTTTACCATGCTAGAATAAACAGTATATTTTTTTCTCTTTCAAAGTATTGGGGTGGGAAATGATCACTTCCTGCTGATTACAAGCAATTTTTGGCTGGACATTAGATCCTAGCAGTAAGTATTGAATAAGTTGAATCTGGGGAAGAAGCATTGACAGGGAACAAAAATCCTTCTTACATTCATTATTGAAGAGATCGTGTATTTCAGGCCCAATATTTTAAAAATTGTTGTAGCTGTTTTTACAGACCTAAACTTAGCCATAAAAGACTATTAGACACACTAAATAGTTTGTCTCCTGTCTGTTTAATGTCTTCATCCCATCTCACTGAGGGGTCATGAAATCCTAGCTCAAAGTAATCTCTCAGTCAGACCTTATTTTTTCTTACCTAATTTCCCAATTTGCACCTGACCTCCTTGTGGTAAATAAATTAAACTGGAAGCAAATATTCAAAGTCAATATGAAATTTAATGGATTCATTAAATTCAAAGTTTCAAATCTGGTGTACTGATCTTCAAATCTGATGGCCAAGTACACTTGTTTTTTATATTATAGTGCTCTAAAAACTAAAGCAGCTATTTTTATAGCTTTTAGGATGGGAGTTCTCAAGTACCTCTGTTCAACTTATGTCACTAACATTCTATCATGCTGCATTTTTAAAATGCCTTTAAAATAGAGTGAAGAAATCAGATTTGTGTCCTGACACTCCTAAACATGATTGCTCAAAAGCAAGTCCCTCTGAATTCAAGGGGACATAGAGCTGGTATTTGCTGTACTCAACACCTGAAGGAGAAAACTACATCCTTAAACACACCAGGGAGCGCAGCTGATCATGGTTCCCCTGCAAGCGTCCGCTAAATGTCTTTGAGCATTTTTAGGCCACGTGTCTCCCATTTATGTGTGCTGCAAACATAAATCAAACACTGGCACACCCACAGTGCTGTTAAAAGAAGCATTCCTTATTTCCAAGTAAGTACACTTAGTAGCAATGTAGGTGAGGCGACTGATTCATTAAATTTGAAATTTGGTTTCCTGATCTTCAAATCTGATGGTCAGGTACACTAATACTGAAGTATCATAGAATTTTGCTAGGCTGACTTTTGATACTATCTGCTCAGATCCTCGCGGTAAAAAGAGGATTTAACAGATTGGTGTTTGGGCTCTTGGGCTGCTAAAATGGTTTAACATCTTCGAAGGCCAGTTATAAGTGTGGGATTGATTCAGGCGACAAGCACAAAGCAGTAACTTATATACCAAGTCAGCCAAGATGCCGGTCTCCAGCTATTGTCTAGCAATTTGGATCAATTGAGTAAAAGCAGCCTGTAACACAAATGACTTGTGAGATTTGGCTGCATGATCCTCTACAAATGAGAGGGATAAGACTATGTTACAGATAGGTTGCATTTAAAAACACACACACACACCATCACCACAGGTGACTGAGACAAAGCTAGTACTTCTTTCATCCTAGTATGTAAGCTCTCGGAAGCTATGCCTCTAAGTGCACTGTGTACCATTGCACTCTCCTTCCCAACAAGGACTTTTAAATATTACTTTAACAAATAAATACATGGATGGGCACAGCGTATCACTGGATAATCTAGCATTAGATGGTTGTATGTAGTCTCTTCTCTTCAAGCGGAGATCACAGCTGTGCATTTTAGCCTCTGCAGAGGCAGGAACGGTTATATGTACATCTGTAAGTGAGGGTTCTTGGCTTGATTAATGACTGTCACAGTTTCTGGTTATTGAAAAGGCTACGCATTTGGCTAACATGGAATATCCATGAGCAGGAAGAAGTAAGGAAATTAATATCTCGCATCCCCATGAATTGTTGAGTTTCAAAACGGTCTGTGAGAGAGTCCTACTGTGAGCCACCTTTCTAGTATCTTGTGATCTTCCAGCATACAATGAAACTGCACATTATAAAAACAAGGGGAAAAGTATTTTGGAAGAGGAAACTGAAGGACCTGCTACCTAATTAAAAAAGAAAGTTGACATCAGTAAGAAATCTTTTCCAAAAGAGCCACTATAAGCTGCAATGTTGTATTTCTATTTCTTGCTCTTTTTTGGCCACGTGTCTAGTATATCCTGCGTGTGGTATAATCCAGGACCATGCTAGCTGCTCCAAGCAAGGCAGGATCTGCCAGGTCTGAGACAACCACATCCACTGCCTGTACGGAGAACAAGGCCCGCTGATGGATCACATCTTTGACAATGTTGACATAATGGCTTGCCAAGACGCCAGAAAGTATCACAAGGGAGGGATTAATGGTGTGCAGGATGTTCACAACTCCAAGGCCCAGAGCTGTACCTGCTGTGAGAAAGACAGGAAACAGAAGTCCGTGAGAATATGGGAATTTGCTGAGAGGCAAAATGCTATGAAAGAAGGATTATTGTCCTTGGCGTACATCTACATTTATTTCTTGTTACTGTTATCTCTGATCAAACCAGATCTTGCAGGATTCTTAAAGCACCACAAAATATGTTTATCAGAGGCAACAGAGGAGATAAGCATACACACCATGGGCAACTGTGCCTCTCTCACACCACTGTCAACTGTCCAAAACAGCCGACACATAACACTTTGATGTCAAGATCCCACACGGTGTGGTAACAATCATAAGTAATATATTTATGAGTCAAAAGACAACACTCCCTACAAGGTATCATTGCACCTCTACAGAGAATGTTTTATGCATTTAGTAGCTCCCTAGAAGCAGCTGGCCAAGTTCTAATAATTAAAAACATGGTAGAGGAGACATGCTTGGGATACAAGAAATAAGGAAGACAGGAAGGTTTCCACATATAAAAGGAGTGACAACGGGGGATGGGGAGAATTATTTGATTTCAAGATAAAGATGGATTTGAATTATTAGATATAGATTATCTCTTGTCAAAACTGGCACGTTACAGTAAGGAAGCCCCTCCCCCCCGGCTCTCCCAAACATAGGCTTTTCTCCATCTTCTGCTTAAGGCAGGGGTGGGCAACTTGAGGTCCTCCAGATGTTCTGGTCTACAATTCCCATCATCCCCCACATGTGGAGGGCCACATGTTATGCACCCCTAGCTTAAAGCCTCAAAAATCTGCTCCAGAGGGTTGGGGAACCCTCCAGAACAGATGGGAGGCACCTGGGGGCTGAAAATTGCTCTCTCCCAATGAAGGATGCCTTCCATTGGCAGAAGAACACTAGTTGGACACCACCCTGTGATATGTGTAGCTACATTTGCTCACATTCTTCCCTTGTCTCGCCTATTCTTTCCCTCCCTTTGTTCCCTCCAAGTGAAACTTAAAATGTAATCTTCTTGGGGCAAGGACCTAGCCATTTTTACTAATGTTACTTTGGAACTGACATCAACATACTGCTGTATCAACAACAATAAAGTTACCACATCACATCTTTATCTCTAGCCAGGATTCTAATAAAGATTTCTGCCTTACGTTTGCACACTTACCTGTTCTAACAATGTTGTCAGCTTTTGGATTTCCCAGTTTAGCTGCTTGTATGAGATGTGCAGCAGTTACTGTCTCTTCTTTCATTACAGACATCCCGCCAATTAACAATAAATCCTCTGCTTGGACAGAAAAGGGAGATAGGAAGAGGTTGTAGTGACTAAGGAGTGAAAACAGAGTGGTTGTTTCTTACATTTAACCAACCATGAAAAATGGTGGAAAGAAGACCCTTAGTATCACATGCAAAATTTGATGTGAGCAGTTTATGTCAAATGGAGCAAGATTAACCTTGTTGTAGGTCCTTTGTTGACATGAAGCTTTAAATTACTGGTTTGGATGGGAGCACAGTTAATCGGGAGCACTTTACTTCTGAAAATCTTGCCACTTTATTTGCTTAGGAATACAGCATTAAGTGCTACTCTGACACTGTAATTATTTAAATATATAGCAGGTGAACCTTTTTTTTTTTTTAGGTTACTTGCATTACTTCCAAACTGGTGCCCCCTAGATTTATGGGATTTCAGCTCCCATCAACCACATCCCAAATGGCCAATAGTCAGGAATCCTGGGAGTTGTAGCCCAAAACATCTGGTGGGCACCAGATTTGGGGAAGGTGAATATAAATAAACATGAAGGGATAGGTTCAACACAATACCTACCGTCATGCAATTTCTTAGCTTCTCTCTGCAAGGCCATTCCAGAAGCATATGCTTCTATACATCCATGGCTCCCACACAGGCACTCAGGTCCATCTATAGCTACCATAATGTGCCCAAGCTCAGCAGCACAAAAAGAGCTTCCATGGATCAATTCATTTTGATGAACGATTCCACCGCCAATACCTGAAAGTTATTGACAAGGTCTGAAAATGATATTTATAGCATCACAGAACCCTATTTTTGTATAGTGACCCAGCTACTAGGTGGTATAGAAATGTAGTTAATAATATTTGTATATATCTTGAGAGAAATGTATTTATCATTACACACCTTAAGGCATACATTTTAATTTTCCTAGTCTCTGTTTCATGTTATTTAAAAAGTGTTCTTTTAAATGCACACTATATTCTAAGGTGCTGGTTACTATAAGGTAGGGTGACCATAGGAAAAGGAGGACACGGCTCCTGTATCTTTAACAGTTGTACTGAAAAAGAAATTTCAGCAGGTGTCATTTGTATATATGGGGAACCTGGTGAAATTTCCTCTTCATCACCACAGTTAAAGCTGTGTCACTCTAGTATAGCTCCTGCACTTTAACTGTTGTGATAAAGAGGGAATTTCATCAGGTTCTTCATATATACAAATGACACCTGATGAAATTCCTTTTTCTATGCAACTGTTAAATATACAGGAGCCCTGTCCTCCTTTTCATATGGTCACCCTATGTAAGGTTCCACAATTAATAGATAGGATTGAATTATCTGAGACCAAGGGCTGTTTTGCACATCACATCATGGCAAACGCATATCACCAATAGTGTGTACACATAATAGGAAACCACAGCCAATCTAAGCACTATAGTGTGGAATGAGATATATTGTGTGAACATATATAATCCTTTGTTGAATACAGTTTTTACTTGTGTGCGTGTGTGTGTGTGTATATCTATATCTATATCTAGGATGTGTGTGTGGAAAATACGTATAAAGGCCTAAACAGTCGCGGATCAAGATATCTGAGGAACCACTTGCTCCCATAGGGTACATGATTATTATTTTTTTGCAGAAGCTCAGCTTCGAGTGCCCCCACTTTCAGACATGAGGATAGGAATGCTACTAGGGATAGGAGCATCTCAGCAGTGGCATTTTCATTTGTGGCATCTCATTTATTTGGCACCTATCTTAAGGTGCCAAGTAAAGCCATGGCTGTTCACTCAGGCTTTAATGGTATTTAAGCTGCTTACTGATCCAACACTAGACCGTGATGAGTGGTGGAAACTAGTGGGAGCGAAATAGTGCAAAGAATGGAGATTAGACAAATTAAAGGATAAAGCTGTCAATGGCTACTAGTCATGATGTCATCGATGTTACCTCCTGCATCAGAGGCAGAATGCCTCTACATACCAATTGCTGGGGAACATGAATGGTGTGTGTGATGCATGTGTGTAATGTTGCACTCATGTCCTACTTGTGAGATGGACCTTTGATCTGATTCAGCGTAGCTCTTCTGATTTCTTAAGACTGAAGTGTGTTTAAGACAAATGATTTCAATGCCCCAGGCTCTATGCCAGATTTTGGCCTGAGCAAATAGATACCTGTCCCAGTGATGAGGGTTATAAAGTTTTCCACTCCTTTTCCATGCCCAAATTTTCTCTCTGCCAGAGCTGCACAGTTGCCATCATTGTCTACCCACACTGGCAAATGTAGAGCATCTGATATCGGAGTCCGCAGATCAACAGAACTCCACTCCTGAATAAGTTTTGTGGAATGAAGAACAACACCTTCTCTTGGATTTACCCGTCCGCCTGTAGAAATGCCTGAGCCCCAAAGCAGGTCAAGAAAGAAAAACACAATTAATACAAATTTGGTAATGCTGAAAAATCTAAAAGAAAAGCTTTTCAACTGTCAACTTGACATTAAGAAACAAAATAAAACAGCCTCTGTCCGTCATCAGTCTTTTCAGTTTTTTAATTTTTTTAAAAAAAGCACTCATCAATAATGCTCCCAAACAAGCAAAGAATGGTTACCATTTGGTAAACGACTCAAGAATATAAATTTCTCTTTATATCTGCATATTATGATTCCTTAGATCCACGTTTTGGCCTGTCTTTTATGGTTCCTTGCAGTTATGCAGAACTCAAAGAGAAGACAACAGTACAAGAATAAAAGGGATGAAAGACTGCAAGGGACTGAGAGGCCAATGAGAGGCTGGTGTCTCCCATTTCAAACGGTGACATTTTTACTTTTTAGCCTGCAGAAAAATCTGATTATTATTATTATTATTATTAAAGAATTGTACACTCACATGAATATGGTATACTAATACATTTTGCAGTTTTTTACTATCATGTCTGCCTTTAGCTATTTTCTATATATGGTCACTTTAAAAAATGTCCCAGCATTATATTATACCTAAA
Source organism: Elgaria multicarinata webbii (assembly GCF_023053635.1). Classification (NCBI taxonomy): domain Eukaryota; kingdom Metazoa; phylum Chordata; class Lepidosauria; order Squamata; family Anguidae; genus Elgaria; species Elgaria multicarinata. Next base: position 15,521,539 of record NC_086176.1, read on the forward strand.
ACGTATAGTACTGAAAAGGGCACAATACTGTTCAATATGTAATGCTTGTCAAACTTACCCACACCCAGAATTCTGCAATTCAGATCTACTGCTTCTGAGGCAGCCTCTACACACATCTTAAGGATCAGTTCTATTCTGTCCTCATAGGTTTTGGGGTTGAGCTGAGTATATTTCTTAACTATGTCACCCTAAGCAAAAGGGGAAAACACATCAAACCTTGCAAAAAGAAGTCTAGTCACCCTCCCTTATATTAAAAGTGGTTTCTCCACAGGCTGACAAGTATATGATAGTCAGGGTCAAAGGCTAAGAAAATACACATGATTATGGATGATATGCAAGTGTTGTGGGGTATGTGTGGACCTCTCTGGGCTTTTATTCGGGGATTGGATGTGCTCTTTTTTATTTCATTCTCACTACTACAGCTAGAGACTTTCAGAGCTCCTCATCATGTCTTCTGAAACAGGACGCGTCTGCAATGTCACAGGACTACATTCTGTTTGGAACAGTGTTTCAACATCATCCCAAACTTGTTCAGGATTTTAAAATTGTTAAACAGAATTGTTGTTTTAAATGGATGCTGCTGTTTTTATACTGTTGTTTTTATGTTTCTGATGGTATTTAATTTTTGTATATTTTTAATGTTTACTGTTTTTAGCTTTTGTAAACTGCCCAGAGAGCTTTGGCTGTGGGGTGGTATATAAATGTAATTACATAAATAAAATAAACCCCAAAAAACCCATTATTCTGAGGATTATTTAATACATGTGTATTATCCTTTTCTGGATTATTGGGACATTCATGTATTTTTATATTTGTATGTGTTCTTTTATGGAGAACTTGCAATGGTGGATCAATAGATATTTACTGCAGTCGATGGTGTATTATATTCAAGTTGTGCAAATCTACTTCACATCATGCCTTTTGGTTCCAGAGGTTTTGGGTTTGAACCTCCAATACAGTGGCAACGTGCCAGTCTCCTGGAAGGTCTGCCATGTGTTTGAGTGAAACAGTGTACATGCATGCCAGGCAGGTTTTGAAAAGAGCAACGTGGCTCATTGTTCTATTTAAAATTGGCAATGTCACCCACGTCCCAGTCCAGCAAATAAATTCTCACCCTCTCGGTTAAGTTTCTATTTACCTTCATTGTAACAATTGCTACTCGGAGGTTTGTTCCACCCAGGTCCACTGCCAGTGCGCACTGTGTTTCTAGGATATGGTCAATATCTTGGGAGATGCTTTCTTTTACAGGAGGGAAGCAGAATTTCTTCTGAATGGGCTCTTGGACATCAATAGACTTAAGGAATTTCAAAATTCTTGGAACAGCATTCCCATCTCCATATATTTTTGAACTATAACATTAGGTGGCAGCAATTGCAACATGTAAAAAAACACATAATACAGCGTACAATTCAAACCAATGCATTCTAGATGATAAGTAGGAAAAAGACAAAAATACTATTGCACGAGATTGTATTAAATGTTGTCTCTGTAACTAACACTCTTCCAAGCTCATGTTACACTTCCGTTCAACATGTAATCTGAGGTGGGGTGGGAGGGTCAAAATAACTTTGTTGTGCATCCTAATGCAAATGTATGGTAACTTGCGCTTAAATATGTTTCAGTTGCCCAGTTTTTTTTTTTTAAAAAAAATCTCAAATTGCTGCATTTGCATTTCTGATTTCAGTATATTGCATCAGGAAGTATGTCATTTATTCATCAGGTGCTCATAATTAGGAATTTGTGCACCTGTAAGAAACATAACTTCAGAACGTCTAGGTAAAATTCAATCACATTTCAACACTTTAAATCTCACCAATTTGAACTGAAAAAGCCAGGTTTAAGGCAGGGGTGTGCAACGTTTTAGCCTCAAGGACTACATCTGGTGTTGGATGCAGGGGTGCGGGGTGGATATATGCTTGTGTGTGCGTGCACACGCACACACACACAGAGAGAGCACCCACACAAATACTCTCTTCCTCACTACACACACACTCCCTTCAAACATATTCACTCCCCTCCACCAGACACACACATTTACAGTGTTATCCCCCTGCCACACACATACTCACAAATGCACACTCTTCTCCCTCCCCACCTGCACCCTCCACATCCCCTACCTGCACGCTCGGACTTAGGGATACCCGGGGATTGGGAGAAACTTTCACCTCTCCCAGTCCCTAGTGATGTGATCACTCTGCTAAAAGCAGCAGAAAAAACACACTATGGCAGGTGAGGTCGCTGAGGGTTGGGAACGGCATTTGTCTTCCCCAGCAATTTCGAGTGAGATCGCAGTTTCTGTGCCACTACTAGCATCAGGAAAACAGCAATCCCAGAGGTGGTTTTGCTGGGGGTTGGTAGCGGCAAAAATTGCGTCTAGTTGCTGCTAATAAAACAGTGTGTATCCACCACCCCCACCACTGCAGCTCCAGTCTAGCTGATCAGCTGGGCTGTGGTGAAAAGTGGGTGGGAAACATATTTATAGAGAGGTACATCACATACATTATCTCAATAATCCTGAAAATCCTGTAAAGTGGGTCAGTATTATTATCCTCCTATTGCAGGTAAAGGCTACTGAAAGAATGTGGTTCCCCTAAAGCCACCTATGGCAGAGGTAAGATTCAAGCCACGGAGATCCTGATCTTTAGTTCATCTTCTTAGTCACTGCACAACACAAATTCCTGTATTTATATTACAGCTTTTTTTGGCTCTTTTTTACAAAATCACACTACAACACACAATTATTACAACAAATGGGGAAATAACGCAAGATATCCACACTCAATGCATTATTTTGACGTTATTTTGACGTTAGATGATCATATCAATCCACACAGAGGAAATGCTTCTGTTTTACGTATTGAGACCTTTCGGCCAACACAGGTGAACCAACTTTGGGCAACCGCACCAAAAATCTACACTCCAGTGCCAGTGGTAGCTAAAATTTTGATCCTAAACAATTGTAACAGCATATATGTCTGCAAGGTAAGTATGACAGCTCTGCAAAGCCAACATGATACCAGTACTTGTTAACTGTATGCTGGTACAGCCATAGGCCCTTCTAGGCTCTAACCTCTATCAGCTACTGAAGAGAGCCTCAGGATTAGGCCGCATGATTTTTCGTGAAATCTGGCCCATGATCAGCCTGATCGATGGCATGCATAAACAGCTGTCCTGTAACAATCCACTAGGAGACCAAGCAAAGGCAAATGGCTGAGTTTGCAATGGCAGAATCAGGGGCACCATTTGCCAGCGTGGAGCGGGGTCTTGTGTTTATAGGAATATTGAGAGTTTGTAAGTGCTCAAGTTCTGACGTGCTCAAAGCAGTTCACATACATGAAGCCTTACATCATCCAGGAAAGGAAGCCTAGTACATTGATGGTGCTATATAAATAAATAATAATAATATTGTTCCCCCTGTATCCTAGCGGGGCCGTTGAGGCCATGGCGTATAGTCAGAGGAAAGAGTTCTGCTAGCTGTCATTTGCTAGTTGTTGTTGTTTTGCCCTTTTCCTGCTAACACTTGGTTATGAATTTAATAATTCATTGTTTTGCTATTTTGACATTTATGCAATTGTAGTGATATTTGTGATTATAAAACTGTTTAATTGAATTGTTTTTCAAAATGGAGGTATTTTGTTGTGTTTAGTCATGCTTTTGTGAGCACGCAAATATAAAATGAGAATGAATGCAACGGCAGGCGTGAGAGGAGATCTCACCTGAGGAATCCCCAGTTCCCCCCTCTTTCTCTTAGCCACTACACTATGATCGTTTAGCCAACAGCAGCTGTTTACTGATGCCACAGATCAGAGCACCTCTGTGTTGGGCTGATGCTGGGAAAAGAGATGGCAAGTTACCAAAATAGCTCTCCCGGTGCTGGAGAGAGAAATCCTATGGCAGCGTCTGTAGGATTTCTTGGATCCTTGGTTCTGAGGTCAGAGCCAGTGCTGAGCCAGGAACCCACACTTCCCGCCCCGCCCCCTCGCAGCTGGAGTGGAGAGAACCTCAGAGAGGGAGTAGAGGAGGGATGCTGGGGGGACGCGGAGTGTAGGGGACTGTGGAAGCCGGGATGTCATGTATCTCGAGGCCTCCCCAGCCTCCTTCCTCTTACTCTGAAGCGCCCCAGCGAGATGGGCAAAAAAGCCTGTCTAGCCAAAATGCAGGAGGAGAAGCACGGAGGCAAAGATCTGACTCCACCTCTCCACCAGCTCAGCACTGGATGCCCGTAAGCCCCCACATTCGAAGGCTTACGAGCCCTGGCATAGGATTGCGCCTAAATATCTCTTGCAGTCACTTGCATGGTTATACTTACCAAGGATACTGTTTCCCAAACTGGAGATGCAGAGCATGCAGTATTTTGTTCTGGGTGTCAGCATCACGAACATGAAGGACATTTTCACCTTTATTTTTAAAAAAAGAAGCAGTAAAACAATATTATAGGAGGAAATTGAAATGAAAAGTACTTGCTTCTGAATGCTGCCAATGCATTCCTAGCAAATACATGCTTGGTATGGGGAGAACCTATTGCTGCACCAGCAAATAATGACAAATGCCGACACTGCAGTTGACTTGTTACACCTGCACTGTCGACAGATATGCTAGTATAATTATTTAGGGCAGGGTGGGCAAATTGTGGCCTTCCAGGTGGTTTGGCCTACAGTTCCCCTCAGCCTCTGCCAGCGTGGCCAATGGTCAGGAATACTGGGAGTTGTAGTTCAAAACATCTGGAGGGCATCAGGTTGGGGAGCTTCCCAGGCCATGCAGCCTTTCCAGAACTATAAAACATATTAAAGAAGGTGTTAGGGTGATGCGAAGGAAACACACATGCACAAGCCATCCTGGCTGAGCTTTTCAGTAACAGGGATGAGGTGTTGTAGTTTAAACAACGAAACACTAAACATGGATTCCCTACAAGCCTGGGTGGTGCCCTGATATGCAGGAGCCTTCTCTTGCCCACTAAGGGCGCCCTCTCAGTATGCACAAAGCACAAAGCACATCCCCTTTACTATTGTAGAGAGGGATTTGGTTTAACTCATGCAGATACAAGGGGGGGGGGGGAAGCTATTCTAACAACATAGCAGACATATGAACTAGAAACTAGACAATAACGGTGGTGTTATTTTCCCCTACATATCAAAAACACAGCCAGTGTGGTGTAGTGGTTAGAGTTTTGACCAGGACAGGGGAGACCCAGATTCTGGTCCCCACTCAACCAAGATGCTCACTGGGTGACTTTGGACTCTCAGCCTAACGTACCTCACAGGATTGTTGTGAGGATAAAATGGAGAGGAGGAAGATCATGGAAGCCACCGTGGGTTCCTTGCAAGAGGGAAAAAAATGCAGGATGTAAAGGAAATAAATAAATAAATAAATAGGGAACACAACCAATCAACAACTAATACAGAAAATATAATTTTGCAGACACACAGAAAATGGAACAAGCTAATAACAAACCAAAAACGCAACATAAATTTGTACTCCTACTCTGTTGGCAGCCTCTAACACCTTGTGAGTCATGCATAGTTTCCCGTGCTGCCATCAATCTCATCAGTGGTGGGGAGAGAATATATCCACTTATCTCTGCATTCTCCTTAAATATCTATGGGAGGGAGAACTTGAGAGCTGGGTGATCCCAGAATACACTAGAACCCCAAGGAAGTGCTGTTTATGCTGCTAAGCAAGATCTGTTCTGGGAAGAGAAGAAATCATTGTTCCATTTTCTGTTTCAAAGTTTCTGCTCTGCCTGAGAATGCTAACCAGTATTTGCTGCATTAGCAACATTACTGTCCAGTTTCTAGTTCATCAGGTAGTTCCCTCACATGGTTTTACTTAAACAGGCTGCGGACACAAGTTCTGCTTTTTAGTAATCTTATACTTGGTTTGCAGAAAAGATTGTTTATTCCACAGTTATTGATGAGTTTGAACTATTGCAAAGGATGCAACCTCTCTAGAAAAAAAAATAGAATAGAAAAGAAAAAACCCTACCCCAAAATGAAAAGACATTTGCCAATTATCCTTTCTAAATACTAACAGAGCTGGGCACACTTAAGAAAACAAAGTTAGAAGGCAGCTCTGCAACGCACACATATCCAGCACATGTACATATGCTCATCAATGCAGAACAATACTTCACAATCTTGATCCAGTGGGCCCTAGTCCATAACAGCTTATGCCACAAGGACACTGTTAGTCGTTAGGGTGCCATGGCATTAAAAATAATAATACAATACCTGTTTCTCTCCCTATCTGTCGTGTTCCAAGATTAATGACAGGAGTACCAAATGCCCCGACTTCTCGCACGCCACAGCTGCTGTTCCCAATCACGCAGCCGGCGTGAGCCACTAAGTGAATGAACTGGTCAAATGGAACATGTTTTACTGCTCGGAAATTTGGGTGGTGCTCAACACCTTTCTTCCTTATTACCCGAACCATTTCTTTGCTCCCTGTGGTAAAAGGAAAAAATAGATAATTTCACAATAAGTCATTGAAATTTGGAAACATAACTCTGTATTACATAACCACAAAAACAGAGGAGCTACTATTTCTAAAGCCTGCATGGATGATCCTGAAGGGTACTAATCAGAAAGGGGAAAAGGCTCCACTGAATTCATTTGATTCTATTTCTGGATGCTGACAATGTTAAGTTTCAGAAAATTTTCACCGTTAAAGCAAAACAATCTAGCACATGTAATAATCTATTATACAGTGAAGCTTTGCAACGCAGTTACCTGGTCATACAGCAGTCATGTTTTAAACATTAATACCACAGCCCAAAAAATAACCCAAAGTTATACACCTTTAATATCCACTGATTTGTATTTGAGAGTTAAGTCCATGTTTAGTGGACAGATCAAGATATCATAATCTATCCACTTAAGTTTGGATAGATCATGATATCTTTTTTTTAAAGAAGCAACTGGGAACCAGAACTTTAAACACTAGCTGTTTATTTGTGCCATGCAAGTATACATTTTGCATGACATAAAGCTGTGGCAGGATAAGAGCTATGCGGCCATCCCAAGTTCAAACGTCTTGAATATGAATTCATCTTACTCACCTGCATCAATATTTGGGAATAAAACCAATGTCTTCTTGTTAAAAGTCATGAGGGCATCTATAGTCAATTCAATCATCTTTACGGAATGTTTAATGTCTGTGGTCACTGGATGCTGTAAAGCAACTATATATTCCTTTGGTTTTACATCCTCACCTGTAAAAGAAAAGAAAAGAAATATATGGCTTAAAAAATGAATCTACTCTTGATCTGGATAAACAAAAGAAACCATACTCCAAATTTATTCCACTGTGAAATAAGAGTTTTTGTTCCACAGTAAATGATCACTTGGACCATTTCTTATATTATTAACCAGCACATAAGGAAGATCTGATCAAGAGTTATGCAATAGTGTGTTTAATTAGACATTTTTTTATTATTATATTCATTTATTTGATCAGACTCCTGACAACCCATGGCCATAAGGAAAAAAAGGTATCCTCATTTATTATTATTATTATTATTATTATTATTTATTTATATAGCACCATCAGTGTACTTTATTCTTAAAGACAGATGTTTGATTGTCCTGTCTATATGTTATACAATGGAGAGGGATAGAAAGGGGCTTGTTTTAGTTTATTTGTAAACCTACTGAAAGCTAGTAAGGCATGAGTCCCAAGGCCATGCAGCTAGTCCATTTGCTCTCAAAATGCAAGAGTAGATTTAAAACATATGGCACAAACCTATGGGTTGCACTCCCAATAGATAGAGGGCTCCAAGGTTGGAGCCCTCTGCCTTTCCTATGTCCTTGTGGCAAGAGCCAGACAGGCCGAGAAGAGGACAGAGGCTATTTCTTCAGCCTCCATACAGAAAGCAGCTAGATGGGCCTCTGAGCCTGTCTAGCCGACATACCTTTCAGGGCAGGGAAGGGACTGGAGAGGGCATAGAATAGTGTGAAACCTGGACTTGACTCTCCCCTCAGCACGCCCAGGTAGGGGACCGGGGGTGGGGGTGGGGGAGATGGAAGATCCATAATAGTGTCTACTCTTCTGTGCTCACAGCTCTATCTAAGGGCACAGAGAACGAGATCTGTAGCATCCAATGGGCTCCAGACACTGTCTAGGGGTCACAGGATTGCTCTCTTAAGAACTTCTCTTATTGAACATCAAAGAAACAAACTGGCTCATTTTGATGGTTATTATAAACTAAATATCTCAGAAACACGTACTGCTAAGTTTTTATTGTACAGGGAATGGTGCACTGTTTTATATTCATTGTATTTAATGCAAAATGTCCTTAGTGTTCTATAATGCCCAGTTTATACATCCAACTTTTACTCCCTATCTACTTGTAAGATATGAACAGAACTGTAAATGAATCTAATCTGCATAAAAGAAAAGCACCAGTTTCCAATACATCATCTAAAGAAGACCCGCATGGGGTATGGATCACTAATTCACGATAGCAGCTCCACCAGGGCCTAAATAAACCTCTTTTTGCTGTGTACTCAATAAACAAGATAGCTATCAGACGTTTGGCCGGCCGACATATAAAGCTGGTGGGCTGCATTCTGTTTTGTGAGTCAAAATTGTGCAGTCAAAATATGTATTTATGTACAAAATACCCACCTAACCACATGCGGATAACACTCATGTAGTCCTTATTTTTGGCTAACAGCAACTTATCGTATGAAGGGCAGCCCGCCAGGAGGATGCGGTCGTGGTCTTCACACATAGAAATCAAATGCTGCTCTGCACTCCTTGTGCAGCACACATGGTAATGAGCCAGCTTAGTTATGGCATGCCTAATAGAATCATCTATGGTCCCACTGACTTCTCCGCCTTCAATGTGAAGAATCCGAATGTTCATCAAGGCCGCAGATGTAGCCAGTGCTAGAGCATCAAACCTATCTCCATGGACTATCACTACATCGGGCTTCAAGCGATTGAGGACATCTGGTAGTTTGACCAAGGCAAGGCCTACAGACTCCACCATGGCCGCCTCATCTTCTCCTCTTACTATTGTGTGTAACCTCGTGTGGATGTCAAAGTCGTCCTGCTCAATCATACGGTAAGTGTTACTGGAAAGAGGAAGAGGAAAAAGTATTTAGACTACAGTGCTATATGCCTTCACATCAATGGTTAGATCCAAACTTAGTCATACGTAAAGCAGACCCACTGAAAACAATAGCGCTTAAGTGAGTCATGATTAACCCAACATATTTTTTTGACAGTAAGACTAACAATAGGAAATATTAACAATTTCCTGCAAACCAATGGTTTTTCCCTATCAAAATGTCTAGGTTCTCCTGTGGGTTAAATCTGGGGTCAGCAATGTAGCGTCCAGCGGCACCCCCCAGTGTGCCCACTCACTGTTTGCTTCCTCCCTGCAGCCACCACACATTTCTTCCTTCCTCTCACCCCCCCAGTTGCTTCCATAATTTTTTGTTTTTCACAGACACTTTTTCAAAATGAAAAATGTGCCCACAAACCTGAAAAGGTTGCCTACCTCTGGCTAGGATGTTTTGAATCTGTAATTTTTTGTGAATTAATTTTTGTGAACCGCCCAGAGAGCTTCGGCTATTGGGCGGTATAAAAATGTAATAAATAAATAAATAAATAAATAAATTCCAAAACATTTATCATCAACGTTTATCCTATGTGTTACTTAAACGTGGATGTAGTTACTTAACATGACACATGCTCCCCACCCCACAACACCTGTATATTTAAAAATTGGTATTTTGTGAGTATTTTTATTCATATAACATCACACACACCACCAAAACCAACAACTACATATTTGAAAATGGGTAGTTTGGGAATATTTGTATACATAAGGTAATGCCATGTATATATTTTTTCATAAGGGATAAGGGAGAGAAAGAAAGCGCCACAAAAATGTGCTTAAACCTCCAGATAAGTTTTCTTAAAAGAGATAAATAAACCTTTTTTAAATATTCAGTAGAGTGTCATATGCTATTTTATTTTATCAATAAAATAGCAACCACCTGCAAAAAGAGACAGGCAGCATATAAAAAATAAAACTGAAACCAGATAAAATCTTTTAACCATGATCAAAGCCTTGATAACCAAATACTGCAAAATCCTTTTCTATTTTCATGTTCTTTCTTTGAAATTGACGCATTAAACAGCTATCAGAGGATATAATGAATTCTTCCCTGTGAACTGAAATATGAAGAACCAAGCTGGGGATAGATTCAGATGATAAAACTCCACCACATGTATTCTGTGGAAATGACCAGTTGCTATAATTCTACTTTATGCACACACAGGTGAACAACTCTCTCATGTTTAATAACTCACAATATAGAAACGGAATTAAACGGTGTCCAATTAAATCATAGTCCGTGCAAGAAAAAGAGAGCAATGCTGCCGCTTGGCTGGTAATAATAGGATATGAACGCTGCTGCTACACAAGAAAAAGGTAAAGACACAATGAAACAGGAAAGACATAACATTTGTGATGTTGTAGCATCATTGCTAAGTGCTAGTCCTAAATTTATCTACAACACAGAAATGGGGCCAAGGTCAAACCGTAAGAGGAAAACAGATTTTCTTTCCCACTGAAAGAATGCAGTGATGCACTTTCCTCATTTAAGGCCTTTGGGAGAGGCCCTTCTTTCAATACTGCCAGCTTCAGAAGTGATTCTCAGGCGGTGGAACCCTCCTCCAAGGGAGGCTGCCGTCCTTCTGCTGGCAGGCAAAGATGTTCTTATTCAAACGGGGCTTTGATGTGTGAGCTGGGACTGTTTTTATTCTGCTGCTGTGATTTTAACTGTGTTTTTATGTATTTGTTTCATCGTTGTTTTAATCAAGTTTTATTTTGAAAATGTTTTTGTTCTTCGGATTGTAAGCCACCTTGAGTGCCATTTTCTTGGTACAAATCCAATTAAAAAAATAAACGATCAATCATACAGGAATTATTAATTGTTCCAATCAGTAATTCTAACTGGAAAGCCAGCAAGGCACTCTTATTTTTTGTCTTTCCAACAGAAAAGGTAGACATATTGCTTTGTACTGGATGTTTAGCCAAACTATTTCTTCTACGTGGCTACTGGCATCCTGCCAAAATAGAAATCATAGCCAGGAAAATACTTGTAGGTTAAACTTTGTGATTTCTTAATAGATGGCACTATTCCTTACAATAATGGTGGGTTTTCTATAAAGCCCTCACACATGTCTACTGTGTTAATATTGTCTCAGTTTACATTTTCCTCATGATTTGGACCATCAGCCACACCAATGCAAGCTGTCCAATGTCATTAGCCTTCTATTAAAAAAAAAAGAGATGCTATTGAAACAAAAACAAAAATCCTGTTACAGCTAGCATCAAGCTGCTGTGGTAACAACTAATAATTTAAATGAAAAACATGAGATCTAACAATGATAGAATTGCAATTTTGACTTAGCAGAATAAGTGGTGCAAGTTGGGGGGCCAGGAATATTGGAAGCTCTCTTAATAAGACGATGGCTGTGTGTTTGTTTTTATTGCAAGAGTACTAATTCCCCCCATCTTCTGCTATAAAACACAATAAAAGCCATCCTAAATGGCCCATACATGCAACATTGTTTGATGACACCTATTCCTGTGTTGTCATGTTTATGTGAAGTCTACTATCAGAAGTGATCCAAAACCACAGGACTATGACCTTGGGACTATAGTCCCAAGGACTATGACCTTGGGACTATACCCCTTCCTCTGCCCCTTCAGTGAAGTATCCAGAGCAGTTTCCTCTAAAGCAGAGGTGGGCAACTTGTTTATTTGTGTGAGCACCCTGGGAGGATTCAAATGTTTTTAAATAAATAAAATAAATAAAGGCCTATTCATAGTTCACCTCTTTGCCCCAACACACTTAAAACTGATTTCCTCCTCTACCTCTTCCCTCTACCCTTTGGGTTCTTGCCCTTCAGCTTGAAAGTCTGGTTTCTGTTTTTTTTTCATTAATGTACAGCACCCATCAGCATCATTCTGCATTCAATTCTGGGACAGAGATAATTGGGAGACAATTTTTGTCTGAAAATTAGGAGAGAAAGCACACATACAAAGCCATTCTGTGCATAGTCAACACAAAGTTTTTAACCTATTATTCTTAATAAATTTGTTTAAATTATTGGTTGCCACATTTATATATAATTATAAAATAAAGGCACTGAAATTATATACGACATGAAAATGCAGAGTTGGTTGGCGAGAGCATCTACCACTTTTGGTGATGCTCTAGGCATTGTGGCTGGACTCTATGGTTGCCATCACATCACAGATGGAGCGGCCAGTGCACACATTTTCCTGGTGCAGTGGATGCTGGGATAACTGGCAGCAGAAGGAAGCCAGGGGAATAACTATGAGGTAGGAATGGGTCACTAAACCATGGTGCAGTTCCCGGTTGTGTGATGGATGTGCACATCATGGTTTTCCTTACCCCCCCCCTCCCCGTCATAGTTCCCCTAACCACCATTGTCCTAGTCACATCTGAATAGGCCCAGAATATTTTAATTAGAAGCATACTCACTTATCTATCGTAATGATTATCAGAACGCACTATAGCGGTATTCTCCAACCTGGTGTCCTCCAGATGTTTTGGACCAACTCCCATCAACCTCACCCAGTCTAACCAATTGTAAGGAATGCTTGGAATTGCAGCCTAAAAGGTGGGGAAGAAGAAGGACCGAGGGGACAGGAGCAGGCAGAAGTAACATCGGGGCCTGCTCCTGCTGGACTCTTCCCCCCCACCACAGGGCAAACTGCCATCTTGGCCCTGTGGGGAAGAAGAAGGACCAAGGGGACAGGAGCAGGCAGAAGTAACATCGGGGCCTGCTCCTGCTGGACTCTTCCCCCCCCCCCACAGGGCAAACTGCCATCTTGGCCCTGTGGGGAAGAAGAAGGACCGAGGGGACAGGAGCAGGCAGAAGTAACATCGGGGCCTGCTCCTGTTGGACTCTTCCCCCCCCCCCCACAGGGCAAACTGCCATCTTGGCCCTGTGGGGAAGAAGAAGGACCGAGGGGACAGGAGCAGGCAGAAGTAACATCAGGGCCTGCTCCTGCTGGACTCTTCCCGCCCCCCTACAGGGCAAACTGCCATCTTGGCCCTGTGGGGAAGAAGAAGGACCAAGGGCACAGGAGCAGGCAGAAGTAACATCGGGGCCTGCTCCTGCTGGACTCTCTCTCTCTCTCTCTCCTTGACTCTTTTTCCTTGTGTGTCATGTCTTTATTAGACTGTAAGCCTGAGGGCAGGGACTGTCTTTTTTGCTAAATGTAAGCCGCTCCGAGAGCCTTTTTTGGCTGAGGAGCGGGGTATAAGTATGATAAATAAATAAATAAATAAAACATCTGGAAGGCACCAGTTTGGGGAAGGCTGCACTATAGCAACTAATCTGAGGGTTATTTCTAATCATTCAAAGTTATAATATGGTTTCAAAGATATCCCCCAGAACATACATCCCTGAACTATTGGGGGAAAATATTTATCCTTTAAACACCTCTGATTAGGTGAACAATGATTCTGTGAGTGATCTGGGAGGACCTATGCTATATTGTCCTTGAAGCTAAGTAGATGTAAAACTGACCACGCAGACCTGATACATGAGTGGGATGCCACTGAGAACGCTACCTAAGCCACCCTTGCTTCATTAAGGAAGAATCCAATACAACAACATCAAGAAATAAAACTGCACTCCTGTCACATTTAAATTGATTGGATTTAACCTTTTCTGGACTGCACCTATGAATTCTGATCTGCACTAGCAATCGCTATAAACAGCTCCAAGGATTGGTATTTTTTCCTGCATCAATCAATCAATCTGGAATAAAGAGAATGATTTTGAGAATGCCCCACTTCTTTCAGTAAAATATGATAGAAGAAACATATATATATCTCTATATAAATAAAAATGTAAATGTTCGTTCGAAACAGACGTTATATCTCCGAAAGTTCTTCACCGATTGCTTTGAAATGTTGACACAACGTTGCATTCGAATACGCGAGCGTTGTTATGTAACTATGTTCTATATGGGGTCAAAAGTTTGTCTTAAAATCGAAGAAATAGGCCTCCTCAAAACTAGTCCCGCTGATCATTGTGACATCGCCAACCAGTAGGCCAATCCACTGCCTCTGCCTCCTCTCTTATTTGCATGTTCTCTCCTATTTGCTCTTATAGGTCATTGTGACATCGCCAACCAGTAGGCCAATCCACTGCCTCTGCCTCCTCTCCTATTTGCATGTTCTCTCACAATTGACTGAGTGAATATAGATGTCACACCTGTGACAGTTACACGTTCTGAAGAAAGGTAACTGCCAGGAGTTTCCATTAACCTCCTCACCGTAAAAACATCCTTTTTTAAAAACCAAACAATCTGCTTTACTTCATCCAAATAATGCCTCGCAGAAGATCACACTTAGGTCGTCGTACTGGCAGAGCGGAAGTACTGCGACGAGAAATTGCAAATCAGACTCAGGAAGAACGGGCATCAGAAGGAACAATCTTGACAGGACCTTTCAAAGGTGAAGATGTCCTCATTCCTCGCATTCCTATGATTCCAACAGATATGCCATTTCAATTTAAGAGATTGCAATTCCCAATTCGACTGGCATTTGCAATCACCATCAACAAAGCTCAGGGCCAATCTTTAGAATTGTGCGGTTTAGATCTAGACACAGATTGCTTCTCACATGGACAATTATATGTTGCGTGTTCTAGAGTTGGCAAACCAGACAATCTCTATATCTACACAGACAATGGATCAACTAAAAATATTGTATATCCACAAGCATTGTGAAATTAAACATATTAGAAATATCCACTTTGTCTTTTCTTTCTTTTCAATTTAACCAGACTGAGCCACAGCAACGCGTGGCAGGGTACAGCTAGTTATATATATTAAACATTATATTTTAAACACAATTATACAACTTACCCATAGTCATCAATCAGGTGGGTTCCCAGAACTACAACATCCAGCTCAAAGAAGTCCGGTTCTGCTTTAAGGCCAAACATGATGGGGGCCAATTTGGAATAATCAGCCCGGTTGCAGGTAGCAACACAAACTCGAAGCTTCCGGTTGTTCCCATTCTTCTCCATTCCTTGCTTTTGTTTCTGTTTGGAAAGGTTCTGGAAATATAGTTCCTGAAATAATACACACTATATTAATTTAGAATATTTTTATAACACTGCCCAATTAAAAAAACAACAGTTTACAACAAATCATACAACAGTAGATCATTATTAAAGGACAACAATATTTGCATAAGTTAATGGTTGGAAAAAGACAGGGTAAACAAGGAAGTTTTTAATAATCATTGAAAGCACATAATCATCAGTGCTCAATGTATCTCAGAGCAGAGGTCATTCCAGAGGGAGGGTGCCAGCACAGAGATAAGCACTCTGAAAAGAAGCTGTAATAAGCGATGCATGTGGGTGCATGAATGTGGTATGTGCACAAATTATGTGTGTTTGTATAAATGTGTTAAAATGTGGAGTGGAAGGGCATGGTTAACAGTGTCCCTACCAACGTTGGGTGGTGGCCTGCCTACTGCTGACTTGCGGCCCCTGATATCCTGACACTTGGGTCAAAAATGTTTCCCCACTCTTGCTTTATTAGCTACATACTGTTCCTTATCAAGTGCTCTATTGCTTCACATACATTAGCTGTGTTCAGACAACACAATAGTCAATGGTGGGTTAATAGTCAACTCTGGGGTTGATTATAGAGGGGGTACTCCCCACACAACATATTCCTACACAACTGTGTCAACCCAGCATTTGACTGACACAGCCCCAGCCACTCTCTTCACCTTCCCTCAGTCCTCCCGGTGCTATCCCAGCAGCTTCTGCGAGTTGTGCCGACTGTAGCAGAGCAGTCAGTGCGGTTTTGGCCACTCTTGCCCTGGAACTCTGTAGCCAGCCGAGATAGTCAACTCAGCCCTGCAAAATAGTCCACTGAGCCAGAGAGACAACACACTAACCAAAGGTTGTGCAGCTAGTCAAATGCCAATGTGGGGCATATTTATCTCCTCTGTTTTATTGTACATTTTAAAGTACGTTGTCTTGAAAACGGTAACTACTACAGTAATTATTCCTGTTCCTCTTCCTGTTGAGCATGTCGTTGAATGCAATTATAGGACTGATACTGAAACCTGTAAGAAATCCCCAGTGTTACGCAATAATTGTAATAACACCTGTGTAACTATGAATGAGATACAAGCTACATTTTTTAAATAATGCCCTTCTGTTGAGGGTATCCATCTAGAAAAATCAAATATCTCAGTTTCAGAAGCATTTGACCAACTTCAAGTAGGTGATACGGTGGACACTCCAGAGACCCTCCACATAACCCTGAAATGCCGCTGTGTTTGAAACTGGACATTGTCTCACAGAAGTGACCAAGCTAGCTGATAATCAAAAAGTTTGGCTTTTACTCCCTGTTTAACCTGACAAGAGAGTTATCTCTACCAACCTCACATTAAATGTACGGGTAGTAATCATGCATCTCACATGTGTAGTTACTTTTATTATTAGAATTAATGCTTCATACCTGTAATGGGGAAATCCAAATGTTTATGTGGAACACTTTCTCTAGAGCAGGGTGTTGGCAACCTATAGCCTGCACACAGCCCTCGAAGGCCTTTCTTGCAGCTAGCCACAGGTTGTCCATTCCTGCTACCAAATTTTTCTCCCCTGCTGATCCTGGTCATGCCACGGGGGTGAGGTTAACCCACCTCCAGCAATCCTTTCTGTGTGTGTGTGAGGAGGAGAGAGGGAGAGAGATAGTGTGTGTGTGTGTCATGGTTTTACCAACCAGCCCCAGTTGTGCACTCCCCCCAAAAAAAAGTTCTATGGGGACCAATGCAGCCACCAACTCAAAGAGTTTCTTCACATCTGTTTTAGAGAAAATAGTGGAACATTCCTTTATCCATATGTGCAAAAATAAAAATATGTGTTTTGGGTAAATTTTAGGGTTTAAGATGTTATGAATTTTATGTTTAGGGTTTTGTTTTTAAATATATAACTAAATTGTGCTGTACTTATACAAATTCTAGCCTCCACTATCAATGCTGTTACACTTGGATTTTCATGAAACCTAAGTGACTATTACAGCTATAAAACCGCCAATTTCTTTCCCAAATTTTATATGTGCTACTTGGGTTTGGGTGGTTTTTTTTAGCGTAATTCACCAAGACATTTTCTCGAACAAAGATTTCCTGAAATTAAGAGGAACAGCAAAGCAAAAGTTCAAAGCAGAACCACTCTTTGTGTGCTTGTTAGATAGCAGTAGCAAAAACAGGATTTCTCTTTCCATTCCTCATTGATTGGGCATTAGGTTTTTACCTGCAATTTAGATTATAGTATTGACTGGGCTATATGTTGTATTGCTGGTATTTGTTGATTTTATTATTTTTTTACAATAGAATTGTGTATGCCGCCTTGGGGAGGCTTTAGCCCTTAAAGGCATAATAATAATAATAATAATAATAATAATAATAATAATAATAATAATAATACATTGTAAACAAGAGGGGGTTCTTATTAATGGCTACCATCTCAGAATCATTCTCTTCAGTCTTCAGCAATTTTAATTAACAACACTTTACCTCAATTATGTTGCCCCATCATTAACCTAGGCCTTTCTAGAACACTACCATGAAGCATTTTCAGCTTAATCTATTATGCAAAGGGTGGTTTAAATCTGGGATCCCCTCCCATAACCAGGGTTGGCATTTTTGTTCCTACTGAGAAATACCTGGAGTGGGGCCTGCTTTTGCTTTGCCATGTAGGAAGAAAATCATACACCTGTAACTAACCAAATAGCTTCCTTCATCATTGTCTTGCTCAACACACCCAGAAATAATTTCCAGGAAGCAAAATACAGAGCTTCGGTTTCTTGCTCCCGAATTACAAGCATACATGGAAGTAGATTTTTTTTCATCCTCCACAACTACATTTTTCAACAGTTTAAAAAAAAAAGAGGGCAGTCTTGTGCCCTGAAATAAACATGAAACTAGGGGTGTGCACGGACCGCCCCCCCCGATCCACTTCTCTTCCAGATCTGCAATTTGCGGATCGGGCCGCTTCGCTCCGCCCCGCTATAGTCCTCTCCGCTCCGCTGCGGATCCGGATCGGAGCTCCGCTTTTCCCCCCCATAGGCTTGCATTGAAATCCCAAAAAGTATACAACTTTTTTTCTGTTAAAGTTAGAAACCTCAAGTTTGGCACCATGACACCTCATGGACGTATACACACGCATGCCAAGACTCAAGCCAATCCAAGCCTCCCCTGATTTTTAGGAAATTTATGAAAATCGGACACCCCATTTTCAGACATGGACTGTTCTCCGACATTTTGACAGATAAAAAAATTGGAAGCGGGCACCCTCACAGATGCCATCTAGATCCACAATCATGCCAAGTTTCAAGCAAATCCCATCCTCCCCTGATTTTTGGCAGGGCTTTAACCTCTAACGCACCACCCATAGCCCCAATTCACACCCCTTTCGATATCTCCGTCAATTTTCACGTTAGAAACCTCAAACTCGGCACCATGATAGCTTATCCATGGATACACATGCATGCCAAGACTCAAGCCAATCCCATCATCCCCTGATTTTTGGGGAATTTATGAAAATCGGACACCCTATTTTCAGACATGGGACTGTTCTCCGACATTTTGACAGATAAAAAAAATTGAAGCGGGCACCCTCACAGATGCCATCTAGATCCACATTCATGCCAAGTTTCAAGCAAATCCCATCATCCCCTGATTTTTGGCGGGGCTTAAACCTTTTAACTCACCCCAAATCAAGTCCCATGCTACAACTACGTCAATTTGCACGTCAGAAACCTCACGTTCGGTCCCATGACAGCTTATCCATGTGTCCACATGGATGCCAAGTTTCAAGCAAATCCCATCATCCCCTGATTTTTGGGGAATATTTGAAAATCGGACACCCCATTTTCAGACATGGACTGTTCTCTGACATTTTGACAGATTAAAAAAAATTGAAGTGGGCACCCTCCCAGATGCCATCTAGATCCACAGTCATGCCAAGTTTCAAGCAAATCCCATCATCCCCTGATTTTTGGTGGGGCTTAAACCTTTTAACTCACCCCAAATCAAGTCCCATGCTACAACTACGCCAATTTGCACATCAGAAACCTCACGTTCGGTCCCATGACAGCTTATCCATGTGTCCACATGGACGCCAAGTTTCAAGCAAATCCCATCATCCCCTGATTTTTGGGGAATTTATGAAAATCGGACACCCCAGTATCTCAGGGATTTTAAAGCTGCAGACAGGGGCCATTTCAAAAGAAATCCCAACATGCCATGAATTGGGGAGTAGAGATAAACCTATATGAATCTTCTTCCACACTTGAAAAATTGATTTAGAACTTCCAAAAGTCTAAGTGAGCGCAGGAAGTACTTATCCCCTGAGTCAAAGCAAGACACACAAAAATCATCCCTGCGAGGTGGGCAGGGGAGGAGGGAGGGAAGGCAGGCAGGCAGCAGACATTTCTGGGGGCACAAGGAAGTGAGCCAAGGATAGTTTCAAAGCCAGTAATGCAAACCATCCCTGTGAGGTGGGAGCAGCACAGCGAGATGCCTTTTATTTTATTTATTTTTTTATTTATTTATCATATTTATACCCCGCTCCTCAGCCAAAAAAGGCTCTCAGAGCGGCTTACACTTAGCAAAAAAGACAGTCCCTGCCCTCAGGCTTACAGTCTAATAAAGACATGACACACAAGGAACAGGAGTTCAGGAGGGAGGGGGGAGGAGAGAGAGAGAGTCCAACAGGAACAGGCCATGATGTTTCTTCTGCCTGCTCCTGTCCCCTTGCTCTTTCTTCTTCCCCACAGGGCCAAGATGACAGTTTGCCCTGTGGGGGTGGGGGAAGAGTCCAACAGGAGCAGGCCATGATGTTTCTTCTGCCTGCTCCTGTCCCCTTGTTCTTTCTTCTTCCCCACAGGACCAAGATGACAGTTTGCCCTGTGGGGGTGGGGGAAGAGTCCAACAGGAGCAGGCCATGATGTTTCTTCTGCCTGCTCCTGTCCCCTTGCTCTTTCTTCTTCCCCACAGGGCCAAGATGACAGTTTGCCCTGTGGGGGTGGGGGAAGAGTCCAACAGGAGCAGGCCATGATGTTTCTTCTGCCTGCTCCTGTCCCCTTGCTCTTTCTTCTTCCCCACAGGGCCAAGATGGCAGTTTGCCCTGTGGGGATGGGGGAAGACTCCAACAGGAGCAGGCCATGATGTTTCTTCTGCCTGCTCCTGTCCCCTTGCTCTTTCTTCTTCCCCACAGGACCAAGATGACAGTTTGCCCTGTGGGGGTGGGGGAAGAGTCCAACAGGAGCAGGCCATGATGTTTCTTCTGCCTGCTCCTGTCCCCTTGTTCTTTCTTCTTCCCCACAGGGCCAAGATGACAGTTTGCCCTGTGGGGGTGGGGGAAGAGTCCAACAGGAGCAGGCCATGATGTTTCTTCTGCCTGCTCCTGTCCCCTTGTTCTTTCTTCTTCCCCACAGGGCCAAGATGACAGTTTGCCCTGTGGGGATGGGGGAAGAGTCCAACAGGAGCAGGCCATGATGTTTCTTCATCCCTCTCTGTATTTATGGTACATAACTTCTGGGAAATTTGAGAGTCAGTGTAGTGAGTGGTGTCTTTAGAGTGTGGTGTGCACGTAGTGGAAGTATATAATTCAATACTGATAATAAAGAAAGTTCAAGAGTGATTGTGTGAGAGAAAGGAAAGCGCGAATGTGAGAGTGACAGGATTGTATGGATGGTTTCAAAAAGGTTTTTAAATGTTGTTATTAGAAACAAAGCTTATGAACTTTTAAAAATAAAGTTTGATTGTTTATTTTAAAAACTACCACGAAAATCCCACGTGTCTGTTTGGCATTTATCATCTTAAGTTTACACATTCAGCACCCACTCTGACAATAATTCACCTCAACAGATATAACTCACAGCGCATTATTATATAGATATTAAATCCTTCTCCATTTTAAACCCCTTTCTCCACATAGTTTGGAGGAAGGTGGGCTTTATCCCTTGCCTCAGGCATATCAAGCAGTGGTGCTTGGCTTGAGCAGGGAGTAGCCTCGGCCGGGTCTGGTGTACAGAGCCTGTGTCGCCCCATAAGAAGTGGTGGCAGACAGGAGGTCTGGTGTTCAGAGCCTGTGTCGTGGCATAAAAAAAGCTTTTCTTTTGCATCCCATAACTCGGAGGCTAGGAGGATAAGAGTAAAGCTTTGTGATCCTTGCTTCAGAGTTGATTGACTGCATTGTGATCACAGCCATTATTAAACAAGAACAACAACAATAGTAACGTTAATAATAGCAGTACTAATTAATATTAATAGCAATAATAATAATAACAACAACAAGAAGGAGTTGAGCCACAATGAAAGCCTGCCTGACTTCACTGAAGAGGAAAAGCCAGGAGAGCTTGGGCTATGGGGTGTAAATATAAAATGGAATAAATAAATAAACAAAGGAGGGGTAGAATTAAAACCAGCAGTGTTGCTGAATAAACAACAGGAAGAATTTTTTTAAAAAGGCTATATCTGTTTTTTACCAGTAAGAGGGAAGTGGACGTGCCCAGGGGGAGGGGGAAATAATGCCAATTTTGACTGTCCCTGTCTAGGGACCAGTCTTTAAGAAGCAAACTAACACTTCAACTCATGATAGGCATTGCTTCTCCACTGGTTAACCTTTGGAGGGCTCTGATGACCCTCCAGGACAGGACACAGTGTCTGTGCACTGGGCACGTCCACATGCCCTAGGGGAGCTCATCCCCTTGCACAACATCTATTCAGTTGTTCACCAAGGTTAGGGTGGGTAGCAGTGCTGTGTTTCCTATCTGTTATTTATTTGCTTAGTATATGATTTCAGGTTGTGTTTGTGCATTTGGTGGGGCTACTGTTTTAAAAACACTGGGAAAAGTCCGTTCAGACTAAGAAAGAGAAGTTCCCAGTATCCTAAGTATCCTGTTTTGCCTATCCCCTCCTCCGACTTTGGGATCATGTGATCATGACCGGGAGTTGACTCTGCCCCTCAGCACTTCAAAAAGGTAAATCTCCCGGTTTTTTTACCCATTTTTTTTAAAAAAATTATAGCAAGCGAACCGCACCACGCAGAGAGCTGAGAGTAGGCTCAAAATGACCCCCACCCACGACTCTCTAAGCACAAGAAGTTTCAGAAAGATAGCTTAAAAAACAACACAGTTATCCCCTTTTCTTTTCCGCAATGCAATCCTATGGGCGAAATTTTTCAAAATGGCGATCGGAGCGCTCCGCGGAAAGAGAAGCTCTTCGCCTTGCTTCTAAGGATCCGCGGTTCACTTCTACTCCGCCTCTGGCCAAGGCGGAGCAGGCCAATTCGCTTCTGATTCTCCGATTCTAATCGGAGCGGAGCACATCCCTACATGAAACGATTCTAAAACATAACATTAACTGACCAACTTTTATGACTTGTGCTAGACATCACAATTATACAGAAATCTGGAACAGAAAATTTCTGCCTGCTTAAATAAATCAGACAGGCAAATGTTGCAACACAGCTAAATAATTAATATTTTGCTCATATGAAATAGAAAGCTCAGCTTTCTTTAGGTTTGATCACAACAGATTTCCCATTGGTCATGAGCTACAGGAATTGATTTTGTATTCTAACTTTATTTTGGTCTCTGAAGTACTACTTTCTTTCAATTAAAATAAAATAAAAACAGAGAAAAGCTCCTTTTTATTAACACTCAATATTAACACCACAGATATGGTAGCAAGTCTCCTTTTGGACACTCCTCTCAATAATTTTCTTTCACTTTAGTATCAAGAAATCTTACCTTCTCCTATCCTCTTGCAAAATTTATTTATTTATTTATTTATTTATTACATTTTTATACTGCCCAATAGCCGAAGCTCTCTGGGCGGTTCACAAAAATTAAAACCACAATAAAACACCCAACAGGTTAAAACACAATTATGAAATACAGTATAAAAAGCGCAACCAGGATAAAACCACACAGCAAAGTTGATATAAGATTAAAATACAGAGTTAAAACAGTAAAATTTAAATTTAAGTTAAAATTAAGTGTTAAAATACTGAGTGAATAAAAAGGTCTTCAGCTGGCGACGAAAGCAGTACAGTGTAGGCGCCAAGCGGACCTCTCTGGGGAGCTCGTTCCACAACCGGGGTGCCACAGCGGAGAAATCCCACAGTATGGGATTGAAATCCCACAGTATGGGATTGAATATTAGCTTTTACTAATACTTGCATAAGAATTATTCCACCTCCCCTTCCACTATTCTTGCCAATGAGTCATAAGTAACTCATAAATTACACTTCTAGTAGATGCATACTTTCTCAGCCAAAACAAACATGCAAAACAAACAAATTTTGCCACCCCTACCTTTCCCACAATTACCTCGACAAACACTTAGATCAACTTAAATACCAAAAGAAAGGAATGAAAAAACGAACTGCGGTATTGGAGAGCAATCATGACCTCTACAAAACTGAGAAACAGTTGCCTAACAACCAAGTGGAATATGAAAGTGTGATAGGTAAACTTTTCAGAGTTTAAACCTGTGTAATTACTATTGTGGCATGTGGGAAACAATTTTACTTATTTATCTATTACATTTCTAAACCACCCAATAATCAAAGTTCTGGGCAATATATAGTTTATATAACTTTAAACCATAAGTGACGTAAGCATCCGATTGGTGATTTTGATAGATGAGTTTTATTTTGTTCAGCCTAATGACATAGCAGGTTGCTATGGAGCAGTGAAGCCAACCATTTCCTTGTCGGGCCTATGACCATCTCGGCTAATAATTAAAACTGCATCGATAAAGAAGCAGTTGTTGTCTTTGCATCACTAATAGAGCAGTTGGAAGATCATTATTAAAGAAACCAACTTTGGATTCCACCATCCTGGATAATTATTGGCCTACCTTCAATCTTTATTTGTCGAGCAAGGTCCTAGAGCAGGTGGTAGCAACTCAACTCCAAATTATCTTAGATGAACTTCAGTATTTGGATCCTTTCCGAACAGGTTTTAGGCCGGGTTTTGTTGGCTTTGGTGGATGACCTATGCCGGGAACTAGGCAGGAGGACTAAAAGAACATAGGAAGCTGCCTTATACTGAGTCAGACCATTGGTCCATCTAGCCCAGTATTGTTGACACTGACTGGAAGCGGCTGTTGAAGGTTTCAGGCAAGAGTCTTTCCTCGCCTTACTTGGAGAAGCCGGAGATTGAACCTTGGACCCTTCTGTATGCAAAGCATGTGCTCTGTCATACTGAGCTACGGTCCCTTCCATAGTATGTCCCTGTTGGTTTTGCAAACCTCTCATCAATATTCAGAGCCATTGACCGTAGTATCTTTCTGGGATGTTTGAATGGCATAGGATCTGGGGACACCTTTTTACAAGTGGTTCTAATCCTATTTGACTGAACATTCTCAGAAAGTATGGGATTATTGCTCAGCCCCTTGGGGATTTATTAGGGATGTGCTCCACTTCTAATCGGACCGGCGAATTAGAAGCGGAGCGGGGGGCTTCGCCTGCCCTTAAGGCGGAAGCGAAGAGGATTGGGGGGCCGACGGAGCGTGGCGAAGAGGATCGAGGTGAAGGCGGATCCTTCGCCTCGATCCGGAGCTCCGCTGGAAAGGTAAGTAGGGTTTACCGGGCCCTGCCGCTGTTGCTGTCGCACTTGTGGCCCAGACTTCCTGTTTGAACCGCGGGCTCAATTGAAGAAGCCGACGGACCGTGGACGGAGACAGGTAAGGGAGAGGAGGGCGGGGTTTTTTACCGGGCCCTGCTGCCATCGCCGCCCGTGCGGCGACAGCAGCAGGGCCCCGTAAAAACCCCCGCCCTCCTCTCCCGGCCTTACCTGGAGCCACTCCCCTCCACTGCGGAGCTCCGATTTGGAGCCGGAGCTCCGCAGCGAAGAGGAGCAGAGTATGGGCGGAGCGGCGCGGGCTGATCCGAAATTTTTGGATCGGCCCGCGGGGTGGAGCGGGGGGTCCGTGCACACCCCTAGGATTTATTGTATTCCTCCATCCTTTTTAATATCTACATGAAGTCACCAGGAGAGTTTATCTAGAGTTGAGGGTGGCTTCACATCAATATGCAGATTATACCCAACTATTATTTTTCCTTTTCATTGAACACCAAGGAGACTATGGAAGTTCTGAACTATTGCCTGGAGGCAGTGATGGATTAGTTGTGGCCTATCAAGTTGAGGTACATTTCATTCAAGAGAGAGGTGCTGCTCGTCAATAAACTAGTTCGTGATCGAGAGTACAGCCTGTTTTTGACAGGACTGTATTCCCTCTGAAGGATCAGGTTCCCAGTTTGGAAGTGCTTCTGGATCTGGCATGGCTCCTGGATGCTCAGGTGACTTTTGTGGCCTGGAATGCTTTTGCCCAGTTTGGGCCTGCTGCACCCCTTCCTGGAGAAGATGGATCTGGCCCAGTGACACATGGCTTAGTCACTTCTCGACTAGTTCATACGGACAAGCTAAATTTTAAAATATTTTTAAATATTGTTAGCATGCACAAGTATACCCTAGAAGCTGTCTATACAGTTTTAAAGCCCCGCGGTAGCTGCGCAGTGGTGCTGTGTCGCTTATATGATGCAACAGCCACCTTGCAGCCACTGCGGGGTTTTCCTGCAAAGCTGCACACTGGAAAACTCGGGGACTTACCCCAACTTTTCCTGCCAGAACAAGGTCACTATGGCTCTTCTGCCATCTGTCCTAGCTCCGCTGTCACGCTGAGGACACTCTTGGGTGGAAGGAACCTCCAATTGGTCACTGGATGCCAGGTGAGGGGAAAGGGTTGGGCCTGGTGAGCCGAATGGCCACCGGAAAGCCTGCACTGCGTCCTCCAGTAAGGACCACTTGTCGCCACCCTGCAGCAGCAATACCATGGGGTTTTGGCAGCAGAGACTTCTTTAGGCTGCAGCACCCCCTCCCCCATTTTCTAAGATAAAATCTCTTAGAAAGAGTTTCTTCCCCATCACACAGGGAGTCAAAATGCCCTCCCATCCCATAACTGCCTATCCAGAGTGTAAAGGTTTCTGAAGGTCCCCTCCTCCCTCCCAGTCTCCTTTCCTTTTGTGTCATGTTTTTTAGATTGTAAACTTGTGGGCAGGGGCTGTCTTAAGAAATATTTTTGTAAGCTGCCTTGAGAGCCTTTTTAGCTAAAGGGTGGGATAAAAATGCTTAAATAAATAAGCATTTTATAGAGGCACAAATCACTCATTGTGAGATTAGGCCGGATCTACACCAAGCAGGATATAACACTTTGAAAATGGATTGAAACCTGAATATGTAATGTGTCCTAGCTCCGAACAGTTGTCAAAACTGTTATAAACCATTATAAAGCAGTAGTATAGATCCTGCCTAAGTGTTATGGGTGCTTATGTCTAAAAGAATAAAAGAAAAAGTGCCATTTTAAGTAACTTCCTACTCCAGAAACCAGGGCAGGCCTTTTATTTGCAGATCCTTCCTAAGTGTTATTTTTATTTATTTATTTATTTATTTAAGCATTTTTATGCCGCCATTTAGCCAAAAAAGGCTCTCACGGCAGCTCTCACGTTATGGGTTCTTATGTCTAAATGAATAAAAGAAGAAATGCCATTTTAAGTAACTTCCTACTCCAGAAACCAGGGCAGGCCTTTTATTTGCAGACCCTGCCTAAGCGTTAAGGGTCCTTATGTCTAAAAGAAAAAGTGCCATTTTAAGTAACATCCTACTCCAGAAACCAGGGCAGGCCTTTTATTTGCAGATCCTTCCTAAGTGTTATTTTTATTTATTTATTTATTTATTTAAGCATTTTTATGCCGCCATTTAGCCAAAAATGGCTCTCACGGCAGTTCTCACGTTATGGGTTCTTATGTCTAACAGAATAAAAGAAGAAATGCCATTTTAAGTAACATCCTACTCCAGAAACCAGGGCAGGCCTTTTATTTGCAGACCCTGCCTAAGCGTTAAGGGTCCTTATGTCTAAAACAAAAAGTGCCATTTTAAGTAACATCCTACTCCAGAAACCAGGGCAGGCCTTTTATTTGCAGAGTCAAGGAACCAACCAAGGCAGGTGGAGGAGAGAGCCTTTCAGCCAGGTGAAAAAAAGGGAAAGATGGTGCTGACGCAGCTATCCTTGATGCGGGATGCTGCGTGTGCATGATTTACCGGGTACCCACTATGCCAAAATTCAACGCGCGGTCGTACACTAGATACAGCTGGGTTTTTGGTTTTTACAATTTTCAGCCAAGAATATATCTTGGAGTTTAACTGGGTGACGCGGGGGGGAGGGGGGGACTATAGGGCTGTGTAAAGTATCTGCGGGGGGGGGGGAGAGAGAGAGAGAGAGAGAGGGCCGATGAGGCCTCGCTGCACACATGCAAATCTACGGAAACGTGTACACACACACACACACACATACACCCCGCCCAGTGATGCCTCGTTTTCATTCTCCCGACGTGCCTGTGTACTATTTGCGGGCAGCGCTGCCGGCTCGTCTTCCCCCGTCCCTCACCTAAAATATGGGCGCCACCGACAACGGATTAAAACCGACACCCCGCCTCCCTCCCTCCCTCCCCTTTACCTTTCTTCATTCGCCTCCCTCCGGGCTTGTGAGGGAACTGGGCCGGTTCCCGCGGCCTGGAGGAAACCTCCACCGCGGAGGCACCCGGCGGGTATAAAAAAGGCCCACACGACAGGCCGCCCTCCGTCGACTTTGCGGCAACGTCGTCCCGCCTCCCCCGCAGAGCCTCGGCCGCCGCCGCCAGCGGAGGGTTGGAGACGGAGAGGCGCCCTCCGAGGCCCCTCAGCCTCTCGCAGTAGTAGCTTCGCTTTCACCTCAGTTCGGAGGGGACTTCTCCTCCTCCTCCTCTTTCTCCCTCTCCTTCCTCTCCCCCTCCCCGACATAGCGAGCCTTTCGCGCCTGTGCCGAGTATTCAATATCCGAGGCCGGCTATTGGCGGGAAACTCCCGCCGTCGTCTATTCAGGGTGGATTCCACAAAAGCTGCTTTTGCAGGGGCGGCAAAGGCCCTGCTTGAGGGGAGCAAGGATGTCTCTCTACTGAAAAGTGGGCCAAGGCAGTAGAGGCTGGTGGCTCCGGTTTCTTGTGATTCCATTCTGGGTTCCAGCCAGAACTCGAGAAATAGGGTTCAGCACCTTGGAAAGCTCCTTCAGAGTTCTGACTGAAACCCAGAATGGGTCCACAGCCCCCCCCCCCCGAAATAGGAGCCACCAGCCTCCATTAGCCCTAATTGACAATATCCGATGTTATTCTTAACTTAAGTAGGGTGACCATATGAAAAGGAGGACAGGGCTCCTGTATCTTTTACAGTTGTATAGAAAAGGGCATTTCAGCAGGTGTCATTTGTATGCATGAAGCACCTGGGGAAATTCCCTCTGCATCACAACAGCTAAAGCTGCAGAAGCCTTGCCTAGCATGATCAGATAGCTTTAACTGCTGTGACGAAGACGGAATTTCAGCAGGTGCTGAATGCATACAAATTAGGGATGTGCTGCGCTTCTCCTCGAACCGGAGAAGCAGGAGCGGAGCAGGGGGCTTCGCCTACCCTTAAGGCAGAGGCGAAGAGGATTGGGGGGCCGGCGGAGCGTGGCGAAGAGGATCGAGGTGAAGGCGGATCCTTCGCCTCGATCTGGAGCTCTGCCAGAAAGGTAAGTGGGGTTTACCGGGCCCTGCCGCTGTTGCCCATGCGGCAACAGCGACAGGGCCCGGTAACCCCCCCCCGCCCTCCTCTCCCTTACCTGCCTCCGTTGCGGTCCCTCGGCTTCTTCAATTGAGCCCGCGGCTCAACCAGGAAGTCTAGGCCGCAGCCCAGACTTCCTGGTTGAGCCATGGGCTCAATTGAAGAAGCCGAGGGACCGCGGACGGACGCAGGTAAAGCCCCCCTCCCCCTTGGTCTCTGCAGGTAAGGGAGAGGAGGGAGGGGGGCCTTACCTGGCGCCACTCCCCTCCACTGCAGAGCTCCGATTCGGAGCCGGAGTTCCGCGGCGAAGAGGAGCAGAGTATGGGCCGAGCGGAGTGGGCCGATCCAAAATTTTCGGGAGCGGCCCGCGGGGCGGATCGGGGGGTCCGTGCACACCCCTAATACAAATGACATCTGCTGAAATTCCCTTTTCAATATAACTGTTACAGATACAGGAGTCCTGTCCTCCTTTTCATATGGTCACCCTAGCTTAAGTTCCATTTGTTTCAATGGATCTTCTCTAAGCGATGTTAGATCGGTCCCAATTTGATCCAAGGTTGCTGACGCTCCATATTTGTGTTTTAACAGCATAAGCTTACACATGTCTACTCAAAAGCAGTTCTCATTCATTTCAGCTGGGGCTTACTTGCAGCCTAAAACCTTAAGAGCAGGCAGCCCCGATATAGGATTTTTTTAAAAGCAAATTTTCCAACTGCACAAATGCCCTGTCAGATGCACGCACCCCCAAGGAGCGTCCCAATTTGATCCAAGGTTGCTGCTGCTCCATATTTGTGTTTTAACAGCTTAACTTATACATGTCTACCCAAAAGCAGTTCTCATTCAGTTCAGCTGGGGCTTACTTGCAGCCTAAAACCTTAAGAGCAGGCAGCCCCGATATAGGATTTTTTTAAAGCAAATTTTCCAACTGCACAAATGTCCTGTCAGATGCATGCACCCCCAAGCCAAACACATTATTTCTCTTTCATGATATGACAGATTATCACCAACACTAGTAGCACCTTAAACTTAAAGACAGATTGCCAGGGCCAACCGGATACCCAGGAAGGACGACAGACCAAGAGAAGTACACCACTGGTTGTCATCTACAACCCCCAATTGAAACCACTGCAACATATCATCAGTGAACTCCAACCCATCATCAGCACAGACACTTCTCTCACACAAGCCTTGGGAGGCAGGCCAGTCCTGGCCTACAGACAACCTCCCAACCTGAAGCAGATACTAACCCAGGACAGAGGCACAGACAGAGGGACCAGAACATGCAATAGACCCAAGTGCCAACTCTGCCCCCACATCTATTTAGGCAACACTGTCACAGGACCCAACAACATCAGTCGAACCATCAAGGGCTCTTTCACCTGCATCCTTATATAATTTGTGTTACATGACATCCCTAACATGGGCCCTTTCTACACCTAAGGATTATCCCAGGAAAATGGAGGGATCATCCCTGCTTGCTCCCAGGATCCCCTGTGTATCATTTGGATGCACAGGGATGATCCTGGGGGGAAAGGCAGGTGTAGAAACGGCCTATGTCTGTTGTTAAGTTCTTAAAAGCACATAACACATGTCTTATTTTTTTCACCACTTTTTTCAACTGCACATTATCAGATTTCCAACTGCACATTTTCCCTCAACTGCACATTTTGTGTCCAACTGCACATTAAATGAAAACCCTGCCCCAATATTAAATAGACTATTTCAGTGGCAGACATCCTTTTTGAGCCCATCCTCAGATTTGGCAATTTGAGAAACTGCCCAAAACGGCTTACATGGGAGGCATGGCTAGTCAACTCAGATAAATAACCAGTCCAAAAGACTAAGTACAAGGCAGAGCTAGGGTTTGAACTCACAGTTTTCAGAACCAACAGAAATGTATTTCACAGATCAGACACACATACCATCAATCCAGACATATAAATACATAATCCCCCTCTCCCCAACCTGAAACTGCCAGGTTATTCCCAGTGGGCCACCACTGCCTGCTATAGGAACTGATGATGGTACTATGTTTTAAGTGACTTTAAAATGGGACACTGCATATCCTGACCTTGATCAGGCTTGTTATCCAACCCTGATCAAATGTTGTTCTTTTCTTTTTGCTCTAACATATCAGGAATGTAGAAACAGTTATAAAGCATGGAATTGGTGTGTGTGTGTGTGTGTGTGTGTGTGTTGGGGGGGTAGTTGTATGCTTCACAACTGAATAAATACACATGCCTGACCCCATTAGACCATTAAAGTCCAGCATCTAAAATAATCTGCACCAGATATATTGTTACAGGAAGTATAGCTATGGACACTGACAAATATTATAGAGTGCTTGAGAAAGAGACTTTTAAAATAACAATTCTCCTTATCCTCCTTCCATCAGAACTTCCCCACACCTTCCCTTTATCTACATACACTGTATAGACATGTGCAGAAGTAAATATTCAAAAGTGCTTTAGGGTGCAATCCTATGCATGTTTAGACAGAAAAAGTCCTACAACTCCCAGCATTGACTGGCTGGGGAATGCTGGAAATTGTAGGCCCTTTTGCTATCTAAACATGCATAGGATTGTGCCTTTAGGCTGCAATCCTGTACCCATTTACATGACAGTAAGCCACAGACTTACTTCTGAGGATACTTGCATAGGATTGTGCTGTTAGTACATGTGTACTAACAGCACATGTGTAAAAGACAAAAATGCATTTAAAAATGAGCTGGTATCAGGTTTTAAAACCTGATTAATGCCATTTCAAGAATGGGATTTGCCACCTGTAGCCATGAAGTAAGTCTTAAGAAAGTATATATCAGGGGTGTCAAATCTTTTTCAGCCTGAGGGCCAAATTCAATTTCAGAGAAGCTCTCAGTGCTGAGCAGGGTCAAAGGCAAAAGACACTCATACTGCTAGTAACTAGTGATGTGGAGTAGAAAATTCTCCATGGAAAAGTTTCCATTTCATAAGTTCATCAGTCACAATGAATGGATGCCAATTGCAAATATAACATTAGGCAAAAAGATTATCCCTAGCAAGTATGTGAGAGAATACCTATATGTCATTGAAATACATAGGTAGTGACAGCAAATCCAAAGGTGCCCCAACTACCACAGCAGAAGAGTTTGAACTCTGTTGAAATATGTGAGTGGTTATCAGCATAACATGCACACTTCTTTGGGTTGCTTAAATGTATTAGTTTGTTAACAGTTTTCGATACCTTGAGTTCCCCCCTTAAATATAAACAATGTTAGGGTGACCATATGAAAAGGAGGATGGGGCTCCTGTATCTTTAACAGTTGCATAGAAAAGGGAATTTCACCAGGTGTATTTGTATATATGGGGAACCTGGTGAAATTTTCTCTTCATCACAAGAGTTAAAGCTGCAGGTGCCCTGCCCTCTTTTAAATCTGGTCATTTTAAATATAGCTCCTGCAGCTTTAACTGTGGTAATGGAGTGGGAATTTCACCAGATTCTCCATATAGACAAATGACACCTGCTGAAATTCCCTTTTCTATGCAACTGTTAAAGATACAGGAGCCCTGTCCTCCTTTTCATATGATCACCCTAAACAATGTAAGGAAAGTACATGCTATTGGCTTTAAATTTTTTACAAGTATTGCAACAAAAATGTCTACATAATATATAATGTTTCGATCCCCTTAAGTATGCTTTATTTTTCTCCTCAAATATTTATTCAGTTTTTAGTTTTGTTTAGTAAATGCAAGTAAAATAAATGTGTTAAACCTGATTCCTCTCTAGGGCATCAGAAATTTTTCCAATGCAAACTGATTTCCCCTATTTAAATTACCTTAAGCAAATTATTCTAATTTGCATAGGATCATTTTCTGGGGGAAAAAATCTCCAATTTAAATTCTTCCAGAAAATCTACATCATTGCCTTTAACTAAGCCTTAGGAGAGGCATTTCAACCTTTTGATGGAGGACACAACACAGAGACTGGTTGGGGGAAAGGGTTGTGTCTAAGGGTATTTGTATGGCCTTTTGAGAAAGCCTGGAGGGCTAGATTGGGACTGCAGACCTAAGATTCAATGGCTCTAATCTATACCATCTGATTTTGCTGAACGTATGTTTGGCTCTGGTGTAGTACAGATAAGTGTGACAGCCAGTGTGGTGTAGCAGTGTTGGACTGGGACTTGGGAGTTCCATGGTTCTAGTCCCCATACAGTCATGAAACTCAATGGGTGACTTTGGGACCGTCACTCACTCTCAGTCTAACCAACCTCACAGGGCTGTTGTGAGGATAAAATGGAGAGGAGGAGGAGGACCACGTAAGCCACCTTGGGTTCTTTACAAGATGAAAAAGTGGTGGGATGTAAAAATGTAATAATAAAATAAAGGTCTTCAAAAACAAAGAAGATCCTAAAAAGTATGGTGAGTTGCTTAATGAAACCTTCTCTCTCTAGATTTTAGAAAGGGATAGCTTTTGTTAACTATTAACAGTGCATGTATGCACAAGGGTAATTCAATAAATTATGCAATTTACACAGTCAAAAGGTCAGCCAGTAAATTAAAGTACATGTGCACAAATAGCAACTCCACCCACTGTTTATTATAGCTTGCAAAAGTGCAGTTTCCATGTGACTATTCTTGCATGCTACGTTTTTAACAACAGCATCATAGGCATCCTGCAAGTGGCTGCAGTACATGCATGGACACCTGTGAATATGAATAGGCAGTCTTTGCTTGCTAATTTCTTTTCAACAAACATAGGACAACACAGTTGGCACCATTTCTGTAGAGTAGCCGCCTTCCTGGAACGCAGCAAGCATTCACAAATATACTATTGTATTTACTAGTGGTTTTTGCAGGTGGGTGAAGATCAGTTGAATGACCTCAGTTTTATCAAAAACGAACAGGCAACTTCTGTGGTTATTTATTAATAGTGTGTATAGGTTTGCAGCCTCAGGAGAAACTCACATGTGAATGTGACAAGTCAGACATAATCAATCAAATCAGCCCAAAGTGTACTCTTCCCTGCAATACAAAACTTTGCCATACGAGATTAATTTGCCCAAATGATGGCCAAACTACTACTTATGCCAGGAGATCTGACTGATTTAGTGGTCTTGGTTGTTGTTTTGTTTTGTTCTTTGCTAAATGAAGCCATGAGGAGGTGTTGTTGCTAAATCTGAATGGCAAAACAGTGCCATTGGAATGTGCCGGGGCCAGGGCTTTTTCAGTGGCTAGCCCCCAGTTATGGAATAATGTGCCACTGGAGATTAGATAGGCTCCCACTCTCAATTGCTTCAAACTAGGGTGACCATATGAAAAGGAGGACAGGGCTCCTGTATCTTTAACATTTATAGAGCGAAGAGAATTTCAGCAGGTGTTATTTCTATGCATGCAGCACCTGGTGAAATTCCCTCTTCATCACAACAGTTGAAGCTGTAGGAGCTATACTAGAGTGATCAGATACAAAAGAGGGCAGGGCTTCTGCAGCTTTAACTGTCGTGATGAAAGGGGGAATTTCACCAGATGTTGCATGTATACAAATAGCACCTGCTGAAATTCCCTTTTCTATACAACTGTTAAAGATACAGGAGCCCTGTCCTCCTTTTCATAGGGTCGCCCTATTCAAACGCCTTTGTAAGGCATTTTTATTTTCACAAGAGTTTGGGGAGGGGGTGGTTTAAATTGGGGTTGAGGGCTTTTGATGGTTTGAGGGTGAGGGTTTTAATGAAATTGTCTTAATGTGGGTTGAGGGTTTTAATGGAATTGTTTTATATGTTATTGTAAAGCGCCTCGATGCCAGAAATGGTGAGGCGGTGCTATAAAAATGCTTTAAATAAATGTATAAATGCAAAGTATTTCCACTGGTTTCCTGACAAATGACATTTTCTTTCCCTGCGCTCTGTCTGCCTCACATCAGAGAAGTTTTGGCATGTTATTGACATGGCTTCAGCTATAGATTATATAGGTGCACATTCAGTTATATAATGAATTTGCAAAAGTATTTCGAGGATAATGCTAATATAATCACGGTGACCAGATACCAAAGAGGGCAGGTCTCCTGGAGCTGAAGAGGGAATTTCCCCAGGTGCTGCATGCATACAAATGACCCCTGCTGAAATTCCCCTTTCTATACAACTGTTGAAAGATACAGGAGCCCTGTTCTCCTTTCCATAGGGTCACCATACGTGTGATGAGACTTTACTCCCCACCCCTGTGCCCTCCCACAATTTGGAGTTGTCCGTCCCCCAACCTTTTGAAGCAGATTTTGAAGCAATCACCTCCCTCCCTGTTCTACTGAGGGAAACCATTTTGTCAGTGGAATGAGCTCATTGGATTCCACCCAGTGTTCACTCCTGGTCCAGGGTTATTCATACATGATTTTTGTTTTATTTATTTTTCTGCCAAAAGCATTAAGTGCATTAAGTGCACTCAGGTTCCTACCTGGTAAGTACCCGCCCCAAACTATTTTATTTCAGGAGAATTTCTTTACTCAGTAAATGTCACTTTCTGATCACTAAATCATAGAGAACTGGTAGAACAAGAAATGCAGACAATGTACACTCTGCAAGTGAACACTACACCTGCTTTAAAATGTCGCACCTGCTGCCTAGTATCTTGCTGCCATGGACTCGTTGTTTTAAAAAGTGTTTTACCCTTAAAACAACTTACAGACTCTCATGTAGCCAATAAAGAAATGGAATAATTTCCGCACAGGGGTGGGCAACCTTTTCGGTGTTGAGTGTCACATTCCTATGTGGGAAAGTGGTTGGGGTCTTCATACTACTTGTGATGGGTGAGGCCAAGGCTGGTTAAGCCCAAAGCAAAGAGTGGGTGGGGATACTCATTTTCTCTTTCTCTTGCCTTCATTTATCTCTCTTCCATGCATTCTTTCATTCATTCACCCCCCACACCCAGCAATATTAATGCAGCCAAGACAAGCAGCATGAAAACAATTCTGGCTGCATTGGGATTGCTGAAGGCAGGGTTGAAGCTCCCCTTTCAGCCATCAAGATCACTGTCTCTGTGCTGCTAACCACAGTGTCCCCACCCCAGCTGATGGCTGATCAGCTGGGCAGGAGGGGGAAATAGGCAAGGTTCCCTGAGACTCTGAGGACTACAAGTGGCCCACCTGTGATTTAAGGGTAAGTTTCACACACTGGGCAGAAGCAGACTTGGGGGGGGGGGTGCATTCCACAGAAAGCTGCAGCCAAACATAGCGTCCTGACTAGTGTACCATCTGATACATTTGTTGCGCCACATTTTGCACTCACATTTTTTCCATGGGTTGCGAACTCTTGGAACAGCGTTACAACAAAATGTGATGTAGGAAGCTGAATCAACCAATGGCAAGAATGTAAGTGGTAGCATGAGACAAAAATTATTATAGGGCAAAGGAAAGGAGAAGTCTTGTATGTAAAAGCTGGTGTGTGTGTGTCTCTCTCTCTCTCTCTCTCTCTCTCTCTCTCTCTCTCTCTCTCTCTGTGTGTGTGTGTGTGTGTGTGTATGTATGTATGTGTATCTGGTGTCACTGAAATTGCTTGTACTGAACTTTAATGCCAGCTTTCGCTGCCCACCCATGCTACGGCCAGCCTATTACTAGTAGAAGGCAGAGGAGAACAAATCATTTCGGGGGGGGGGGGTTTGGTACAGGCATTTCCTGCCTCTCTCTCTCTCTCTCTCTCTCTCTCTCTCTCTCTCTCTCTCTCTCACACACACACACACACACACACACACACACACACACACACTCCCCCACCCTGCCTGCAAAGCAAACATGGCCATCAAATATCTTCCACTTGCATCGACATTCTACATTTGTTGCTTTTACACGTCACAACTAACACATGCAACTTGTTTACGTTTAATTCCGCACATACCCATTGCAATCTGGCAAATTCTGAATCGTGGGCACAAAATTAGTCATCCTGCCTGTGCAGCTTAACACCTGGATCCAAAACAAATCAGTGGGGCAGACTTTCAATTTATCTGTGTAGGACTGTTCTGCTGACCTCATATCAATTATAATGTGTCCAGAGTGAATAAGAGGGATCAGGAAGTCACCTCATGCAACCTATTTGCCATATGACCGCCACACTAATCACTTCCCCAAACAATCCCCTCTATGAGGTTCATCATTTCAACTACGTTGAATTAAATAAAAAAATCAAGTTACGTTCAGAAGAACAGTTACTTCAGTTTAGCTATTGCAATTTAAATCCTTACCACTTCAGCTCCTATAATGTTCACACAGAGGGCTGCTTTGTACATACACGTACGTTACATGGTTACTCAATATTTGGATGAGCTTCAGCTGAAAGTGTGAATTGACTCCATTGGAAAGTGTTGTGTTTGAGCTGACATAATATGCCATTTCTAGACTTAGGAAGTTAGCTCAATTACTTGGCACCCAATGAATGATGGATATGAGCATTAGCTGTATTGACCTTTATTTAGGTTGTTATAGCACTAACTCTGTACTATGCCCAGAGAGCTTGTGAACCGCCCGGAGAGTTTCGGCTACTGGGCGGTATAAAAATGTAATAAATAAATAAATTGAGAAAGGACAGAACAGGAGAAAGGACATATGAGTGTAGTATTCTCACTCATATACTCACTGGGTTCAGGCGGCATGACAAGCCAGAGTTGCGGCTGGAATATTCAAGATGGCCGCCCTTTGCCGCAGCTCTCTATGGTTTAAATAAGCCATGATGGGCTGTTTGATCGTGCAAACTGCTGTTTGCTCTCCTGAGTGTTTCAGCAGTTGGGGCTCTGCTCTTTCCCTGCCTCTGACTAAACACAGAGAGTATAGCTACTTCTTGCACTGTGGAAAGCAGACCAAAGAATTCAGGAATATTCTCACACAACCTGGGAGAACATGGGCCACTTGTAGTCCTCAGATACAGCATTGTACAGTGTATTCCTGTTCTTAAAATAGGAAGACTCGCTCTCTGGAAAAAAACACGTATATGTTCATGCAAACACAATTAAAGCATGCAGGGTAGAGAAGGGCAAAACAAAGCCAGGACTATAAGAAATGATGGGGCGGGGGGCGGGAACACACTGGATAAAACTGTTTTTTTCTGTACATAGATAGATTATTTTGTCCCTATAGAAAAGCAGGTTCCCCACCTCCCATCATATGTAACCTGGACACCGAATCCAAGGCAAGGTTATGCAGATAGAGGCTAGACAAGTGGCTCCCACTGAATCATATGGGACGGGGGGGGGGGGAGTACGTGAGCTCTAACTTGGGTTTCCTACAAAATATGATCCTTTCCTCTATACAGCTACCAGTCATAATTACAGACATTTTGCTAGTCAATCTCTCTCTCTCTCTCTCTCTCTCTCTCTCTCTCTCTCTCTCTCTCTCTCTCGATCTTATACACAAATGATACGGGGGAAATTCCAAAATCCATATTAGTGTAATACCTTTATTTAGTTCACAAACAATGTGCTTTCAAGTCTTCAGATCTCTTCATCAAGCAAGATAATATAAAAAGCAGGTTTGCAGTTGGGAAGGATGGGGTGGGGGGATCCAGACTTGGGGGTAAAGTCACAGTGGTCCTGGTTCAAACATAAGACAAATCATGCATTATTTTATTTAATGCACAAATTGCTGGGCACAAGTGGGAGCAAGAACACTGTCTCCAGATGCTGCATCTGCTGGACTCCTGACTTTCAATTAACAACTTACAATTGCCCTGTTTATAGGTTGTTAGTGTGATATCTAAACCCAGACACTCTTGGTTGTTTTAGGGGTTAAACAACCCAGAGTTAACTCAAAGTTTGTTGCTGTTTTAACGTTGGGTTGTTTAACCCATAAACAACCCAGAGTGTCCGGGTTCAGATGTCACACTAACAACCTGCGAACGGGATGATTATAGGTTGTTAATTGAAAGCAGAGGCGAGGAGAACAGCAGAGGCAATGTTCCCACTCTGTTTGTTCCCGCTCGCCCCTGCCAATTTGTGGGTCAAATAAGCCATGAATTGGTGTTATGTGCGAACCGGGTCAGTTTCTGCATATTCAGAGTCCAAGATGAAGGAGGGGTCTGCAGACATTCAAATTAGTCTCTGGAGGTCATGTGATGGTCATAAAGTTGGGCCTGGAGTTGCCTATAGGGTTGTTGGGGAAAATGTAGGATCCCCATTTTGAAAATATATAAACACCAGCCCTTACTCAGATGTGTTTTTATCCACATGGGCCTCTTTTACCAGTGAATGATATGAGAAGGTATTGATTTAAATTACATATGCATTCTATGCATGCATACATGTGCTATGAGAAATGCCCTTTCTCACAAATCCTAGCCTGAAGAGGCAACAAGATCCCCATACCCCAACTTTCCATTTCACCTGTGGCTTGATTTGACAGGGAGGTGCTAACATGTACACTTGCCAGAGTTTTGTAGCATGGTAGAGCTCAACATTTCTGGTGTTCTGGGCATAACTTGGGGTATAACACCAAGCCCTTGGTTTTGAAAGAGGGAGAAGTATAAAACTCGTCTTCATATTTTATAGTAATTGGGGTGTCTTTATGCCAAATATTGGGGCATATATTTCAAGGACTCCTGGAGATGAATTGCATTCCTGTGAGTTGGAGATATTTCTCCAATCTTCTGGGTTGGGCCCTTTAAGGATGCAACCCTAACTCACAGGTCCTTGGAATATGCCAGCCAGCTCTCCCCACAAGCATTCCACCCATCAAAATGACTGGCATTTTGTTCATTTTAAATCAACAATATTTACTCTATGTTTTCTTGGACACATGTAGGTGTATAGATATAGGGACGTACTGTATGGCATCAGTCAAGCATATTATTTCTGAGCAGAGGTGAAAAACTTTCAGAGGAAACATCTTGCAATTCCAGCTTTCAGGTGTGTGCATGGCAACTGAGAGCAAAAGTAGAGCGTATGGGTGATCCTGCTCCAGCCATACATTTACCCCCCAAAAAGTCTAAAAAGCGCTGGAGAACCCAACCTTATGTCGATTTCAGAGAAAGATTCTTCCAAGCCATTTAGGACACATATCTGAGTAAACAGGCATAGGGCTGGGCTCTAGGACATCAAACGTGTATATTATTTCTGAGCAGAGGAAACGTCTTGTCATAAATTAACAAGAATTTCCCCCAGAGCTTCCTGGTCTAAAAATACAAATCTTGTCGACACCAAACAGGAGATTTTGGCCCCAGATGAATGCAAAATAACTGCTACAGAAAACTCAAACTCTTCCGGTTCAAACCAAGATATATCTACTCGGTGGTGGCGCCATCATGGTAGGACTTTGGGGCAGAAATCTAACATCCCACCCCAGTAGAATGGACTAAGCGGGACTTCACTTGAAGTTAAGTGAAGAATACACATTTCCATCTCAAGAGTAGATCTAAAGTCCATGGCTGGCTAGGGCATGCTGGGAGTTGTAGGATTTTCTCTCTCTCTAATTGTGCCCTTAAACACCTAACTTCACGATTTCCATTCAGAACTAAGTCCCATTGAGTTCAATGGGGCTTCCTCCCAGGTCAGTAGGTATACAACTACAGCCTTCAAAAACTCTAGCGGTGAAGAAATGTTCTGGGTTTGGGCTTCAGCAACTGACGCTGAAGTTGACCAAGCATGTGTGAACCGAGTCAGTGCTTGGATGGGAAGTCACTAGAAGCCCCTTCCGTGAAGGGGGGCGTGTGAGTTCACTAACTGGGTTCAATTTACGTTCTAGGTCAGCCCTGGCCCCTGTCTTCAGCGTCCGCGTAAGCAGACGACAGTGCTCCTGAGCAGACGCAGAGTGCATTCCCTTTACCGCTGGAAAACCACCGAAAATCTGCATGAATTGGGGGATGGGGTGGGGTGTGCGTATGTGTGTGTGTGTGTGTGTGTGTGTGTGAAAATAGCTGAGATCTTGCCAGACCAGGCTTGAGCCGCGGCATCTCGAAATTAACCAACTCAATCGCACCCAGTCATAATATTTCTCTGTTGTTGTTGCCGCTGTCTGAAAACAGACCCGTCTCCCCTTGCATGAATGAAGATCGGGATATTCCGCGCCGAATGGACCGCTCTCAGTACACTCTGTGTGTGTGTGTGTGTGTGTGTGTGTGTGTGTGTGTGTGTGTGTGTGTGTGTATGGGTGGGGACCCGGGAGGGGGGGGGCGGACCTTGTTCTCTCTCTCTCTCTCAATCTCAATCTCTCTCTTCTGCATTTCTAGCAATCCTGTTCTAGGCAGGCGAATTGTGAGGGCTCTGCGACCAAAGCACCCCCAGGGGTGATCGCGGCACCAAAGTCAAGAGGAAGATCGAAGCGGCGCTTGCCAGCAACACAAAAGCCCAAACCCAAAACCATTCCGTGGCAACGAAACCATTCCGTGGCCACCGCTCTCTCCATCGCTTTTCGCAAGCTTCTCAGCGCTCCCCCACCCCAGCCCACCCCGCACATCCTGCCGCTTCCCCCTCCCTCCCGGCAGTTTCAGAAACAAAAGGCTTCTCTGTCGAGATCTCGCTTACGTGAGGACCGCGGGGGCTCTGCTGCTCCCAGCTGAGATGCACTTTGCTCCCCATCCTGTCCAGCCGGCTTTGGTGCTGCCTTTTCTGCCTTGAGGAGCAGAACAACTATTTGTTCCTCGCAGCGAAGGCTTTGATGGGCACCTGAATGCCACATTCCCCATGCTAAGCCCTGCCCCCTTCGAAAGTCATTTTCTCAAAGAGAGAGAGAGAGAGAGAGAGAGAGTTCTGACTCATTCATGTGGTCCTTCGCAGCAACCAGGATGTCAGCTGAGTCTATTTTCCAGATGGAAACACAGAGCTGGCTATTACTCTTCTAAGAAAAGTGTGTATTCTGTTCCCCTCTTTGGATTGCATCTGAATCCTCACACTACTTTTTCCCAACCCACATCTTAAGCTGCACGGCTCTGCTTAGCACCAGGGCCAACCTCAAGAGCAGGCATCCTTGGGCATCTGCCGAAAGCGCACACCCCAGCAGGGCCCCACCGACAAGACCCCCCCCCCCCCGAAGTTGCTTGTCCCCTGCACTGTTGTAACCTGGCTCCTTCGCCTGCCTCTCGCCTGTCCCAGACAATGGTGGTGGAGGAGCAATGGGTATCACCGCCTGCTTGCTCACTGGCTCTCTGCCTGTTGGACAAGCAAATAGTAACCATGATGAGAAACAGGGTGAGGTGCAAGACCAGCTGGTGACCATGACAGTGAGAAGGTAAGCTCACTGAGGTTGGGGGCCCATGGGGGGGGGGGCTTACCCTGGGCCACCCAAAACCAGGAGCTGGCATTGCTTTACATAGCAAAGCACTTTGTGAGTATAATAACAGCACTTTACATTATGGGCCTGGTCAGACGACACGCTAAGCCATGGACGTGGCACAGGCGTGTGGACCCAGGGTGAGGATCTTGGAACCAGGAAATCCTAAGAGCCTCCCCTCTCCCTCCTGGAAGGCCGAGGTGTAGAAAGGGCCTTGGTCTAGAATGGGCAGTAAAAACCAATTCAGCTAGAGATGAAAAGGAATAGAACTGGTTTGCTGATATGGATCAAAACAGCAGCCTGCATTTTTGAACTCTCCTTGGCACCCCGGCAGTAGAATGAGCTCCCCAGAGAGGTTCGCCTGTGTGCTACACTGTACTCCTTCCATCGCCAGCTGAAGACCTTTTTATTTTCTCAGTATTTTAACCCCTAATTTAACTTAAATTTAAACTTTGCTGTTTTAATTCCTTATTTTAATCTATATCAACTTCTGCTGTGTGGTTTTATCCTGGTTGTGCTTTTTATATTGTATTTTGTATTTGTGTTTTTAGACTGTTGGTTGTTTCATTATGCTTTTCATGGTTTTAATTTTTGTGAACCGCCCAGAGAGCTTTGGCTATTGAGTGGTATAAAAATGCAATAAATAAAATAATAATAATATTAATAATAATAATAATAAATCTTTTTGGTTGGATAATGAAAACCACTTCTCTTGAGGTTGGTTAACTTATTTTCTCTGACCCTTAGAGAAAAGAAGGAAATGGTCAAGTTCTGAAGAATGATATACATTGTAATAGTTATACATTGTAATAGTTATAATATCATTATTGATTTCCTGTGAGAAGTTGTTTTTCTTCTATACGAATAAAGCTAAATAAAAATATTTAGCACGTTGGGGAAGGCCAGTATATTGGTTACAAATTCCCTGTAGATAATCCTGTAGGGCACTATCATTGTTATGATGAAGGTTTTCTAAGGTTTTATGTCACCAGCGCAACACCAAGGAAAAATATATCCAGTGGAATCCAGAATTAGTTCAACTCAGAGCAGCCCCATTGAAATGAATAGGACTTAGGTTAGTCATGACTAATTTAAGTCTTGTTCATTTCAATGGGGCTACTCAAATAGGACTAATACTGGATCATAATCACTTAAGAAGAGCCCTGCTGGATCAAATCCAGGGTCCATCTAGTCCAGCATTCTGTTCACACATTGGCCAACCAGCTGCCGACCAGGAACCAATAAAGCAGGGAATGGATGCAACAGCACCCTCCCAATCAAACTCAGAATATCCAAATATTTTTCCACCCTGCCTTGCAGCCAGGCCATGTGAAATTTGGAAGTCATAGGGAGTTCACTTGAAAGCTCCAGTTATGCTCCTATAATGAGTTGTCTCCTACAAGAGCCTAAGGAAAATCATGCCAGAAAGAACTGGATGACATTTATTTGCTGTTATGATTAACTTAAGGGTATGTTCCACTATGTTATCTAGAGATACTCCAGATAACATGCTCTCTGGTTAGTGCCTCGTCCTTTTGAAAAAAGGCAGGACATGTGATCAGATAAAAAACCACTCTCACTAACGGGCTGTAGACTTTGGTAACTGAGATCTTCCTCACAACTCTGATTCCTGTGAACCTGGGTATGGTATTTGGCAGAATTTCAGTTCTAATGC
Source organism: Elgaria multicarinata webbii (assembly GCF_023053635.1). NCBI lineage: Eukaryota > Metazoa > Chordata > Lepidosauria > Squamata > Anguidae > Elgaria > Elgaria multicarinata. The sequence continues at coordinate 15,565,161 of NC_086176.1, forward strand.
ATTCCAGTAATTACTCAGATTATCCATTATGTTTGAGAAAGGTGTGCTTGAAAAGCTGTCAGGGGCTGCCACCCATAAACAACCCATGCTTCAGTTCTACGAATATAGTATCCTCCTCTATGCTATGACTGAGGCGGCGATTTCATGGAAGGGCAAGAAAGTTGCCGAATGTGGCATTGGCCAGTGGCCACAGAATTCAGCTTCCTAAGAATCTCAGTTTTCATTGCAGACAAACAAATTCAAGTGGTGAGGGACACGTTGCCTAGGAATTATGGGAGTGGCAGTACAGTACATATGAGGACACCCATGTTGGGGTCAGTCTAAAGTGAAATAAATGCCTCAGTTCACACAGCTTGCTTTACCTCTGCTATCACTGTAACCAACATGCATTAAGGCTTTCAGTTCATATATGACCGCAAAGTGGACTTGCGCAGAAGAAGCAGAAGCACATTTCACAACTTTAGGAAGTTATAGTTTGATATTATGATTTGCCTTGGGTCAAGGACAGAGAACAAGAACGGAAAGAGAGAACGTTCCTCTCCTCCTCTCCCCTTTCATTCTATCTAATGTGAGAGTCTTGTGATTCGTGACTTGAAAAATGAAGAGGCTCACATGAGACTATTAAAACTCCAAAGCAGAAGGGCAGAAAATGAAGGGTGACCCTTTGACTTCCTCTCTACTGTATGATCTAGATCTCTTTGGGTCAATACGGTAAAAGCAAGCATTTTGTTTGTTAATGGGGTCAGGAAGCACGTCATGCGTATGACACGTTGACTTGGACAAAACGGGTTTTTCCTTGTTTGAGGTTTTATTTTCGTCCCTTCTTCCTCGTCTAGCTTTGCCTGTCAGCGCTCCCTCCCTTTGCCTGGTCCACCCATGTTAACTCATTGAAGCCCAAACACCACTTGTAATAAATTGGCCAATATTTGGGGCTCGTATTTGGAGCAGAAGGGAGAGAAGAATGGCTAGAGTGTGGGATGAGATGTTGTGTGGGAGTGGGGAGTGGAAGGCAGTTGAGGTGGGGGATGACTGTGGACATTTTGGAAGTTAGGAGAGGAAAGAGGGTGATGGAGAGAAGGAATTAGCTGGGTGGGAATGAAATTAGGACAGTCTTCCCCAAACTGGTGCTCTCTAGATAACTTGGACTACAGCTTCTATCATCCTCAGCCATGTGAATTTGTTTCCGTTGTTCCTCAGAGAAATACTCACCTCGGGCAGCAGAGTAGGTAGAGCTGCAAATTGTGCTGCTTTCTCCCATGTCTTGATGAAGGGTTTGCCCCATGGTGGATTCACAGTAGCGGCAGGTCAGGGGGAGAAGCCAAGTTGGTGACTTTTAACCCTGCAATCATGCAAATCCAGTCATAGCTTCCAGGCCATGGGAAGTAATAACTCCGTTTTATTCTGCATTAGCCAAGCTGCATGTGGAGTACTGTGTCCATCTCTGGGCATGGCATTTTAAGAAGGTCTTTGGACAAACTGGAGCATGTCCAGAGAAGACTAGGATGGTGAGAGGTGTCTGGAAACCAAGTCCTATAGGGAATGGTCGAAAGAGATGGATACATTAGCCTGGAGAAGAAAAGATTAAGGGGAAACAAGATAGCAGCCTTCAAATATCTGAAAGGCTGTCATGCAGAAGATGGAGCAGACTTGTTCCCTGTTGCTCTTTATGGCAGGAGTAGAAACAATGGGTAGAAGTTGCAGGGAAGCAGATTTCGGCTAAACATTAGGAGAAATCGCTCAAGCATCTGGGATGTTTGGCAGTGGAGTAAACTGCCTCAGGAGAGGTGGGTTCTCCATTGCTGGAAGTATTAAAGCAGAGGCCATCTGTCAGGGACTCTGTAGCAGCAACCTTCATTGCAGAGTTGGCACTGAGCAGGGGTGTTGTATAGATGAGTGCTCCACCTCTCCCTAACAGGTACATCTGCAGCCTGCCAGAGGCTGCGCCTCGGCGCGCGCCTCGGCGCCGCGCAGATAGGAGATACCATACTACTGTACCTGCAAGATCTCCAACCAGCCAACCAGCAGCAAATTGTAAAATACATTTTAATTACTTTTTAATATGTGCCTGGGGAGCTCTGGGGGATACGGGGATGCCCACATAACTGTGGTTACTGGTAGGGGGAGGTATGGTGCTCGGGGAGGAACAGGCCAGATGAGGAGAAGAGGGGATAGATTCCTTACAGCTATTCCCTCTTCTGGTTCCTACCCCAACCGGATAGTTCCTGGCAGCCATATCAGCTTGCTCTCGGGTCTGGTGGTGCTGCTGCTGAACGCCAGGTCAGTCCAGAATAAAATCTCCCTCATCCATGATTTGATTGTGGATGAGGGGTCTGACCTGGTATGCATCACTGAGACCTGGGTGGGTGAACTGGGTGGGGTTGCTCTCACCCAGCTCTGCCCTCCTCGGTACTCGGTGCAGCACCAGCACAGACTCGAGGGCCGGGGAGGGGGGGTTGCCGTGGTCTATAGGAATACAATCTCCCTCTCTAGGCTTCCTGTTCAGTCGAGTGCTGGTCTGGAGTGTTTGTACTGTGTGTTGGGTACTCGAGACAGATTAGGGATTCTGCTGGTGTACCGTCCACCCCGCTGCCCAACAGTCTCCCTGCCTGAGCTGACGGAGGTTGTCTCGGACCTGGTGTTGAGGACCCCCAGGATGTTGGTTCTGGGGGATCTCAACTTCCATGCCGAGGCTGCTGTATCCGGAGCGGCTCAGGACTTCATGGCTGCCATGACAACCATGGGGCTGTCTCAACATGTCATCGGCCCAACACATGCAAAGTGACACACGCTTGATCTGGTTTTCTCGACTGGACAGGAGGATGGTGATCTGGAAGTGGGGGAACTAACATCTACCCCCTTGTCATGGTCGGATCACTTCCTACTGAGGTTTAGACTCTCGGCAGCCTTTCCCCTCTGCAAGGGTGGGGGGCCTATTAAAATGGTCCGCCCCCGGAGGCTAATGGACTCCGATGGATTCCAGAGGGCTCTGGGGGATTTTCCTGCTGATATGGCCGGTGCTCCTGTCGAAGCCCAGGTCGCTCTGTGGAATGCAGAGATGACTCGGGCGGTTGACACGATCGCGCCCAAGCGTCCTCTCCCTCTGAGCAGAGCCCGGTCAGCTCCTTGGTATACACCTGAGCTGAGGGCAATGAAGCAAGAGGGGAGACGGCTAGAACGCAGGTGGAGGAAAACTCATGCTGGGTCTGATCGAACACGGGTTAGAGCTCACTGTCGAGCCTACTCTGTGGCGGTGAGGGTGGCAAAGAGGCAGTTCTTTTCCACCAGCATTGCGTCTTCTCGGTGTCGTCCAGTGGAGCTTTTCCGAGTGGTTCGTGGCCTGTTACACTCTGGGCCAGGGCGTGAGATAGTTGAACCCTCGGTAGCACGCTGGGACGAGTTTGCACGGCACTTTGAAGATAAAGTCGCTCAGATTCGTCATGAATTGGACACCACACTTAATGCAGCACCACTAGTAGAGGCGTTCAGAGCGCTGTCCGGCTCAGTTTTATTGGATGAGTTTCAGTTATTGAGGCCCGAGGATGTGGACAAGGTGCTTGGCCAAGTCCGGTCGACCACCTGTGTGCTTGCCCCTTGCCCCTCGTGGCTCATTACATCAAATAAGGAGGGGATCGCCGGCTGGGTCCAGGAGGTTGTAAATGCCTCCTTGAGAGAGGGAGTGGTGCCGGCCTCTTTAAAAGAGGCGGTAATTAGACCACTCCTGAAGAAGCCTAATCTGGACCCGGAAGATGTTAACAACTACAGGCCGGTGGCAAATATCCCTTTCCTGGGCAAGGTGCTTGAGCGGGTGGTTGCAGGACAACTCCAGGCACTCTTGAATGAAACGGATTATCTAGATCCATTTCAATCGGGCTTCAGGCCTGGTTTTGGAATGGAAACTGCCTTGGTCGCCCTGTGGGATGACCTCTGTTGGGAGAGAGACAGGGGGAGTGCGACCCTGTTGGTTCTCCTGGACCTTTCAGCGGCCTTCGATACCATCGACCATGGTATCCTTCTGGATAGGCTGTCTGAGCTGGGAGTTGGAGGTACTGCGTTGCAGTGGTTTCGCTCCTACTTGGATGGCCGATTCCAGAAGGTGGTGCTGGGGGATTATTGCTCTGTGCCGTGGCTCCTAAGCCATGGGGTTCTGCAGGGCTCTATTTTATCCCCTATGCTGTTTAACATATACATGAAGCCGCTGGGGGAGGTTATCCGGAGATGTGGACTGAGGTGTCATCAATATGCGGATGATACCCAGCTCTACCTTTCCTTTTCATCAAACCCAGGTGAGGCAGTGACTGTTCTGAACCAGTGCCTGGGCACGGTAATGGACTGGATGAGGGCTAACAAACTGAGACTCAATCCAGACAAGACGGAGGTACTGTTAGCGGGTGGTTCATTTGTCCGGCGAGGTGATGTTTGCCCTGTCCTGGACGGGGTTGCACTCTCCCTAAAGGATCGGGTCCGTAGTTTGGGGGTGCTCTTCGATCCAGAACTGTCACTTGAGGCACAGGTGAACTCAGTGGCAAAGAGCACCTTTTATCAGCTTAGGCTGATATACCAACTACGCCCTTATCTGGACAGTGATAGCCTAGCTACAGTTATCCATGCTCTGATAACCTCTCGTTTGGATTACTGCAATGCGTTATACGTGGGGCTGCCTTTGAAAACGGTCCGGAAGCTTCAGCTGGTACAAAACAGGGCAGCCCGTTTACTAACAGGGACTGGCTGGCGAGATCACATTACGCCAGTCCTTTTACAACTTCATTGGCTGCCAGTCCAGGTCCGGGCCCGATTCAAAGTGCTGGTATTGACATTTAAAGCCCTAAACGGTTTGGGGCCAGGTTATTTGAAGGAACGCCTCCTCCCATATGTACCTACCCGGACCTTAAGATCATCTACAGGGGCCCTTCTCCGTGAGCCCCTGCCAAAGGAAGTGAGGCAGGTGGCTACTAGGAGGAGGGCTTTCTCTGCTGTGGCACCCCGGTTGTGGAATGAGCTCCCCAGAGAGGTCCGCCTGGCGCCTACACTGTACTCCTTTCGTCGCCAGCTGAAGACCTTTTTATTCGCTCAGTATTTTAACACTTAATTTTAACTTAAATTTAAATTATACTGTTTTAACTCTGTATTTTAACCTTATATCAATTTTGCTGCGTGGTTTTATCCTGGTTGTGCTTTTTATATTGTATTTTGTATTTGTATTTTTAACTTGTTGGTTGTTTTATGATGGTTTTAATTTTTGTGAACCGCCCAGAGAGCTTCGGCTATTGGGCGGTATAAAAATGTAATAAATAAAATAAAATAAAATAAATAAAATAAAGATGATCTCCAGGTTCCCTCCCAACTCTATGATTCCACGACATGTATGGTATTTCTGTTTGCCCTCTCCTCTCTCTCTCTCTCTCTCTCTCTCTCTCTCTCTCTCCAGACAAAGGAGCAGTCCAGACTCATTTTTCACTTCTGAACGCTCAATCCCATGGAAGCACTTCACTGAGCTACAGTCTAGATGAGTAATCCCCAAATTGTGTCCTGGGGCATACTAGCATGCCTTGAGAGGATAGCTAATGTGCTATGTGTAGAGGAGGCTGCCTGCTACATCCTTGCCTGATACACTGATCTGCCAGTCCCTCTTTCCAGTCACACCCTCCTTTAAGATTCGCCAGGGTTTTCCTTCCTCTAGAACAGAGGTGCAGGAACCTCAGAGCTGAGGGCCTGGGCCGTCCCAGGGCGTTTTGCCACCTGAGGCAAAGAACAGGATGTACAAAAGCTGACTGGACTGGCAGTTGAAGCTTACTTCAATAATGGGGATGGGGCAGCATCCCAGATGCACCTGAAGGTAGCATGCTAGCTGAGGGGGCACAGGGCAGGCTACATGGCACACAGCTCTCTCCTTCAACACCAGGCTGCCACCTCCCACCATCTGCAGCCTAAGGTGACTGCTTCACTCTGCCTAATGGTAGGGCCGGCCCTGCTGGTGGGCAAAACAAATTCACTTGGGGTCCCAATCCAGCCCTCCACGGTTCTCCAGGTGAACATGCTCCCTTTCCCTGGTTCCATCCCCTTTCCGCCCACCTTCCAATTCTTTGGTGATTTTATGTAGCTTTCCCCCCATCGTAAAAGGTTGAAATGCCTCCCCTCAGGCTTATACTGGAAGTAAGAGCTTTCAGCTACAATACTCCGCTCCTTTTGGCATTTTGGCCCCGCCCCTTTGGCCTCTCCCACCCCAGAAATGCAGCCCCGGAGAGCTCCTTCGAGGTGGAACGTGGAGATTCAACATTCCTGCTCTAGAAGCTTAATTAGGGTGACCATATGAAATCCTGTATCTTTAACAGTTGTATTGAAAAGGGAATTTCAGCAGGTGTTATTTGTATATGTAGGGAATCTGGGGAAATTTCCTCTTCATCACACCAGTTAAAGCTGCAGGTGCCCTGCCCTCTTTTAAACCTGGTCGCTCTAGTATAGCTCCTGCACTTTAACTGTTGTGATGAAGAGGGAATTTCACCAAGTTCCCCATATATACCAATGACACCTGCTGAAATTCCCTTTTCCATGCAACTGTTAAAGATACAGGAGCCCAGTCCTCCTTTCCATAGGGTCACCCTAGCTTAATTCCTGTGGTATGTAAAGGAAAGGGCACAGGTTCCTACCCAGCCGGCTCATCCCCCACCTCACTGTGGCAACGTTTGGACATTCTGTTGCATGTGGGCTGAAGAAAAGCTTGCACAATTATAACCCGGAGTCATTTGTGCTGAGCGAAATGCAGAATTCTCTCACACATAAAATGTTGGATTAGGAAGTGCTCTTTCAACTACTCAGGTTACTTAAGGCTTATTTGCAGAGGCTGATTATGCGTATACATAGCAAATTGTGCAATCATTTATTAAAGCAGGTGCTCCAATAATCTGGCACCCAAACCACCGAGAAGACGGATAAAAATCTGCTCAACTAATTTAAGAAACCTTTAGGCGTCATCTGAACTTGTTATGTACTCGGAAATGCCTAATAACGATGGAGCTCAGTAGGTGTTTCTCAAACGTAATGACTTCGTTACCCTTGCCTGGAATTCAAGACATGCAGCAAATGCAGTAATAAAGAGGAAGGTGGGGGAAAATGCAAGTTTGTTCACATACTGTGATAAAGAAAAGAGCCTTCTGGAGCGGTTGTAGAATAGAGTGAAATAATTTATCTGTAAAGGACACAATGGCTTGTGACACTGGATGAGCATCGCAATTCAGATATAAGTATGAATCCAGGCCCCTGTCTTGATGGCGCTGTTTTGGTGCCACGAGGCCTCGGGCTCCTGCATTTGCGCTCCTTCCTGGCATCTGCAAGGGAAGGAACGCAAGTGTGGAGTTGCCGCTGCCACTGCTGCCCGCTGCGCACTGGGGGGATGGGGGGATGGGGCAGGAACGAGGCAGCCAGAAGGGGACGAAGAGAGGAACCACCTCTCCTCTCTCTGACCTCCCTCTGACTGCCCATTCCTTCCCACCCTGTTATTTAAAAAATACTTATTTATCTGTGTCTGCATAGCTTCGCAGATACAGATAAAGAAACAAAACAAAACAAGACAAAACTGGGGGGGAATGGGCCTAGTTCCTTTCCTCCCCCGGTTTTTTTTATTCACAGGACACGCGGGGGCCCTTCCTCTCCTCCATTTTTTTTTATTTACAGGCTGCGTGGGGCCCGTTCCTCTCCTCCTCCCCCCATTTTTTTTTACTTACAGGACATGCGGGGCCTGTTCCTCTCCTCCCACCATTTTTTAAAAGTTATTTTTTTATTTACAGCGATGTGCAGGGCTCTCTTGAGCTCCCAGAGGTCTGCCCCCTTCCCTGTCCAGCTGATGACAACCAATCAGGGGGCGCCATGGGCTGTGACAAGCCTCCGCTGCCCAAAAATGGCCGACTTTTTTTCAGTAGTGCTTCTGGGGTTTGCTCCTGGATAGTTTCGCAATGGCGTCGTCGTCATGTAGATGACCTACCGCTACTGTAAATCCACCCCGGGGCAAACCCTTCATCAAGACAAGCCCCAGATGTGCATTTACTTCTGCATCAGCTACCAGCTGGAACCTTCAAACTGCCATCAAGGGCAGCCCTAATAAAGCATATCACAGTAGTCTAGCCTAGAAGTTACAAACGCCCAAACAGTTGCATCTGTGAGAAACAAGGCCGCAAACATTATCATATTACCTTGCACCCAATATGCTAATTCGTTTAATGTAATGGATTCATTAATTAACCACTCCAAAGGCTGATTACAGTTCCGCTAGCAACTCTTTCACTGCTGGAGGGAGCCGTACTTCCAGTATTTGGTTTTTGTAAAAGGAACTTAAAGAAATATGGATGCTTTTGAGCAAGCAAATCCTTGTGAGGGAGAAACAAGCTCAACCTCTGTGGGAATGAGGAACATTTTCATTTAGCTGAGAGCTGAGGTTAAGAGAAAGCAACTTCCGTGTCAAAGCAGCATGTGACCAGACATTTACACCACGAGTTCTTTACATGACAGCCCATTTGGACCAACAAGGCTCTATTCTTTTCTTTTTAAAAATAATAATAAAAAATAGCCTTAGAAGGCCATAATTATGAGCGGAATGAGTGTGTATGTTCTGTGTTTTAGAATTTTAAATTTCGTATACTTGTTTTTATCTCAATTGTAGAATTTCTGTAAACCGCCCAGAGAGCCCTGGCTATGGGAGCAGTATATAAGTGAAATAAATAAATAAATAAATAAATAAATAAATAAATAAATAAATAAATAAATATTATCAGGGGAGAGGCTGCTTACTCCAGGAATCTCCAACCATTTTGGACCCATGGGCTCATTTAGTAATTAGGGACCATGCTGTGGGCACCACCACAAAATGCTTAATGAGTATATCACCATTTCGGTGTCTATCTGTCATTATCTATGGATCTTAGGCTGTGTCATATTCAGAAAAAACCTTTTCTTTGTGTCTATCAGACACTATCGCTTTAATAAGGGATTATCTAATTTATTTATGTATTTATTTATTACTTTTATATACTGCCCGATAGCCAAAGCTCTCTGGGCGATTTACAAAAAATTGTCTGATTGCTGGTGATGCCATACAGCTTCTTTTAAACATATGTTTTGACAAAGTCCAGTAGCTGCTGCTTCTTTTTGGTGGTCGGGGGGGTGGGGGGAGAGGTTATTACGCAGATAAATTTTGTGCTGGAACGATCTTTAATATTCACTGATGTACATACTCTTTTAAATTATTTACCTGCTTCATTGGGAACAAACGGTCAGCATAAATGGATTCTCTACACCCTTTTGACAGCTAGAAGATTGATTTTACAATATTGGGAGGATAAACACTCACCTCCTATAATGCAATGGATTGAGGACCTTTCAATGCTTTCATTATTTGAACATGTGGCATATCTAAGCTACCTTCAAATGGATACTTATTTGGATATTTGATCTACTTTTATGGAAGCCTATGCATAATTGCTAGAACATTATATGCATTTCATAGAAATCCATGTATGATTTTTTTTTAAAAAAAATGAAAACAATTTTTTAAAAAAGATTTTAATTTTTTTCCTGGTTGCCCCTGGGCACCATTCATGGGTGCTGCGTTGGGGAACCCTGGCTTAAACGTTTCTCCATTGTTCACTCAAAATCACCCTTCCCATGACCCGCCTTAATTAACCGATGGTAGTAGGTCAATCATACTGTTGTTTGTGACATGTATCAGCGTTGGCGTGCCAAGGCAGGGTCGGTCAACCCCTGAAGCACCCTTGAGCCGAATTGGGGCTGCTTCAGGAGCTCTGAACTGGCCTCTGAGGTGGATTGGGGGGTGGGTGCGCAGCCCTAGTTACAAGGGAGACGCAGGCAGATACTGTGGCGTTGCACCCCACAAGTCAGTTCCTTAATGTATGTCTAGGAGTTGTAAGTTTATTGTGTTTAGAATGTTGGCCTGAGTGGGTGGAGATTGAATATCTTAGGAGGGGGGTTGGAGGATATATAATGGTGGTGTGTTTTTAAAGTACTTTGGTTCGAGGGGAGAATTACAGGATCAGGGTAAAGAGAGTTGTCTTTTGAGTGTAGTGTGCAGATATTCAGTTGGTGTATATTAAACAACCCTGATAATGGAGAAAATTCAAGCGTGAAGGTGTGAGAGAAAGGAAAGAGTGTATGAGAAGAGAGAAAGGATTGGATGAGAGGTTTTAGCAAGGGTCTGAAAAGTTTTATTATGAAACAAAGTTTGTGAACATTGAAATAATTTTTTATTCAGTTTGTTTTACTACCACAAAAATCCCACGTGTCTCCTTGGCATTTATCATCTGCAGTTATATACATATAACACCTGTTCCGACATTAATTCACCATCAGCACATATAATTCACAGCACATTATTTTATTCCTGAAATTATTCCTGTTTAACCCCTTTCTAGTTTGTAGAAAGGTGGTGTTTGTCCCTCCCCTCAGGCTCATAAAGTGGTGGCGCTTAGCTTGAGCAAGGAGTGTCCACGGACAGGCCTGTTGTTAAGAGCCTGTGTCATGGCACAGATACTACCCTAAAAAAAAAGTACTGAATCAATCTGGACATATTGCGCACCAACATGAACACAAGAAGCTGTGCTACTATATGTGGGAACTCCATTAGGATGGCCTGTGGACACCTGTCTTGGTGCCAACAAGCTCCCTGCCCCCCTGATTTTTATTTTATTTCTTAAGATTTTTTTGTGTTTTATCTGGAGGGCTGGCATGCTGCAAAGTACAGTGCTGTCCTCCAGTGCCAACTTTATTTGGATTCAAAAGAGTGTTTTAGAGCTCAGGGGCCACCTGAGCATAGGATTTAGATTTCGGGGCAAGTTATTTTTCTTTTAGTTCCACTAGTTTGTTTTCTGGGAAATGAGTGCTTTTTGACTGGTCGTGCCCACCATGGCAGCCATTTTATGAATGGGCAAGTCCCCCCTCCCCCATGGCAGCCATTTTATGAGAATGCCCATAACACTCCCTCAAAATTCCAAATGTGTCCACTGACCCAAAAAGATTAGGAACCCCTAAACACCTAGCTGTTATTTGTTGTAGGTAGTGGTTGGCACTGTGGGAGTCAACATGGCGGCATGGTGGGCCCCTTCATGGGCCTGGATCCTGGTAACTGCCCAAGCCCTGCAGCCTCTGGTGCAACCAGAACAAAACAGCCTGTTGGGAAAGTTAGAGAAGATGTTAGCAGTGCTAAATTGCTATTTCTCTTTACCTTGAATACTAAGAGAACGGGAAATAAATGTAGGACAAAAGGACCCAAGAGGCAGGCAAAAAGTGTCTCATTGTCTTTCCTTTGTTCTCCTTCCTTTGTGTCATTTTCTTTTCTCTCCCACAGCCCTCCATCAATTAAATATACAGTTATGCTTTCTATAACAACCCTAATCATATGATATCAGCACAAGGTTTTTTTTTTTATGGGACAGAACAACAACACTGGGAAATCTCAGTACTATTCAACTACAAATACAATACAGCACAGAAGAAAGATGAATGTAGAGGTGCCATGCCAATTTACTCGGGGGTGGAGGGGAACAGCCTGCCCAGTTTTCATTTTATTCATTTTTTGCTTTCTCTTCGGTTACAAGGGCAGCGAAGAGATAAGGCTGTTCCACTTCCCTAAGCCAAATATTTAACAGCTGTATGCTGTGGTGAATAGCTGTTGTATTGCCTCTGGTCCTGTCAGAAACCGCTTGGCTGTCCCTCTGGCTCTACCAGCAGACTTACTCCAAGCTCTACCCAAGAGCCAACAAACTCCACCCACTGCAAGTATATGTCCCCATTCAGAAGACACCTTAAACCATGGCTTTAGCCATGGTGGTTAAGCCAGAAAGTTGGACTATGTTCAGAAGACACCTTAAACTATGGCTTTAACCATGGTGTATAAAACACAAATCTAAAGACCACGGCCTAGGCGGTTTGAAAAGGCTGAGGCCCTGCATTATTTTCAAATGAGAGTGACATCCTCTACCACATAACTGTGGGAACTGTAAAGTCAGCCCAATTAAGTCTCCAGGGAGCATACAGCAGCCCGCATTGGCCACTGACGAAGACTTTGTGTTGAAATGCGTTTGGCCTTTTTATTTCACGTTGTCTCTGCTAGACATTTGTTTCTGTGCAATATGCTATTGCACTTTTAATGCAATATTACTATTAATTTTAATTCTATGCTTGTACATTAAATACTATTGTTCTACTGTATATATATATATATATATCCTTAACTTTTTGTTGAGTATTAAGGTGTCTTCTGAACAGGCCCTTACAGAGATACCAGAATGCTGTTGTTTTTTTATTTCATGATTTGGTGACCCTTGGGGAGCATATGGTTCTTAGAGATTTTGTGGTGAGAAATGAGAACCTAACAGATGTACAAAGTTCAGTAGGAGGAAGATTGACTTTGCAGTCCCAGGGTAGTTTAAGGAACAAAGACCTGCTCCTGTAGACTTCTCCTTCCCTCTGCATTCCAATACTATGTAGTGGGGGCAAAAAATAAGATTACGTTGTAGCTAGGGCAAAGCCAAAATGAGGGGAGGGGGCTCTTCAGAAACACTTTCATTCCCTTCAAAAAGTACCTCCCCTGGCTTGGTGGTTGCTCAGGGCAGTAGGGCAGCAAGCAAGGTTGAAACCATTCACTAATCGAGGTTGCCTTCATTCCAAATTGCCTTTGTGATGTCACCATGTAGCCCTACCTGATTGGCTACATGGCTGACGGTCAGTATCAGGGCAGACAGCACTCTGAATGGACATGTGACATCGCGACACCATTGCAGTTATTATGTGAGGCATGATTGGCTGGAATCATTTGGGAAAAGTGGTCAGCTGGGCAGAGGGAGCAAAACTGGCGCTGAAAGCTGAAGAGAGCCAGGACATTATCTAGGGGGGTCAGATTCTGGTGGGTTGTGGGTGAGGCCAGATTGAGAAACTGCTTTTCAAAGTGATCATGGTTTTATTGTGGTAGGACTAGTTCATCAAGCTCATCTGAGACCAGGTGCTGTAGAACATGGACCTTCCAGGAGGGTTGAGGCCGGATTTCTGGCAGACCCAGCCAGGCAACTTTATGGCTTGTTAGTCCCTCTGTTTGGTAGCCCGCAGAAGCACCTGCTTCATAAAGCAAGTGGCCACATGAGAACTGTTATTATGGTCTGCTACTTTGCTTGTCTTTAGTAGTCTGTGGCCCAGACCTCTTCAGAAGAGGGAATAGTGTTATGTGGTTGGGGTCAGTCTAAATTATCTCCTGGTAGCCCTTACTCATTGCCTCTGGTCGCAAAGAGACTGAGGATTCCCCCCCACCCCAGCTCTGTTACCTTTGAAGTTACTAGGCCTGTTGAAAATAGCTTCAGCTATTGGGCGGAATAGAAATGTAATAAATAAATAAATAAATAAATAATAAAATAAATAATAAAATCTGAGGTTAGATCTGCACTACTTCTCTATAGCAGTATTGAAGTGCACTGCTAACTGTTGGGCCACAATCCACATTCCATATACCACTTTAATAGTGTTATATCCCTGCTTTTTATGGCACATTCGTAACGATATGACACAATGTGTAGATCTGGCCTGACTCTCACACTCAAAATGGGGCCATTTTCACAACACACAAACTCCCTCTCCCCTACTGTATGGGGTGGGTCTGAAATTTAGGTGCCCTTGTGACAATCCTAATGCTTTTCACTTAGAATTCATCTTTCTGATATATTTACATTTCCATGAAGAGGTTCCACACAAGGCTATATTTATCTGGAATGAAGTTACATCTCTGCTCAGCAACTAAAGGGCATGGTTAGATGGGGCGATATTCCAGGGATTGCCCTGGGATCATCCCTGTGCGTCGACATGATGCACGGGATCCTGGGAGCAGGGAGGGATGATCCATCCCTTTCCCTGGGATATTGCCCTACCCTTCTATCCTGACTTTTTCCATGGTCTCAGGGTGATCCCAAGATTGTGGGACATGCAGCCGGGCATCCCGTTTTTGTCCTGGATCCTCGTGAGTTACCACAAGGAGCCAGGAACCAGGCAAGGGGCACTGAGCTCCTCAGGAGCTCCAGGTCCATTGGGGGTGGAGTGGGGGGGAGCGGGACTAATTTTTTTTTATTAAAAAAACCCTTACCTTTGCACAGGAGCGCTCCTGCACTCTTTTTCAATAAAAAAAGAAACAAAATGGTGGGCGCGATGGCCTCCATCCTCCTGGGACAGACAGAAGGTGATGATCCCGGAAGTAAGTAAGTTCAGGGTCGCCCCCTCTCTGGCCCTCTACACCCATAGGTCTAGACATGCCCTAGTTTTGTTGGACACCATGAAGAGGGAGTGATAGGTGGTGCCATGAAGGTCCACGTGCACTTCCTCAAAGGCTCCACTGTGAAGAGCTGTTGATGTAGATGGAGTAATGCAGTTGGGTAATTTTTGACTTTGAACATCAAGGCCTTACACCCACCCACCCTTGAGAGCATAATGTGTATTACTCCACTTCAAAATGTGGTGAACAATAATAAACATAGATGCTACTCATTTGCTCTCCTCTTTTGCGTGTACAGTTGGCAGGTAGCACTTTCTAGAGGGTTGGGCTTGGCTCCTGGGCTGCCAGTTGCTTTGTTGAATGACAGTTTTATGCCAGCCTGAGATTTTCCCCCCATTCAAGCCTGTGTGTGTATTATTACGTCACTATAGCTGTGCAAAGACGTCAAGGCAAGGACATGATTCCGGATTTGTATCCTTGTTTCCACCCAGTCTTTTCATTGATCTGGATCATAACTGTCCTTAAACAAAGCACAGGAAAGTTTGCTTTGTGAGAAGCTAGCGAGCTACAGATTTGTCTCTTGTCAGTGGGATGGAAGGTGAAGATAAGGGCAAGTCAATTAAGCAAACATCTAAATGTTCGGGAATTCAATACATTTCATGCTTATGATCGGTTTTAGGTACAAAGTACACAGTTGTGTTTTACTGAAAAGCGGTTTACCAAAGAGAACTTCAAATTGAGCCTTGAACACTTTTGGTGCTCTCCAGCTGATTAAACTGGGCCTTCTTGGGGTGGGTGGGGAATGGGGAGGTCCCAGTAGGACCCAAAGGATAGGAAGGGACCAATTCAAATACAACCATGGACTCTTTGGCTGCCAACCTCGGGCACTGTGGTGGAGTCTACACCAGCCGTTTATTGCAGGATTGTATCGCAGTTGTCACTAACGGGACACATGACATTCACTTGCTCCTGCTGTGATCGTCGCTCCACCTTTCAGTTGTACCAGAATATCCCTGACTACTTTTGTTGCATTTTTTCCGGCTCTCTCACCATTCTGAAGAACGCTTGCGGTGTCGTTCCCCCCCACCTTTGTGAGGTCCCATCCCCCCATGTGTTGTTGCGCGTTTGCGCTCCTGCGCAACCCTCATGAGTCATTAAAAAACCCCCTCTGCCCCATAGCCATCTCCCTAGCCCCGCCCACTTCTACCAATACACGTGTGGGAGCACTATAATGGGACACACGTGCTCCCACAATAGCACTCCTGTAATTGCGGTAAAGATCAGTCGCGTGTGCTCCGTGAGTGACGACCGTAGAAACGGGAGCATTCTTAAGCAGCGCTCTTCTGTAGCAAAAGGGCTACAGGTGTAGATTAGTCCTGTGTTTCAGTCTTGCTAGGCTTTCTCTTCCTGCCCCTCCTCCTGTGTCTTAACAGCACCTGATGCCCTGACACTTCAGACATATTATAATGCGGAAAACTTTACTTGTTTAACTTCTGGGTGACAGAGGCTGTTAAAGGCATGGAAGCAGGCCCATAAAAAAAAGATGGCAATCCCACTTTGTCTCAGCTTCCGTGTTTAAATAACAATAACAAAAGAAATTAATAAATCATGACCAACCGTTTTGCTGGCTGGGTTACTGTGCCCTTTGGCAGTTGCATAACAGGCAATCAGGCGGAAGATGTTCCCCATTTTATATCTCCAGAAAAAGATTTACCTGTTGAGTTCTGCCTGTCATGCAGCTGTTAGGCAGAGAAGCTCTGGCAAGGGGGGGGATGCGGCAGAATGTGGCAACCTGAACCAAGTGTACAGGATTTGAATGAGACCATTATAAATATTCAATGCTCAAGTGCTCTCTCTTTTAAAAAGAGGGTGAAGGCTTCCGTTGAAATGGAGGAAAACCACAAAAATGTACTCAATGACAATAATTGATGGACTCTTTGTATAACCGGCTCCCAGAAAGAACGGATGTTTTATGTCTGTAGTCACCAGATGGCACTGTTAGGACATCATTTTACACACACACACACACACACACACACACACACACACACACACACACAGAGTAGTGCATTCAGGGTAGGGCTTTGGAGAAGAAGTCCAAGGCCCCACTCAACAGAATAAGCAGGAGGACCTCCAAACACAGCACAGCTAGCTTGCCACATTTTGAAGACAGTGAAGAAATACCCATTGCAATGGCTGAGATGTTGATCAGGTAAAAAACATGAATGAAATCACGGTAACGTAGCTGAAAATGTTCAGCAGCTAATTTGGGTTGTGCTTTCGTGAAAGCAGCCCTCCCATTCGCAGTACCCTCCTTTTCCCATTCACAGTTGCACTGTTTCATTCACAATAGTGGAGTAGCCGGCTTATATGTAGTACGCAATAAAGAATACACAGAGGGGAAGGAGAGGGGGCAGCCAGTAGTGAGAATCTGGGCTTGTCTTGACGAAGGGTTTGCCCCAGAGTGGATTCGCAGTAGTGGCAGGACATCTACATGACGCAGCCGTCATCGCAAGCTATTCAGGGACAAACACCAGAAACTCTGCTGAAAAAAAGATGGGCACTTACCTCTGGCTTTTGCGGAGCTCCGTAGGATCAGATCGTTCAGCCTGAAAATGGCGCAAAAAAAGGACCCAGCCGATAGGTGGGAAAGCAGGAAACCAGCCAATCACATTCTCCTACCCTCAAAGCTCCACCCACCTGTCAAAATACGATTTAACTCCCCCAATGACACATAACCATAACGCAGAGCAAACTCGGACATGATTGAAAAGTAATGGTAAATTGCTGATGTGAATATGCGCATTATCGTGGTTAAAATGTGATGTTCCTGCGAACGGACGGCTGACTTGTGTGTCCTAAAAGGAGAATATGCACAGCTATGCTGGGGTAAACAAGCCGTATAGACAAGCTCTTTGCAGGGAAAGAGCTGATGCCAACCAGATTGTAAAGCTCAAGGAATAAAAGTCCTGGTACTGACTTAGGTCAACCATTTCAATTGGAACCTCTGTTCATACATGTACAATACATTCCTTGATAGTACAAAGTGTGAGTGCGAACATGTCAAGGAGCTGATGTGTTCTCTGTTCACGTTCTGGGAGATTCTGATATGTGGTCATTTCCAAACGTGCATTTCGAAGAAGTTCAGTCCTGCGAAAAGACTGTACCGTGTCTGAAAACACACACTTGAATTGGTTCTTTGCCTACTGTGTACACAGTGCAAACAGCCACTGTATATATAGATAACCCTGCAGCTTGCCAGAACGTTGAAGTCAACGTTGTTGTCCCAATATTTGCTCAACAGATAGCAGAATTTTCATTTTGGTGGTTTGCCATGGATATGGAAGCACCATACATGATGAAAAACGAATATTCACTTACAGTGCATAGACTTATCTCAGGCTTTTAAAATAAGCCCTCACTTATCTATGCCAAATAAGAGTAATTTCCAGGAAACTAGGCAGGACAAAAGTTTCTTTTTGGTTATAAATGACTAACATATGATAGTGGGCTAGTAAAAGCTGATGTATGTTAGTGACTTATGTATCTGATTGGAGGAATGAGGAAAAATACATCAAACCTTAATGGTTCAAATTTCCCTGGTTGTTAACTAGCTAGGCTCAGGGTGTATATAGGCCTTTCGATACCTCCTGGCCTTCCAGAAGGGAGGGGAGAGGATCTCTGGATTTCCTGGTTCTGAGATTCTCCCCCTGGGTCCACATGCCCACAACACTTCCAGGGACAGTGCAGGCTTCATTTTTTTAAAGCAACAGGGTGCGTTGCGTAAGAGCGAGGCCCCGTTCCATCAGAAATGTGACTGCAGGAAGAATCGGTTTTCCCAGGGTTTCTTTATCCCTGGGGAAACCTGTGGCCACCCACCACCACCGGGAGTCCCTGTGCATAATTTGGACGCACAGGGACTCAGCTGCGACCAGCCTGGACTATCAGGCTGGTGTAGAGATAGGGTGACCATATGAAAAGGAGGACAGGGCTCCTGTATCTTTAACAGTTGCATAGAACAGGGAATTTCAGCAGGTGTCATTTGTATATATGGAGAACCTGATGAAATTCCCTCTTCATCACAACAGTTAAAGCTGCAGGTGCCCTGCCCTCTTTTAAATCTGGTCACTCTAGTATAGCTCCTGCAGCTTGAAGTGCTGTGATGAAGACAGAATTTCACCAGGTTCCCCATATATACAAATTACACTTGCTGAAATTTCCTTTTCAATACAACTGTTAAAGATACAGGAGCCCTGTCCTCCTTTTCATATGGTCAGCCTAGTAGAGATGGCCATAGATAACTATCTTCCTACATAATTTATCATATATCTGCACCTCTTGGCATGCACCTTCAGCCTTGAGAAGACAGGCTGAAGGAATGTGGGGTGTTAAGTCTGGAGAAAAGAAGACTGAAGGAAGACATGTTAGCAGTGTTCAGGTACATAAAAGGGTGCCACAGGGAAGTTGGTCAAGAACTATTTTCCATTTCCATCTCTGGAGTTTTTAAAGAAGAGTCTGGACAGCCCCCTCTCGTGGATGGTTTAATGGGGTTTCCTGCACATTGCAGAGGGTTGGACTTGATGATCCTTGTGGTCTCTTCCAACTCTGCAATCCTGTGATTCTATGGTTGGGATATTAAAAGCTCAGTGGCCTGTACCCCATGGCCCTATCTCTTTAAGCCAGGCTTTTTTCAAACCTAGTTGGAGAGAGAGAGGAGTGGGGGAGAGAGAGGAAGGTTATTTGGGGCCCGGTTACAGCTAGGGAGGCAGCAGGTGAAGCTTTTTCTGCCATAGAGAAAATTAACGGGAAAAGGTTCACCGGCTAATTGTCTGTGTCTCAAGATGCTGCTAAAGGCACACGAGGAAGGGCAATGAAAAGGTGGCAATTCTAGTTTTGCTGGGTAGAGACATTTCAGAACACACCTTTCCCACTTCCTATTCAAGGTACATAACCTTCAAAGGTCAGGGAATTGATGTGATCATGCTCCCCTGTTGAAACAGAAGAGCCATGCAACTTTCTGAAAAGGTTACTCTTCCTCAGCCTGTGGGAGAAGTTGTGTCTGCGCTGCTTCACAAAGCCTGTCAATTTTTAAAACTAAAAAAAAAGGTGTTATAAAAATAGCTCTGATCTGGGCAGATGACCTTTACAATTCCGGCATAGGCTGTACATTTTGGCAGCTGTGGACACACATGAATGAACGTTTATGAATGAACACTTGCTGTGTGGGTGCTGTTTCATCCCTGTGGCAACTTGACTCAAGGGTGACTGGGTGTATAGGTTTGTTGTTTCTTACCAAATAGCCAGAACAGCTGAAGAGCATAGGCATGAGTAAGGGGTGTGCCAGGTGTGCCCAGGCACACCCTAATGTTAGGGTGACCATATGAAAAGGAGGACAGGGCTCCTGTATCTTTAACAGTTGCACAGAAAAGGGCATTTCAGTAGGTGTCATTTGTATATATGGAGAACCTGGTGAAATTCCCTCTTCATCACAACAGTTAAAGTGCAGGAGCCTAGAGTGACCAGATTCAAAAGAGGGCAGGGCTCCTGCAGCTTTAACTATTGTGTTGAAGAGGACATTTCACCAGGTTCTTCATATATACAAACGACACCTGCTGAAATTCTCCTTTCAATACAGCTGTTAAAGATACAGGAGCCCTGTCCTCCTTTTCATATGGTCAGCCTACCTAATGTCTCAAGCAATAAGTGCTGAACTGAGGGGGCCATTGAGTAGGTATCCAGACACAGTGGGAATGGTCCTCCAGCTGCCCTCTGACTGCTCCAGTACCAATGCCCCTGGCAGCAGAAGCAAAAAGGAACAACTGGGCTGGAATCCTCTGTGCTGGGAGACCCGCTTCAAAGAGGCCAGGAGGAGGGGCCCATAAGCCCCTCCTCTGGTCAGTGTCACCACAAAGCCCCACCAATGCTGGGACTTGAGGAGTGCCTCCTCATACCCCCCCCTCACCTATAACGGCCCTCCAGTGATCAGGCATGCTGAATGCAGAGTTAGGGTATCAGTGTCTACAGTGTTAGGGTGACCATATGAAAAGGAGGACGGGGCTCCTGTATCTTTAACAGTTGCATAGAAAAGTGGATTTCAGCAGGTGTCATTTGTATATATGGGGAACCTGGTGAAATTCCCTCTTCATCACCACAGTTAAAGCTACAGGAGCTATACCAGAGTGACCAGATTTTAAAAAGGGCAGGGCACCTGCAGCTTTAACTGTTGTGATGAAGAGGACATTTCACCAGGTTCTCCATATATACAAATGACACCTGCAGAAATTCCCTTTTCTATGCAACTGTTAAAAATACAGGAGCCCCATCCTCCTTTTCATATGTCACCCTATACAATGTTTAATAAATAATTGAATAAAAATAATGTTTTTATCATAGAATCATAGAATCATAGAATAGCAGAGTTGGAAGGGGCCTACAAGGCCATCGAGTCCAACCCCCTGCTCAATGCAGGAATCCACCCTAAAGTGCAGGAATCCACCCTTATGATTGAGTATTCAATAAATGTTGGCCTTTAAAACATATATATCCCTGGGTGCACTCCCTAATGAAATGTGCTGCATATGCCTATGCTGCAGAGTGACAGAGTTAGTGCTGCAGCTGGGTACTTCTGGATCCTGCACTGAAAGACTTATCCGTCTCTCCCTTTAGGCAGCCCTAGTGATATCTCTGGATAAAATACACTGATATGGGATTCAGAACTTAATACGTGCCCTGGCTTGTTTTCAATGCCAGGGCTGAAATTGGAACACATGATGTAACAATGAATTAAGTTACAACACCACCAATTTTATTGCAGTCAATAGACCATTTCAACATACAAAAGGACTGAGCATACAGTTAGCTATTAAAAAGACAAGTAATCATAGAGGATCTAATTAAGTTGCTCTAGAACAGATGCAAGAGTGCTTCTACCTGTCCAGTGACTTACTCATGCAGGTATCTTAGGGCCAGACTACATGGACTTCTCTACATGAGGCTTTTATCTTGCACCTTTATCCGAGACCTCAGTTTTTGGATTATTTGCGGGATTAAGACTGGGCCCTTTAAACATGTCCCCCACACCCTGTTTTTCTTTCTTTCTCTGCTTTTCTGTATGTTACATTGCACAACCACTAGATGGCGGTGTGGTATAGCTGAATGGCGCAAATACACTAGGGTCTCATTCCAAGGGAATTTCAGTAGGTGAATGATCCAATAACGGAATGATCCAATCACACCTATTGGGGTGATGTGGCAGGAGATGATTGGAAGGGGGCAAAGCCAGAACAGTGGATCATTACAGAGATGCAGTGTTCAGCCCCCATCCAATGGGTAGGTACCCGGTCACTACATTCAACATCTAAGGTCCTCCTCCGGGTGCCTACTCCGAGGGAGGCTCGGAGTGTGGCAACGAGGGACAGGGCCTTTTTGGTGGTGGCCCCCAGACTATGGAATGATCTCCCTGACGAGGCTCGCTTGGCGCCAACGCTGCTATCTTTCCGGCGCCAGGTTAAGACTTTCCTCTTTGCCCAGGCATATGGCGGCACATCTTAATCACCCACATGTTTAGTTTTTTAACGGTTTTTAATGCTTTATGTGTGTATGTTCTGTTTTAAATTTTTAAATTTTGTATGCTTGTTTTTGTCTCAGTTTTAGAATTTCTGTAAACTGCCCAGAGAGCTCTGGCTAAGGGGGCGGTATATAAGTGTAATAATAAATAAATAAATAAATAAATAAATAAATAGGTACTATGGGCTCACAGCAGCTTTAAACTGTTTAATTCATTTATTTCTCATGGCATACTACTGCATCCCAGCACATAGAGTATGGCAAGGGGCAACCTGGCATAGTGCTTTTAATATACACATTATTATTATTAAAATTAACAATAATATATGTGTTGCTACTCACTTCAAAAAGCAGTCTTGAAGAGATTTAGGCTAGATCTATACTACTGCCTTATGGTGGTATTGAAATGTACTGATAACTGTTGGGGCACATGACACATTCCATATACCACTTTCATGGTGCTATTTCCTGCTATTTATTCCACATTATCCAAAATATCTCAACAAATGTCCTATGAGGTATAACTGTGCAAGAGGGATAAAGCGTTACCATGATGGGATCGTAATGATTTGACCCAAGGTGTAAATCTGGCCTTAGATACTCTGAGAAATCCATGCTTAGTATAACAGCAGGTGGTGGAATCAATACAAACCACAATCAGCACAACAGAACCGATAAAAGTGAAATCATAAAAACGTAACACTGCATGTTCTAGCCTCCCTGGTCCCCTTCTCTTTTATGTCTTGTTCTGTTTTGATAGTAAGCCTTCTGGCAGAGATTTGCCACTTGTTCTTCATTGACCGTGAAGTGCTTAGTAAATTTTAAGTGCCGTACAAATGAATCTTAATAATAAAGCTAATGTCATGAACAGCACTGCTGCAGCCCTTTTTCTGGCTGCTCCAAAATGCAATTTGTGGCTGCATTGGCGGCTTGCAAAATGTTAGATGTGAATGGTCCCGTAGGCACCGCTTGGAACCTGGAGGACTTGAAAGCGGTGCTGACGTCAACAAGAGAAATCAATAAAGCTCTTATCTTACTTTGGGCCGGGGTCAGAGAGCCATCTGCTGCCAATGACCTTTTAAAAAATGTGTGTGTTTGAGAGAGACAGAGGCCATTTCTACATGGCCTTTTTCCCCAGGATTGTCCTGGGATCATCCCTGTGCATCCAGATGACATACAGGGGATCCCGGGAGCAGGCAGGGATGACCCCTCCATTTGCCTGGGATAATCCATAGGTCTAGAAAGGGCCAGAGAGGGAGGGAGGGAGAAAAATCTTTAATATTTATTCTGTGATACCTACAAAAAGAGAGTCTATCTGCTAAGGTGCAATGCGACCCAGGCCCAATATAAACTAGGGTGACCATATGGAAAGGAGGACAGGGCTCCTGTATCTTTAACAGTTGTATTGAAAAGGGAATTTCAGCAGGTGTCATTTGTATATATGGGGAACCAGGTGAAATTTCCTCTTCATCACACCAGTTAAAGCTGCAGGTGCCCTGCCCTCTTTTAAATCTGGTCACTCTAGTATAGTTCCTGCAGCTTTCACTGCGGTGATGAAGAGGAAATTTCGCCAGGTTCCCCATATATACAAATGACATCTGCTGAAATTCCCTTTTCAATACAACTTTTAAAGATACAGGAGCCCTGTCCTCCTTTCCATAGGGTCACCCTATTTAAACAGGAGATGAACATGAAAAGAATCTAGCCTAGAATAAGGATAGGGCTCTCCACCTTGTTCCTAACTTTTAAAACATCTGAGATGCCAGAAGTGAGCTTTTGAACAGTTTTACTGGGTCCCATAAGCACAGCTTGATCATCAATTTGGTGGTTTTATAGATTTGTTTAGCTAAAGCAGGGCTGCTGAACCTCAGGGTTGTGGGCCAAATCCTGCCCACCTGGGGTTCCAGTCTGGCTCTCTGAGGTTCCCCAGATGCCCACAGCTCCTTACACTGGTCTCATCCATTTTCCTCCAAACAACCAATCATGGTTTGTCTTTGGAATGAATCATGTTCGTCTTTGGAATGAATGGACCAATAAAGGCAGCACATTAAAAAGGAAAACATAGTCTTGACTCTGTCAATGTTTGTTTAAAGCTCTGTAAAGGCCAAACTAGGCATGATGCTAAATACGTCACTTGGGCGCAATCCTATGCATGTTTAGATTAGGGCATGCTGGGAGTTGTAGGACTTCCCTCCCTGTCTAAACACACATAGGATTATGCCCTCAAAGTGCCATGGTTGTGTTGTGGAATTGAATAAATTTGCTGAGTGCGTAGCATACGCGATAGCTGGAGGCACTAAGTTTCTGACTTGAGAGGCTTACTGAGGAAAAAATCAATACTCACAGGATTTTGTCAGTAAGAATAACTTTACTGAAACAAACTTTCCTTTACATATGGTCATCGATATATACAGCACACTTCACCAATAACATGACAACAAAATGCCTTTAAACAGGGACATCTTAAATACTTTCCCCCTTTGGTTCAATTAACCAATTGTCTCTACTCCAGGTCTTGCACGTAGGCCAAACTGCCAGGCTCCAGTTTGAACACCTGCTGCAGTCCAGAGACAAATCTGCCAAGCATTTTAACTCTATAAAGTCCTTTCTTTCCTCTGTGGAGAAAATTCACCCCAACAGGTTGTTCTTTTGTTTTTAGTTGTTAAAAGCCAACTTGGAGGTGGTGATGGTGTCATCAGAACCACAGTACGTGGTGAGAGGTGTTAACCCTTTCTTCCCCTGCGATGGTCATGACAAAAATCCCACCCCTGGCTACAACACCGTTTACTAACAGGGACTGGCTGGCGAGACCACGTTACGCCAGTCCTTTTACAACTTCATTGGCTGCCAGTCCAGGTCTGGGCCTGATTCAAAGTACTGGTATTGACATTCAAAGCCCTAAACGGTTTGGGGCCAGACTATCTGAAGGAACGCCTCCTCCCGTATGTACCTGCCCGGACCCTAAGGTCATCCTCAGGGGTCCTTCTCCGTGAGCCCCTGCCGAAGGAAGTGAGGCAGGTGGCTACTAGGAGGAGGGCGTTCTCCTCTGTGGCACACCGGCTGTGGATTGAGCTCCCCAAAGAGGTCCACCTGGTGCCTACACTGTACTCCTTTCGTCACCAGCTAAAGACCTTTTTATTCTCTTAGTATTTTAACACTTAATTTCAACTTAAATTTAAATTTTACTGTTCTAACTCTGTATTTTAATCTTACCATATGTCTTCAGTTCTAAGACACACTTCCCCCCCCCCCATATAAACATCTCTAAAAACGGGGTGTGTCTTAGTTTTGTTTTTTCTGTTCGTGGTACTGAAATTAGTGTGCGTCTTACAATCAAAATAATACAGTATATCAATTTTGCTGCGTGGTTTTACCCTGGTTGTGCTTTTTATACTGTATTTTGTATTTGTGTTTTTAACCTGTTGGTTGTTTTATTATGGTTTTAATTTTTGTGAACCGCCCAGAGAGCTTCGGCTATTGGGCGGTATAAAAATGTAATAAACAAACAAACAAACAAACACCTTTGAAGGCAAGCTCCTATAGGTACATAAACCAGTCAAAGCCCACCTCTTTCCTTAACTACTCACACCCCCAGCTCCATCCACTGACCAATTATTGTAAAACTCTGCTAGTAGATCAATTAAAAGAAGCCTAGTCCAGTCCAGTCAAACTCTCTCCAGATTTTATTTAATTGGAGCAACAGAAGAGAGAAAAACAAAGCACAGAATGGGCAATTTCACTGCAGTTCTAAAATATACTTGCTTGGCTGAATACCATCACAACACTTTACATTTCTTGGATAAACCTTCCATTCTTCTTCTTCTTCTTCTTCTTCTTCTTCTTCTTCTTCTTCTTCTTCTTCTTCTTCTTCTTCTTCTTCTTCTTCTTCTTCTTCTTCTTCTTCTTCTTCTTCCTCTTCCTCTTCTTCTCCTTCTCCTTCTCCTTCTCCTCCTCCCCCTCCTCCTCCTCCTCCTCCTCCTCCTCCTCCTCCTCCTCCTCCTCCTCCTCCTTCCTTCCTTCCTTCCTTCCTTCCTTCCTTCCTTCCTTCCTCATTACTGGGAGAGCCCATCACATGTCACGTTTTGTGCTCTACTTCAGAGTGATGGATGGTAAGTCTTTCAATTGCATTTTCATTCAATGAAGTGATGCCTTTAACTGGGCCTTGTGTGAAAGCGGGCCACTGTTCAGACATGCTATTAACTAGGGGTGTGCACAGACCCCCCGCTCCGCCCCACGGGCCGATCCAAAAATTTTGGATCGGCCCGCTCCGCCCATACTCCGCTCCTCTTCGCCGCGGAGCTCCGGCTCCAAATCAGAGCTCCGCAGTGGAGGGGAGTGGTGCCAGGTAAGGCCGGGAGAGGGTGGCGGGGGGGTGGGTTACCGGGCCCTGCTGCCGTCGCCGCCTGTGCGGCGACGGCGGCAGAGCCCGGTAAGGAACCAAGGGGGAGGGGGGCCTTACCTGCCTCCGTCCGCGGTCCGTCGGCTTCTTCAATTGAGCCCGCGGTTCAGCCAGGAAGTCTGGGCCGCCTAGACTTTCTGGTTGAACCGTGGGCTCAATTAAAGAAGCCGAGGGACCGCGGACGGAGGCAGGTAAGGGAGAGGAGGGGGGGTTTACCGGGCCCTGCCGCTGTCGCCGCATGGGCGACAGCGACAGCGGCAGGGCCCGGTAAACCCCACTTACCTTTCCGGCGGAGCTCCGGATCGAGGCGAAGGATCTGCCTTCACCTCGATCCTCTTCGCCATGCTCCGCTGGCCCCCCAATCCTCTTCGCCTCCGCCTTAAGGGGAGGCGAAGCACCCCGCTCCGCTTCTAATTCGCCGGTCCGATTAGAAGCGGAGCACATCCCTACTATTAACCATGAAAGAGAGGAGAGCTCTGGCAATAGCACGCCTCTCATGTTCCAGGCATGCAGAAAAAGGAAGCCTTTCCAAGCTACTGCTTTGCAAATGATGACAGTTTCACACTTAAAAATCTGTTTTTGTATTTCCTGACTCATGCAAAGAACAAAACTGCATGGGTTAGAATTTGGGTGTGTGTGGAACTCCCCTGAGAAACTTTACTAGACTTATCCAAAGTCTGTTCCCCCCTTAACTTCCCTTCTTATTCCAGATGTTTCACCCAGCAGGACCTCCAATTTTGTCTTAAAATTTTGCATTAGGCAAACTTGGTGGTTACTTCCACTAGAGTGCTTATTGTAGGGTCCCCAAACATTTTGGGTTGGTGGGCACATTTGGAATTTTGAGAGGGTGTCATGGTGCCCTCACGAAATGGCTGCAATCGGGGTGTGTGCCTTGCCATTAATAAAATGGCTGGCAGTGTGGGCATGACTGGTACAAAACACCCATTTCCCAAGAGACAAACTGGTGATACTAACAGAAAAGTAACTTTCCAAGACGCTAAAAACAAGGCAGACATGGGTCTGAGCTCCAAAACTCAAAAACACTCTTTTCAATCATCTTCGGATGTAGGCATGTACATCCCCTTGTACAGACACTAGTTGTCAGGATCGGGGCCATATTTTTTAAAGTGCCCCAGGCTTCTTTGATAATTTTGGCATGACAGACTCATAAGACTCTCTTTCTGGAACCTGTTGCTCTGATGTCATTGTAGTAAGAGTGATCTTCAGCTCTGTGACTGTTTCAGACAGACAAAACCATGTGTCACTTTACCGGAATTACGTGAAATCCTTCTAGTCCTACCAGTTTCTCTCCTCACCTATCACCGGCCCTCACCCCTGGTCAATTTTGCCCAATATTTGTGCTAGATCCATACAGTGATTATTACTACTTTTGAAGAGCAGTGCTGACACCAAGTGGTGATTAGGATAATTTGCAACGTATTTCTCCTGATATAAGGTAGAAGATTCAATTATCCAGTATTAGAGGCAGTAAGCCTACACACCAGGTGTTGGAGAACATGGGTGGGGAGGATGCTACTGCATGGGTCCTGCTTGTGGGTCCCTGTTCGACAGCTGTGTAGGGTGGTCTGCGATGGGAGGGAAGAAGCACCAATTCAGGTGAAAAAAAGGAGATACGGAGAGGTCAGACAAGAACAGGGGTCTGGAAACAAAGCCCTATGAAGAGAGACTGAAAGAACTGGACATATTTAGCCTGGAGAAGAGAAGATTGAGGGGAGACATGAGAGCACTCTTCAAATACTTAAAAGGATGTCACACAGAGGAGGGCCAGGATCTCTTCTCGATCCTCCCAGAGTGCAGGACACTGAATAACGGGCTCAAGTGACAGGAAGCCAGATTCTGGCTGGACATCAGGAAAAACTTCCTGACTGTTAGAGCAGTACGACAACGGAACCAGTTACCTAGGGAGGTTGTGGGCTCTCCCACACTAGAGGCATTCGAGAGGCAGCTGGACAACCATCTTTCAGGGATGCTTTAGGGTGGATTCCTGCATTGAGCAGGGGGTTGGACTCGATGGCCTTATAGGCCCCTTCCAACTCTACTATTCTACGATTCTATGAAATGTAAATATAATACCTTTATTTTTTAAAAAAATAAAAGCATATAAACTTGAGTCCTGTCTTCAAAACACTTTTCTCTTGCCGCCCCTTCTTCTTCTGACTTTACGCGTGGCTGAGTTGCATCCATACTTGCAGTACACAGATCAGCCTTTGGCACAAGGTTCTTTTCCGTACCCTAATATTGGCTTGTGAAACTGTATGGATCTACCCTGCCTGCCAGTCATCATCACTTCCTGGGACAACTCATTTACACGGAATGGCTTTCATTATTTTCATAATGTGAGCCATTTTTCCAAAACCCTTCCTTTTGGCTAACATCAATAGTGCATATGGGGAGTGGAACTTGGAGTCTTTCTCGCTCCATGAGCTAGCAAACAAATGAGTTCCAGGGCAGGGGAAAATAGGTTATATCACTTGCAATCCCTCCCCCTAAGCACTGGGATTGGAGGGAAGGACAGGGAGGAGACTGTGGCTATTGGTTAGCCACAGATGTCAATCTCAAAATCCCCCCCCCTTCACCCCTCGGTGTCTTCCTAATATGGAAGTGTATTCAGTCAGCTGTCCATCAACATGAAATGAGACTTCATGTCACCAAAAAAGCCTTTGAACCTGCAGATCCATTTGGGGCACTGTGATTTCGGAGGTTTGTTGGAAGTCTGGCAGACCCCCAGATTTTCAGTGCAGAGCATACATCCCTAATATTTATTAAAGTCATTAGATCTGTTCAGGTTAAAGGAATGCAAAACACAATATTAGGATGTAGGGATACAGTTCCCCCCCACTTTAGCTAAATGTAATAAATCAGCTGAGTTCTTATACACATGTCGATTAGAAAGTAATTAGGCTCCTATTTAGTGATATATGGGACCTGAGTGGATAGTCAATGAATTGCCAGTCTTTCATCTGGATGTATGGGAAGTTGGTCAGAAGAGGATAAATTAGATGACATCACAAATCAGTATAAAAACTACAACATTAGAGTATGTGAGTCAGAGTTTCAGGGACCTCTGCCTTATATGGACAGCTTTGGAATGGGGTTTCCAAAAATCTACCCTGAAGTACTGCTGTTGGTAAAATGTTAAGTCTTGCGAGTATAAATGCTCTACAGGCTTGTATATTCTTAAGAGACATCAAATAAAGACAGTAAAATATCATATCTGGGCAGAATTCCATGGGCCCTAGGGGACCCAGGGAATATAATTCTTGTTTTTCAAACATCATATCATCTCTGAATCAGAAGTTTAGAAACTTATTGTTGCTCAAGGGTTAGAAGAGATTCGAGCAAAACACCAGTATGGCCAATTTTATATAAAATTGTATGGGACCGTTTACAAGAGAATGTGTCTGTTAGCATAAGCTGAACAAAGCTAGATGTTGATAAAAAAACTGCTGACATAGAACTTCATCAGACAAGCGTTTTATTGCACACTCATTGCTGGGCACTCATGGATTTTCGCGGGTCCCTCTCACATCGTCGTCTGCCTCCCGCATGCCACCCGCCCCTTCTAGACTTCTTCGTGCCACAATAAAACACCCCAGTAATTATGACTTATTTTTAAAGATGGAAGTATCTCGTGCTGTGTGCAGGAGAAGCAGCGTGATCAGAACGCCCCACTGAATAGCCCTCATGCATGTTGTTTACTTCCTCTTTTGAAAGAGGAAGTATCAAGCTACAAGAGCAAGGATGGAGAAGCGACGGTAGGGAAGTGTGATTTCCCCTCGTTGGATGGAGCTCATAATCAGAATTTTAGAACTTGGGTCCACAGACTGGTTTCCACAAATCCTTCCCCTGTTTCCAAACACATGGCTGAATATTCTACACAGTTGGGTACCCCCCAAATGCAAGAAAAATGCCCAAGCTTTTTCCATAACAGAATTAGGCCTAGGCAGTACTAAAAACCTACAACACAATTGCAGCTATAACCCAGAACAGTTTGGTAAAACATAAATCTCCAGGTTCTTCTGAAAATCCTGCAACAATGGGGCCTAATGGATCTCCATTGACATTCCAGAGGTGTGGGGCTACTGTGGAAAAGGCCCTTTCTTATGAATTTGTCCACCTTAACTGCTCTCAAAGGTGGGCAAGCAAGAAGGGACCCTGTTCTTGATCTTAAAGGCGAAGCTGGCTGATATGGATGAAGGTGGTCCAAAGGAAATTTGGCCCCAAACTGTTTAGGGCTGTCAAGGTAAAAAAATTGGCCTTGGAAATGCACAGGTAAGCAGTGTAGCTCGTGCGCTATAGGTGATAATATATGATCTGACCACCTTGCCCCCACCAACACTCGGGTGGGGCAGCATTCTGGCACCAGCTGAAGTTTCCGGACTGTCTTCAAGGGCAGCCCCACTTTCAACACATTACAGTAGTCCAACCTGGACATCACTAGTGCATGGATAACTGTGGTCAGGTCCAGATTTGTTGGTTTCCCAGCTGCCCCCGCCCATCCTGAATATGGTTCAAGGTAATGAACAATAAGAATGGTTACCCATCAGCAGTGAGCACTTGGACAGCACATTAAGCAAGCAGGCCACACGGGCCACCTGGTCACAGTCTTCTGCACTATGGTGAGATGTACGGTATTTCTATTTAAATTTTAATAATCATTTCTAAATTTGCATCTGTATATATAAATTAGTATATGCAAATGTTATACAAAACACTTTATGCCCTCTTTTTGGTGATGCGTTTCCTCTTTTTTTGGTATGCGTTTCCTCTTTTTTTGGTATGTGTTTCCTCTTTTTTTGGTATGCGTTTCCTCTTTTTTGGGTATGTGTTTCCTCTTTTTTGGGTATGTGTTTCCTCTTTTTTTGGTATGTGTTTCCTCTTTTTTTGGTATGCGTTTCCTCTTTTTTTGGTATGCGTTTCCTCTTTTTTGGGTATGTGTTTCCTCTTTTTTGGCCATGCATCACTGGCCACCCTAATTCCAGTATTTTAAAATATAGATGGTCCAGGGGTTGCCAACATGACTACTAGAACCTAGCTTCTTTCTTTCTTTCTTTCTTTCTTTCTTTCTTTCTTTCTTTCTTTCTTTCTTTTACTTTCCAACCCTGTCACGGACGCCGAAAAGTGGTGATTGTTTGTTCATCTGAATTTTGAATTAGTTGCTTTTATTGGAACCGATTGTGCTTGCCACCCTAAGAGGAATGTTACAACAACACCCACCCTGCAGTCTTGCTCAGCTCCTAATTCGGAGCTTTCTGTGCAACAGTTACAGCAAATGAGTTAATAAAGCATGCCTTTTGAACTATGCTATTTGCAACAAAAGCGCACTCTGTTATTTATAAAGCGATGAAGAATCTTCAGCGGCGTAGGCTGTGGCGGCAATCATCCGCAAGAGCAATTTGCTGTCTTTAATTAGAGCTACATCGCATGGGGGAAGAGAGCGCCAACCTTCCCTCCAGTTAACTTTTGGAAAGAGACAGCTAGTTTCTGCTTGCACAGAAAGATTGGATTCATCCCTTTTGCGGCTTGGTCCCCTGCTTTGCCAGGTTTCCCCCTCTCCCAAGTCAGGGATAGGCAACCTCGTGCCCTCCAGACATTTTGGACTACAACTCCTATCAGCCCCAACCAATATAGCCAATGGTCAGGGATCACAGGAATTGTAGTCCAAAATTCTTGGAGGGCCCCCACTTTTCCCATCCTTATTTCCACATTCCATTGGCATGGGCTGATCTTTCAACCCCTGCCCACACCATCTGGCCTTGTGCCTACTCTGCCAGTGCTGGGTAAGAACTGGGACATCATTCCTGTATCTCAGAGGGTTGCATCCAATGTTGGTCCTACTCAGAGGAGACCTGTTGAAACAAATGGGACTTAAGTGAGACTAACGTTGGATGCAAAGCCAAATGTAGTTCAGACATGGCAGCTTGATACACGTCCTGCTTTTCTTTGCTTTCTTTTTTATTACGTGCCCAGGAGTGCCGAAATAGGGGATGCCCCAAGCACTTGGAAGACCACAATACATGCCTCCTGGGCCACATTTGATTTGGCGGGCCGCAAGTCCTTCAGGCCTGCCTTGCGTCTCTGTCCCTGACTACTGTGTGTTCCGAGAATGGTGTTTTGGTGGTGGTGAAACGTAGACAGAAATGGCTTTGAAAAGTAATTGAGGTCACTATCTCCAGGACCTCATGGAAAGCTGTAGAGGATAAGAAGAGCCCTGTGAGGAGATCCATCTAGTCCAGTGTCCTTGTTTCACACAGTGGCTAACCAGATGTCTCTCAAAGGTGCAAATTTAGAAATAACTATTATAATTTCAATGGAAGTATAGCACACTTCATCTGAAGAGCAGGTGACCTCTGAGCCTGCCTGTTCGGCCTACTGCCCAGGTGCTCACTGGTGATGGGCAGCAGTTCTTAGGGTCCTTTACCTTTAAATTGGACTTGAACTGGACAACCCTTCAAACAGAGGACACACAGCCACCCTACCATGCTTGATCACTCTGCCCATGTGCCCTTATTGGGCCTGCTCCTCACTATCAACCCAAGCTTCTCAATCCCACAGAGAGCCTACAATCAACCCAGCAAAGTCCCTGATTTATACCTCCCTCCTTGGTCTACATGTAGGAGGCAACTGTTGGGGTGTGGCTAGCAAGCATTTATAAGTCCATGAGGAAGGCCTGGCTGAAAAGGGCTGGAACTTTTGTATGCGAACCTTTAAGGCTGTGCCAAAGAGGGAGAATGTTTGGAACGGGTGGCTATGAACCGGGAGTGCACAACCCTTGGCCCATGACCAGTGTCAAGGGTTGATATTGTCGGGCACTTCCTGAGGGCCCCACTCTGCCTTGAACTGTTCCTCCTTTTCCCTGCTGTGACTTGTTTGTCCCTCATCCTCTTACTCTGACCCAGTGGTGGTCTGAAGGAAGAGCAGTAGACATCACAGCCTACTTGTTCATTGGTTCTCTACCTGGCAAGCAAGCAGGTGACAGCAATTGTGAAGAAGGGGAAGGAGGCCAGCCACAGCTGGTGACACTGCTGAAGGTGTCATGCCCAAGGGCCCTCCAAAACATAGAGCCAGTACTGCCCTTGGACTCTCCCAGTGCAGCCGGTGGAGTTTTTGCATGCCTAGCTGCTTCCCCCCACAGTGCAACTGATCAGATGGCCTGCAGTGTGTGTGTCGGTGGGTGGGTGGGTGGGTGTAAAGCACTATTCCAGCATCAGGGGATTCACTGGGGATTCAAAGAGGTGAAAATGTCTCCCAACTCAACTGCCAGTGACCCTGCCTGTGAGATTGCTGTTCACACACACACACACACACACACACACACACTTTGGAGACCTCAGGATTGTCCTTGATTTCATTCAAGTTAATATTTTCTATGTACATTTATTACAGCTTATTTTTTTACTTCGCTTTCCCTGATACCCTCGTGGCCCATTACTTTAGCAAGCAGATCTCTATCCCATTTCCCCAGGACATTTTCCTCCTTGATGGGCATTCCCTCTCACAAATGTGTTTCTTTCAAGAAATGGCATCTTGTGTTCTACAGTTCCCTTTATGAATAGAGACCAAGACGTACTGGATGAATTAGAAATGACAGGCCCTAAGGCCTAGCCAGCCAGCTCCATGTATTGAACCTATTCCTGGCCTCTTATGTCATCTTGATTAATGATAGCATCAGGCAGACAGCACCTTTATCGTGGAAGTCTTGACAGGGTAGACAATGTGTCATTATTAAAGATGTGCCCCAAGCCATGTGGGCAGATTTGTGGCCGCAGACAGTCTATCCCCCCCCCCCCCCCGGGACTGCTGTTGTTATAGGCATTTGAGCTTCTGCTCAGACAGGCAAGGAGAGAGAGAATTGTTGAGGCGCCCATCACTGGCTGGTGTTGTGCTGTTGTCCAAGTTCTTTTTTCTAGCCTCTGAGAATATGTTTATCCTTTTGGTGGCTATAGTATGGCCAGTTCACATGTGGATGACACATGAATGGAATCCCCTGATTCCTCTCCTAACAGTTTGGATAGAGGCTCTAATCTGTTCCGCCCAAACTCCAGAATGCATTGTGGAATCAGAATGGATTCTGCAATCCACTCCAGGCATTTAATTTTTTTTTTAAAAAAAAAACTTTTAAATTGTGAATATCAACAAACAGAACAGAAAATACTTTGTGAAAACAGAAAAAAAACCCCATACATTGTGTATATAAAATTATCATCATTTCCATCGAATGTACCATACCCAAAAATAAATAAATAAATAAATAAAAAGGGAGAAAGTTATACAAAGGTGTCAAGAAAAGCAGACCAGATATCCATGTGTTTATCCACTTGCAAGTTGCGTCTATATAACACTTGTTCACCAGTTGATAATGTTATTAGGTCTTCGATCCATTGCACTTCAAGAAGACTAGTTCCCTGACGCCAATGTGATGGGGAAGGTGATGTTTTCACAACCCCCAAAACATCAATGGTTTCCAGACATGTGAGGCAGGGCTCCCAATGAGGTACATGGATGAAAAACCCTCCTCCTTGACACACAGAAGCAGGGGCATCGGACCTTTTTAAGCTAGAGCACTGAATTCAGTTTGGGAGAGGCTCCCAGGGGCCACATCCCAGTGGTGGGTGGGGCAAAATACCAAATAAGGCAGGGCCAAAGGCAAAGAGTTAGGGCCAAAATACTAAATATAGCAGCATATTTTAGCTTACAGCTTTTACTGCAGCAACTAAGCTGTAGGAGAGGAATTTTGACCTTTTAGAATGGGAGGAAAAACATGCAAAAGCCAGCAAAGTACAAAATGATTGGTGGTTGGGGAAAGTGGGTGGGGCTAAGGGAAGGGTGTGTGGCCACCTGAAGAACCCTGGAGGGCCAGATTGGGAGTCCAGGCGGGCCAGATTTGGCCCACAAGCATGAGGTTTTGCATCCCTGCACTGTGGCCAAACCCTCCTTCAGATGCCTCTTTTATTGGCGACACGGAGTTCTGCGACAAGAGAAAAGTATTTCTCAACAGTGGTGCCCTGACTATGGATCATCCTCTGTACAGAGATTTGCCTGGGGCCAACATTGCAACCTTTCCGGTACTAGGCAAGAATGCTTTTGTTTTGTCTATCGAGAGTTAACTTTTATGGATTTTACTCACTGTTCTATGACTGCATTTTGGTTATGATCATTTACTGTGAAATTCAACAACGGTTTTGGGAGCCAAAAATCCACTCGTCTGATTCTGTATATAAGGCCACTGCCTAGGGTCCTATCAGGTGACCAGGTGCAAAAGAGGACAGCGGCTGCTGCACCTTTAATAGCAGAAGGGGGAATTTGAACAGGTGCAGTTTTCATGCAGACTTTACCTGCTGAAATTCTCTATGCTACACATCTATGAAAGGTGCACGAGCCCTGTCTAATTCTGCGTCTGGCCACCCTACTTGGCGGACTATCAGCAGGTAGAGCAAGGGATAATCTGTGCCTCCCTGTGATAATAAATGGATATTCCGTGCAAAGTAACACAGATTCTGCCCCAAGGAAAGCAGAATTCTGCAGCTGGAATAAATGATGTGGTTATGTTCTCCGTTTTGTATATTCTGCTTCTGCTACTTGTGGGGTGCAGGAGGTTCAGGTTCTCCAACTACTACCAATCCTGCAGTGCCAACCTTCTGGCTTCTGAGGCCTTAGCTAGACCTAAGGTTTATCCCGGGATCGTCCCGGGGTCATCCCTGTTCATGTAAATGACACACAGGATATCCCGGGAGCAGGCAGGGATGATCCCGGAATAAACCTTGGGTGTAGCTAAGGCCGGAGATCACCATTTATAACCCACACATTTTCAAGCATATCTTCACAGTGTTGAGAACAGAAGAAAAGCTGGGATTCTCAAGACAATGAATCCTCTGCATGCAGTACCACCCTGGACCATATTCTGCACATTATATCACACTGTGTAGGGTTTGCTCAGACCAAACGTGGTGTGCCTAACACAGTGAACCCGCTCTTCTGGACCCTGCCTTTTCTATCTGTTTTTAGGTTTTTGTTTCCTGGCTCTCTCTGTGAACCTGTTCCTTTGAGTTGACTGCTCAGCCTACATCCCTTTCTAATCTTCCTTTCCCCCCTGTTTAATCTCATCCTATCTGCTTGCAATGCAACCAAGTCCTTCTTGCTTCTGTTCTGCACCTGAATCTAGCCACTTTAGCCCCAATCCAGCCTTTACTTGCCTGGACTCATTCTTCAATCCAGGAGTGAGCAATATGAAGCCCACATGTGCACCCCTGGCCGTTTTTGTAGCCCCCCACTGCCCCTGCCGCCATCAAATTTGTGTTAACCCTACACATGGCCCAGAAACTCCTGGGGGCTGTCTATATGTCTTCTTTGCCCTGTGGTGGCTGTACCTTAAAAAAGTCAGGGACTTACCCAGACTTTTTCATAGAATCATAGAATCATGGAATAGCAGAGTTGGAAGGGGCCTACAAAGCCATCGGGTCCAACCCCCTGCTCATTGCAGGAATCTACCTTAAAGCATCCCTGACAGATGGCTGTCCAGCCGCCTCTTGAATGCCTCTAGTGTAGGAGAGCCCACAACCTCCCTAGGTAATTGGTTCCATTGTCGTGCTACTCTAACAGTCAGGAAATATTTCCTGATGTCCAGAAGGAATACGGACATCAGGAAAAAATTTCCTTCGAAGTGAGGTCACCATGGCCCTACCACGGTGTGACCTCACTTTGGCATTGAGCCGGGGGTGTTCTGGGGCAGATGGTGACTGCTGATTGGTTGCTAGAAGATGGGCAGAGGGCAGAGGGTGGTCTTGAGTACTTGGATGGTCACTGGAAAGCCTGCACTGCCTCCTGCAATGGGGATTACTCCCCTTGCAGCAGCGAAACCACGGACCTTACCAGCTAAGTGGCAGCAAAGCGGTGGCATGACAGCAAGCTCTTGATCAAGCGTAGCTCTAATAGTCATATTCTCAACCTCTTTCCCCATGTCAAATCCATCTCCATAGAACCCACTTTGTTATTCTTGTGGTTCTTGAAAATATATAATGTATACAAACTCCGTAATTTTGATTTAAGGCCAATAGAGATGCCAGAATATCTTTATTCCTTGGACAGTGCTATGAAAGGAAATTGTTTTCGAGGAAGCTCTAGCTCTCAGGAGATGGAAATCTATTGGATGGATCACAATGAGGGGATTTTCTTGTTTGGAGATGGCCATTGATGGTAGAGGTAGCTACTTAAGCTACCGTGATGAATTCATTCCACCACAACCCGAGGTATGCTTGACAGTTTAGAAAGCTATTAAAATGGCTTCATTTCCTCCCTGTCCTTTCAAACAATTTAGTTTTTCCTCCAACCTGTTTTCTCAAGGATTTGCAAATGCTCCCCGTGATGGAAATTTGCTATGACAACCATCACACTCCATTGTATATTTATATATAAAACAGCCGCGATAACAATAAACTCCACTCTATTAGAGCCCTGCCATCGCTTTTCTTTCCTGTTACACAGAATGGGCTGCGGTAGATTCAAAGATCTAATTCGAGTCTCAGAAAGGATTAGGCCTTGCAACAGTCTCAGTCTACTGTTCCTTGCTCCGCACATGCTGTCCTTTGAAAACATAAAATAAGAATGTCAGTGCAATCACAACAGGCAGAATCGGGCTGGTGAGGTCCTGCATCAAGTCAGCACCATCCATTGAAATGGGAAGAGGAGTATGTGCGTTCACTCTCCTTATTTTGGGGGAGGGCAACCTCTGCCCCAATTTGTGGGCCCTGCCCCCTGACCTCCCCAAGTCCCCCCTCTAGCAAAGCCTCTCTCCCCAAGGACAAGCGGCACCAAAGGGAATCCCTTTTGTATCTCTGATCAGAGACTGGAGATAAGCTGGGGATTCCCCTGCACCACTTCCGGCAGTGCTCCTGCCCTGATTGGGAGGCCTGAGGCACAGAAGCAGCAGCTAGAGCTGGCTGCTGCTTGCAGGCATCAGTTCCTGCAAGCAGGGCCGGTGCTACCATAGAGGC
This sequence comes from Elgaria multicarinata webbii, assembly GCF_023053635.1. Lineage (NCBI taxonomy): Eukaryota > Metazoa > Chordata > Lepidosauria > Squamata > Anguidae > Elgaria > Elgaria multicarinata. Next base: position 15,603,388 of record NC_086176.1, read on the forward strand.
CACTCAGGCGGCTGCCTAGAGTGCCAAGCTAAGAGGGGTGCCGGGCGCAGCGCAGCACTCACGTGCGTTGGCTATCAGTTGGCCCAAGGATTCAGCTGGGCCTGGGCAGGTGAGATGGTGCCCCATGCCCATCCAGCTGAAGAGAAGCCAGGGACGCTGGGGTGGGTGGGCGGCTCCACGTTCGGACTTCCACCCGGGTGGAAGTCCGAACGTGGAGCCGCCCACCCCACCCCAGCGTCCCTGGCTTCCCTTCAGCTGGATGGGCGCGAGGTGCCATCTCGCCTGCCGAAGCAAAGCCAGGGACGCTGGGATGGGCGGCTCCATGTTTGGACTTCTGGAACGTGAATGGGGTGCATGGGGTCTTTGAGTGAATGCAGGTGTTCATGTGTGTGTTCGTTTGGATAGAGCGATGCTGAGAGTGTGTGTGTGTGCACACGCATGTGAGTTGGGGGGGCTGATTTGGAGGTGATATTCCTATTAAATAATGCATTTTAGGCCCATAGACGTTCCTTTCCAATTTGTTTGCTATAATTGGCATGACGTATTTCTTGCACTTTAAAATAAATTTAGCAGTTTCAAGTTTTGTGCTTCTTATTTTTTTCCAGGAAACATATGTTCTTAAAAATCAAAGTTAGCATTTTTTGGGGGGTGGGTGGGTGAAAATAGCTCACCTTGCCACAGAAAATAGTCTGGCACCGGCCCTGCCTGCAATATTTATTTTATTTATTTATTTATTACATTTTTATACCGCCCAATAGCCGAAGCTCTCTGGGCGGTTCACAAAAATTAAAACCACAATAAAACAACCAACAGGTTAAAAGCGCAATTACAAAATACAGTATAAAAAGCACAACCAGAATAGCGCAAGCCTCAGATGAGTCCCTTTCTCTGTGCAGAGAGAGGCATGGCATTCCATGCCTCTCTCTTCATAAGAACATAAGAAGAAGAACCATGCTGGACGAGACCAAAGGTCCATCTAGTCCAGCACTCTGTTCACAGTGGCCAAATCAGCTGTAGACCGCAAGCAGGACATGGATGCAAAAGCACCCAGCCACCCAGGTTTCCCAGCAAGTGGTGTATATAGGCTTCCTGCTTCGGATATTGAAGGTAACATATAGTCATCAGGACTAGTTGCATGGAGATTTTTTTTTTTTAGTGGGTGAGGCAGCGGTGATGTCGTGTTTCCCAGAACCTCCCGCCTTTTTGGGAGACGATAAAGAGGTCAGCAACGTAATCCACAAAGCTTTATTCAGGCAAGAAATTATTCACACCCGATAGGCCTGAATAATATATCCTTCAGAGATACTAGTCTTGAAGGCTATGTGCTACCTCCAGTAGCAGAGGCAGTAAGCCTATGTACACCAAGTGCTGGTGAACTTGGGCAGGAGGGTGATGTTGCACTCATGGCCTGTTCCCGGGTTGACAGCTGGTTGGCCATTGTGTAGACAGAATGCAGGACTAGATGGACCCTTGGTCTGATCTAGCATGGCTCTTCTTATGTTCTTATTTAGGACGAAAAAACAAAACAAAACTCCAACTATGCACAGATGTGCAGGTGCACATTTTAAAATTACACCCAATAAAGATACATACATACATAGAGTCTTGCTAGACCAGGGGTTAGCCCGGTGCGAGGCCTGGACTCGTCCCTGTGCATCCAGATGACGCACAGGGGATCCCGGGCACAGGCAGGGGTCAAACCTCCCTGGCCCTGGGGTAACCAGCACCGGTTGTGGCCCAGTATTTCCCAAGATCTTGGGCTGAGCCCGAGACCATGGGCATGTAGCCCGTTCCGCCGCTTTTCCCGGCTACCGCATTTACTTGTGAGTAGCTTGGGAAAGTGGCAGACGGCGCTCAGCAGGAGCACTGCGGCCATCAGGGCAGGGTGGGGAGATGGGGGGAACCGGAGATTGCAGGCGGGGGATGGGGGAAACGGAGATCGGGGGTGGGGGGAACTGGGGATTGCGGGTGGGGGATGGGGGGAAGCAGAGATCACGGGCAGAGGATGGGGGGAAGCAGAGATCGCGGGTGGGGATATCGGGGACGGGGGGGAAATTGGGGATGGGGGGAGCGGGGAACCCTTTGTTTTTTAAAAAAACACCTACCTTAGTCGCCTCCTGTGCACCTGGCCCCTTTAAGATCTTAAACAAAATGGCCAACGCGACGGGGCTTTCCTTTACCCTGCCGTGTCTGCCGTGTGGAAAGGAGCGACAGCCCGCGCTACTTCTAGCATGGGCTGGCCCCTCCTCCCACACGGATTCTCCAGTAGGTCTAGCAAGGCCCATACGTACATATGGCCAACCAACCAGCCTGGTTGATTATAGTTGGTAAATGGAGGGCAGGCCCCCTATTTCCTGCTCACAGAGCTAATCCCCCACCGAATCTGAGGTGATCAATGAAAGTGGCAAAGAAAGATTGCCAAGAGCATATTCTTATTGATAGTACACAGCTTCCCCACAGCAAAATCGCTAGCACGGGGATATTGTAATAAACAAAAAAGCTGCCATTTTTTTTTATAAAAACACAACTCTGCAAAATACTGGAGTACAGGGGCAGAAGCAGCAGGAGGACAGTGTCTTGGCAAGTGCATTATGAGGCCTGTGAGTACGCCAGATGTTGCAGCGTGAGGGAAAAGCCCTAGTGTACTTTGTCCCCTATTATAAGGCAGCTTCCGATGTTCTGACTTCAGCTGCTTGCTGCTGTTGGCCTGTGTCTTGGTGTGCTCCTGCTAATGAGCAGCTGAGGAGTAGAAGGTGAGAATCAAGGCCGGCTCCAGGTTTGAGGCCTCTGGCTGGCTCCCAGACCTAGCGACAAGTGCCAGAAAACAAGTGTGTTTACAGGAAGAGGTCAGGGCAGGAGACAACATTGGGTCCTCCTGAGGTGCTGGGGCCATTGGCAGCTGCCTGTGGATGTGGAGGGCTTTTTTTTCTTTCTGCATTGCAAACATTTTTTCCCCAACACAAATTTTAATTTTACTTCCTATTTGTTCTGTCAAAAACAGTTTTTTTTTACTGTATAAAGAATCTCAACAAATAACCACAGTGAATAAGGCTCTTTGCTTGATTCACCATAAAGCCGTGGTTTAAGGTGTCTTCTGAACGGGGTCAGCATGATCTCGACTGTCCACCACCTCTGGGAGCTAAGTAATAGGGAAGGGAGGTTGCGTATCACTGGAGGCTGGTGGCATCTGTTTTGGTGGAGCTGTGACTCCATTCTGGGTTTCAGTCAGAGCCTGAACCTATTTGGAGATACGGTTCAGCAACTGGATCATTCCTTTAGTGTTCTGGATGGTTCTGACCGAAACTCAGAATGGATTCGTAGCTCCACTGAAATTGGAGCCATCAGCCTCCACTGTGTATATACCAGTAGTGTTGCTGGGTGGCAGCGGAGTGAGAACAGGCCAGGCAGCACAGTGCTGATGTCATTAAGCTGCTCATTTGCTGTCGCTTTTAGGACCCTTGTGGGTGCAAACTGATGACATGACAGCACAGCTGAAACAGTGGCTGCCAGGAGCTCAGGTTGGCTGTGCAAAGAGGGCTCCAGGCCTGCACACTAATTAAGCCTTTGGCTAGTGCTACACATGCTGATTAGTGTTCCTTGTCCATTCCTCTCTTCTCTGCTTGTAAAGAAACAGATTTTATTAGAAGTCTGGAGCACACTTCCTTGTCTGAAGGAAAGGGCTCCTGGAATAACTGCCTTGAGTTCCCCACTGCTTGAGTGAAGAGGGATCAGAACTGTACGGATCTGTTGCTCAGGTTAAAAGACTGCTAGGCAGTCTCAAGTGTTGTGTCAGCTACTGAGCATTTATGCACCATGTAGCCACCAGAGGGAGAAAGAAACATATTGTATTGCTTTTAATTGCAGGGGGGAAAACACAAACATATTGGGATACTTGGCTAACAAGCGATATCTCTTACAGATATAACTCTTCAGTATTCTTCTAAACCAGGGGTGGGCAGAAAATAGATCTCCAGATATTTTGGGCTTCAGCTCCCAGCATTCCTGACCATTGGCTGTACAGGCACATCTGGGACTTGAAATCCAACACATCTGGAAATCTACTCCACTCCTTTTCTAGGTAATAGTAAATTCTAGGGCTGCATTGAATATTCCCCAGTTTTGATTTTTAGGCCACAAATAATTCCTTTGGTATGGTAGAAATATATTTAAAAACCCTTATATTACACAAATATTCATTTTCAGTTCTTCTCTCCTGCTGTTTCCTGTAGCTGCTGCAACACCTGCACCATTTTCCTCCAGGTGTTGCTTCTTCCTTCTTCCTGGACTAATCATACAGGCAATCCTAGCCAATCAGGGATCACATAGTGAAGGGGATACCTAGGCCACAGCTAGACCTAAGGTTTATCCTGGGATCATCCAGGGTTCGCCCCTGCCTGAGCACTGGATCCCCTGTGTGTCACCTAGATGAACAGGTTTGACCCCTGGACGATCCAGGGATAAACCTTAGGTCTAGCTATGGCCCTAGTGATTCTTCAAACATTTTCTACGAGTAATTCAGTGTGATCAACCAGGAAGGAGCCATCAGTCCTTCTAGAGCTTTCAGTAACAATGCTCTCCAGGTTTAGTTTATTTACAAGCTAGTTTAGTGCTGAGCCTCTCTCTCTCTCTCTCTCTCTCTCTCTCTCTCTCTCTCTCTCTCTCTCTCTCTCTCTCTCTCTCTCTCTCTCTCTCTCTCTATTACCCCAAAATGACAACAACAACAAAAACCCCACTTAGGCCAGCTGTTGATTGTTCCCTTATTCCCATGGCTCCCCTACCCTAGTATGCAAAAAGAGGCCCTGTCATGACACAGGCCTCACACACCAGGCCGTGTCGCACACAAACCCTCCTCAAGCCAAGCACCATTGCTTGAACAACCTGAGGGTAGGGTAAAACACAACCTTTCCCTCATATGAGAGGGTAAAGGCTAGAATCTGAAAAGCTTTTACTGTGTATGTAATAAGCTGAAGGTTATATATAAGGTGTTTATGATAGTAACTGTAAGAACAGGTGATAAAGCCAAGCAGACACGTGGTTTGAGGTAACGAAACAAAATAAACTGTTTATTTTTGTTTAACAGATCTTAGTTACTTCAAATTCAAGTTAACCTGCTTAATCTACTAGTTTTAATAATAGCCGTAATCTTAAGTCTCTTAATCTTATCTCCTTTCACCCTCCACACCACTGACAAACCTAACTGACACTCCCAACTCCCAACCAACTAACCAACATTTATACTCCTCCCCCTTTCACTGCATCATCAGCCACGCCCACTCAGTCCAACATTCTGCACTCACTAGACATGCAAAGTCAGACATACCTAAGGGAACAGAACTGTGGGGTAATGCCACAGCCCCTTTGAGGTAGATTTGCATGCATTACAGCATGTCCTCCTCTAGGTGATGACCACTCAAGACTATTTCTTCCATGGAATGTATGGAAGAAGGCATGCATGGGAGGCAGCAATGGTGTAGAGGTAAATGCTGAAGTGCAGGTGCTCATCATGTCACGGATGATAGCCACACCCCCAAGGGTAGTGAAAAATAATAATGTGCTGGTCCATATCAACAAAGCAAATCTGGCAATTTTCATCTCCACCAGGAGCAGGTGTTTTGTAAAGCTAAGGGGGTCTTCATTGCCCATTCAAGACCAGGCCATTCCAAAATACTTTGCATTACAACAGGGAACAATATATTGTTGCTGGGAAAATCCATCCCACCCCCACAACTACTTTGAGGAGTGCAGCAAAGTTCAGAGGGAACATGGATGTCTGAGGAGGTGGAGGTAGCAGAAGGTGGCAGCATCCTTGTTAATCAAAACATGCCGGTGCTGCATCCCTGTGAGTCCTGACTCCACTACACCAATGGGAGACCATCATGCTGCCCTTTGTGTGCATTTCCAGGGAGTTCTCTCATTTATCTGGCCTGTTGAACCACAGAAGAACAAGTTGCAGAGACACAGGTGGTCGTGATTCATGATGCAGCCAGTGATCTTCAACAAGATCGAGAAGGCAGATGAGGAAGCCCAGAGATAATAATCCCAGCGTTCCTCAAGTGTGTCAGGAGAAACACCTAGAACCTTCTTTAGCCTGCAGGAGGTAAAAGAGCCTGGACTCTGGATTTCTAGGGGATCAGCACAGATTGCATCAGCAGCACCATGATTGCCAGAGAGAGCCTGGTTTCTGGAAGTCCTTGTGGTCTTCCAGGCTGAGAGTAGCCACAGTGTGCCAGGGTCTCTAGCAGCCAGGTCCAATCATCTTAGCCTAGTCCAGCCTTCCCCAATCCACTACCCAGATGTTTGGACTTCAATTCCCATCAGCCCCAGCTAGTCAGGAATGCTGGGAGTGTAGTCCAAAACATCTGGAGGCTACCAGGTTGGGGGAGGCTGCCCTAATTAATACCAACAGGGCTTGTCTGAAGAGGGAATCGCTATGGCCTGTTCTTTGGGGGCACTTAAGCATCACCAAAGCTGCTGGTCAGAAAAAGGGAGTGACAGCTTACTAATGCAGCCATTGTCCGGTCACAGAGGGGGTCCACTGAGGTTTCATTTTGATCCATAAAGGTTCAGACTTTGGACTGATTTCTCAATCCATGTATTCTCTCTTGAATCAAGACCCTGTGCTTACTTTTAAGCATACAAGCCTGCCTGCTCAATGCCCATCTGGATTTATCTCTTCAGTCTGCCTGTTTGAGGCCCACTCTCCCTTTTTTGTCTAGAAATGGGAGGCAGCTGTGCCTCTGGATTGCCAGCCTCAACACAGAAACCCCCCTCTCTTTCCTGAGGTGCCCAATCTTTTTCACAAGACACAACACCCTGCACCTCCTTTCATATGTAGAACAGGAGAAAGAACATTTGAAACAGCTAGAGGTCTGCACGTTATCCAGGTTTGCCATCCTGGTCTAGTTAAACTGAAAAGGCAATCCGTTTGGGTGATAAATAAATGTCTATTTCCAGCCATAAAATAATAGCCTTAAAAACAGATATTTAAAGAGCAGCAGGATAATGACTTAATCTCCCTTGTCACAGTAATGCACTTTAAATTGCTGGCTAAAAACCACCACAGCCTTCCTTTCAAACTCTTCCTGTTGAAATCTCTTCCTTTGCTCCTCCCTACAGAAGTGAAGTGTGTGTGTGTGTATGCTGGAATCAGTGTTTTGCCTCTGTTTAAAATGATGTTGCAAAATCTACTGCTCTACATGGAGGGCTGCAAATTGTCCTGCTCCATCTGGATTCCATCATCCACTCTGGGCAATGGCTCAGGTGAGGAGGCATAACATAGAACAGGCAGCTGGACCAGATCTGAGTTAATTTCAGGACCATGGACAGATCTTCTAGAACTAGGCCACTGGACAACTTACCCCAGTACTGACCAAAAACAACTGGCAGGTATTTATAGTCAGGCCAGGACCCTCCTTCTGGATGCTCCACCCCCTCAAGTGCTGTATCTGTCTGTTAAAGGGCCAGCAGCCAGTTCCTGTAGGCATTGACTTCTCTTTGGGGAATGAAGGTTGGACGGTTGAGCAGCCACTTGGGGACTGCTCCTCAGGATCTCCTTGTTCACTAGAGGAACCTGAGGTCCACTCCTTGACGTTTGGGCAGTGGCACCACCTAGGGTTTGTGTGGAATGTTATGAGATCCAAGGTAGCGGACCCCCCTTCAGAAGGACAAGTGACTTGTTCTGGTACCTCCAAGGAGTTGCCAGCAGTGTAAGCTTCACTCTCCAAGGGTTCCTGGTTGTAGGCGATAACACAAATAAAACAGAGGAACTTGAGCAGTTTTGCTCCATAAACACAGTGCCAGGAACACAGGGTGGCTGGAGGTTAGTGTCCCAGTAGGATTGGATTAGTGTTGGAGCAGGAATGGGGGATACTGGGCAGATGTGTCAGGGAGTCGATGTGGCAGATCTGGGGAAAGGTAATAAAGCTGGAAAATGCAGTGGCTGAAAGGCATCTGACCAAACTTACAAACAAGGCCAGAATATTAGTGTCTCTTAAGCTTGGTCAAGAAACATTTAGAGCCAGCCAACTTTGGGCTCCTTCTTAGAGTGCACAGATGACTCCTAAAGGCTGCATTATAACTTCTTCCTTAATTGGCTTTAATTATCCAGAAACACCCACCAACCTGGTGTCCTCTAGCCTTCTCAAACTGCCCTGTATCAGCACATTGGAAGGGACAGGATAGAAATTGAACTAAATAAAAGCCACATAAAAGGGCTCAGGAATGTTCGCCTTACATTGGCAAAGGAGAGACTGATAGTTCTTGGTTCTCTTAAGGGCATCTAGTACATTTCTAGCTGAGGTGGGGTTCAAACTGTAGACTCTCCAGGAGTCTTAGCTAAGCCTAGCATAACCAGATGGTATTCTTGTGCAAGTGCCAAAGCTGCAGTGCTCCAAACATGGCCCAATGTCAATACCTGTCTTTGGCCTCCACAGTTTTTCCAGCAATGGGCAGCATAGTGTTGCTTTGGGAACTGTAGAGAAATTAAAATAGCAGTTGCCCTGCACTGATTGAAGTAGGGTGACCATATGAAAAGGAGGACAGGGCTCCTGTATCTTTAACAGTTGCATAGAAAAGGGAATTTCAGCAGATGTCATTTGTATCCATGTCACAGCTGGTGAAATTCCCTCTTCATCACAACAGTTAAAGCTGCAGGAGCTATACTAGAGTGACCAGATTTAAAAGAGGGCAGGGCACCTGCAGCTTTAACTGCTGTGATGAAGAGGAAATTTCCCCAGCTTCCCCATATATACAAATGACACCTGCTGAAATTTCCTTTTCAATACAACTTTTAAAGATACAGGAGCCCTGTCCTCCTTTTCATATGGTCACCCTAGATTGAAGGAGCATCCTCTCACTGGTACCAAGGGCCCTTGAAACCTGGAGCTGGCCCTGCTCTTAGCCTCTGCTTCCCAGCTGGTAACCATCATTAACATCATATCACTAACATATCAACCATTACAGCTCCAGGTGGGCTTGTGATGTTTTTACTGTTTATTGCTATTTATCTAGGATGTAAGTGCAGTTTGGACTTTGGATGGTAAGTGGTTAATTCTGTTGGGAGGGGGAGTGAGTGCATGGAATGTTGGAGTGGATGCTGATAGGCTGTGAGATTCAAGTGTGTGACAGTTAGCAGTTAGAAGCAGTTGAGAGTTGTGTGTGGAAAGTTGAGAGAGAGAGAGAGTGAGTCTGGGTTTGTCTGTTGATGGGTTTAGATCAGAGTAGGATCAACATTTTATTGTTTTGGGAAAAGATGGAACAGGAGGAGATAGATTTGGCTAGTGGGTAGAGCAGGCAAGGATATATGATATACACTGTATCGTAACAAACAAGTAGTGCAACAAATGAAACCACAAGATTGAGAAACTGCATGGACTTACTTATTGTTAAAGTTACTTTGTTTCATAAACTGGATTGGATCCTTAAAGTATCTGAGGTAAGGTACTGAGATATATGGTGGCAGTGGTGAAGTAAAAGGGTGAATTGGGTGGAGAATAGAGTGCTGGGCTGGTTGCTGTGGGGCCAGGAAGAGTCAATGAAACTACATGGTTGGGATCCTTTAATAGAGAGAAGTAAAAAGGAGAGCCAAAGGGAGCAGTTATGACAGGACTGGCTACTCCTTAGGGGTTTCTCTTGTGATAAGGATGTTATATTTAGGGTGGCCAAGTGTCCTACTTTACAGAGGATAGTCCTCTGCTTGATGGTGTCCACTGTTTGAAGGACTCAACATGAGCTGATGAAGGTACTGGTTCCCTTCTATTCAGAATTGGTTAGGCCTCATCTTGAGTATTGCATCCAGTTCTGGGCTCCACACTTCAAGAAGGATGAAGACAAGCTGGAGCGTGTTCAGAGGAGGGCAATGGGGATGATCCAGGGTCTGGAAACAAAGCCCTATGAGGAAAGACTGAAAGAACTGGGCATATGTAGTCTGGAGAAGAGAAGATTGAGGGGAGACATGATAGCACTCTTCAAATACTTGAAAGGTTGTCACCCAGAGGAGGGCCAGGATCTCTTCTCGATCATCCCAGAGTGCAAGACACGGAATAATGGGCTCAAGTTACAGGAAGCCAGATTCCGGCTGGACATCAGGAAAAACTTCCTGACTGTTAGAGTGGTATGACAATGGAAGCTAGAGGGATTCAAGAGGCAGCTGGACAACCATCTGTCAGGGATGCTTTAGGGTGGATTCCTGCATTGAGCAGGGGGTTGGACTCAATGGACTTATAGGCCCCTTCCAACTCTACTATCCTATGATTCTATGAGGAGCTGATGAAGTTGTGCAACAACACTTAAGCACCTGGACAGCAGAGTGAGCAGGCACACAGTTCACCTGGTGAGTTTTTCCCACTATGGTGGGAAAAACTATGCGTTTCTATTTAAATTATAGTGATTATTTCTCTACTTGTGTCTATTCATATAAAGTAGCATAGGCAAATGTTATGCAGCTGGCATTTTTGGTGATGCGCTTCCATTTTTGGGGGAATGTGTACATGGCCGCCCAACTTATACTGTGTAGGATGTGTATCTTAGAGCTGTGCATGTGGAAAATACCACTGCCAACGTTGTTTATCGGATGCCTGCTCTACAGAATGAATACACTGTATTTTTCTCATTCTCCTTCGGATCTGTCACCAGGATGCTGCATGCCATTATCTTGTCAGCTGGAATCCCATCTTGGAACCCTCTGCAGGCCTACAGGAATTAAACTCCTGACCCTTTACATTCTACCTTAGCGATGTGTTACCTTGAATAGCTTAATCCTTTTGTCTCTCTAGGCAAGCTGATTCATCCCAGAGAGTTCTCCTGGGAACTCATCGTCTTAGCATTACACTGCCGTTCCTTCGACCAGGACTTTTGGCTAGCCTAGTCTGCCAGCCGAGCCTCTTTTCAGACATTTTGTCTGGCGGCCTCCGGGCAGAAACAAGGTTGGGGGAAGCAGCAGCATTGCGTGATGTCTTCCTAAGCCTGACTTTTAACTTGACCTTGAAAGCTGCACATAAATAGAATTTTTGCATAACAGAGACAAGGCAAGCGAATGGGGAGGAAGTGAACATTCTGCGGTTACAGCTGACTAAATTCTGCTCTGTTCATTAAAGCTCCCCATACTCCAAAAAGCAGCTGGAATTCAAAGCCAGCATCAGATTTCTGAGACGGTTCTTTCCTTTCAAGGCTTTAGACAAGGGGTGGGCAACCTGTGGCCCTCTGGATGTGTTAACCTACAACTCCCATCATCCCTCACCGTTGGCTATGCTAGTTAGAGCTGATGGGAGTTGTCAGCCAAAACTAGTGGGCCATACGTTGCCTAATCCTGTTGTAGACCCCTTGACTCCGTTTGCACAGCTAGTTGTATAAACTTTGCCATATCCCTGTATCGGGTACCCTTTGAGCAAAGAAAGACAATGCACCACTTTGCACAGAAGATGCCAGTAATGGGATTCAGGCTTTGACCCATAAACATTATAGTGTGAGGTTGGGACCTTGCCTAGTGAACTATTTTAACACTTAATTTTAACTTAAATTTAACTGTTCTAACTCTGTATTAAAATCTTATATCAATTTTTGCTGCATGGTTTTATCCTGGTTGTGCTTTTTATACTGTATTTTGTATTTGTGTTTTTAACCTGTTGGTTGTTTTATTATGGTTTTAATTTTTGTGAACCGCCCAGAGAGCTTCGGCTATTGGGCGGTATAAAAATGTAATAAAATAAATAAATAAATAAATAAATAGACATACTTGGCTCCCAGAGGTCTCACTAGTTGGCCAACAGCAATGGAAGCTGGTGGCTTCAATTTCAGTGGGGTGGTGTTTCCACTCAGGGTTTTAGTCAGAACTCTAAATGAGCTATCTAAGGTACTTAACCCTATCCCTAAAATGGGTCAAACACCTTGGTTAGCTCTTTTAGAGTTCTGTCCGGTGCTAACTAAAACCAAGAATGGAATCACTGCCTCACCGAAATTGGAGCCACCAGAGCTCTCACTGACAAGCAGGAAAGGAAATAGGATTGGTCAACGTGCTGATTTTTATTTTTCCTCCAGGTCAACCCTGCATGGCAGTAATACTCTCCTCCAATGTCCCATTTAACTACCTGCAGGGATCATCTGTGATGGTTCTACTAGCCACAAAGTATAGTTCTACATTAGACTTTTATTTGAAGCTTTTGCCTCTCTTTGATAATACTCCGTTCAACAGTCAATACACCCTTTGATTGATTTAGCATCTGCAAAGTTCTTTTAGTGAGATACATTCAGTATATAGGATGAGTGTGGAGGAGCTAATGCCTATTTCTTACCCACCCATAATTCATTATTATGATTTGGCATTAGTCAATTATTTATTAAATCATTTGTATCCCACCCTATATTACTGAGATCTCAGGGCAGCGTTCAGATAAAATCAAACCATATAAAACGATAAAGAAAGTACACAGCTAAAGATGTATAAAACCATTAACAAGCTGAAACCAGTAGAAAATTTAAAAGCAAAACCAAAACAACCCTACATGCAGCTTTTAGCAAATTTAGCCCTCAAAGACCTTGATAAAAAGCCACATTTTAACTTGGCGCCAAAATGAAGCCAGTGTTGACGCCAGTCAAGCTTCTAAGGCAAGGGCATTCCACAACAGAGAAAGCCCTAGTCATGTGTCCAGTCATCTTGGAAGCCCACCTTCTAAGGAGTGGTTCACACATGCATGTCTAGTATTTGATAAAGAAAGCAGGGACTCACATGTGTGAAGGATCCATCACTAATCAAACACCGCCCATGCCAACGCTATATTTTTCAGTGGCATCAGTTCACATTTCAGTAGAGAGGATCCAAGTGATTGCTGTGCATGGCTATGCTTGCTAGATCCAGACCCAGAGGCTGTTCCCTCTGCCCCACTTAGCATTTAAAGTCATTTATGGAACCAACAAGGCAAACAGGTAAGAGGTGACTGCTGTTTCTGAGGGACAGGTTGTCCCCATGTCTTTACCAGATTGGGAATACAAGGTGTTGGCCAACGCAAGGTGTGTGCATGACTCTGTCAGCACCACACAAGACAGTAGGTGTCGATTGATTTGCCCTGTACAATCTGCTGCTATTAGTTTTCCATGCTCAGCTGGGTAGTTAGGCAGAGTGCACCTGCATTATGCTGACAGAGGCCTCATCTACACCAAGCAGGATATTGCACTATGAAAGTGGTATATAAAAGGCAGGAGCCACACTACTGCTTTATAGCAGTATTGAAGTGCACTGACAACTGTTGGGGCCCATTGACACATATACCATATACCGCTTTCATTCTGCTTTCATAGTGCTATATCCAGGTTGGTGTGGCTCCTGCCTTTTATATACCACTTTCATAGTGCAATATCCTGCTTGGCGTAGATGAGGCCAGAGACGCAATAGAGGTGGGGGGCTGCCCCCTCAGCAACAGCAGCCACCTCCATGTTTTTGTTGTTTTTGTTGTATAAATGACTCTGAGAAGAAGAAGAAGAAGAAGAAGAAGAAGAAGAAGAAGAAGAAGAAGAAGAAGAAGAAGAAGAAGAAGAAGAAGAAGAAGAAGAAGAAGAAGAAGAAGAAGAAGAAGAAGAAGAAGAAGAAGAGAGCCAGTGTGGTGTAGTGGCTAAAGTGTTGGACTGGGAGTTGGGAGATCTGGGTTCTAGTCCCCACTCAGCCATGGAAACCCACTGGGTGTCTTTGGGCCAGTCACAGACTCTCAGCCCAACCTACCTCACAGGGTTGTTGTTGTTATTATTATTATTATTATTTATTTATATAGCACCATCAATGTACATGGTGCTGTACAGAGTAAAACAGTAAATAGCAAGGCCCTGCCGCATAGGCTTACAATCTAATAAAATCATAGTAAAACAATAAGGAGGGGAAGAGAATGCCAACAGACACAGGGTAGGGTAAGCAGGCACAGGGTAGGGTAAAACTAACAGTATAAAGTCCGCACAACATCAAGTTTTAAAAGCTTTAGGAAAAAGAAAAATTTTTAGTTGAGCTTTAAAAGCTGCGATTGAACTTGTAGTTCTCAAATGTTCTGGAAGAGCGTTCCAGGCGTAAGGGGCAGCAGAAGAGAATGGACGAAGCCGAGCAAGGGAAGTAGAGGCCCTTGGGCAGGCGAGAAACATGGCATCAGAGGATAAAATGGAGAGGAGGAGATTTATGTACACCACCTTGGGTTCCTTGGAGGAATAAAGACGGGGTATAAATGCAATAATTACAACAACAGGATCCGGTAGGATTCCCTGCCTTGGCTCCACCTCACGTCTCCCCTTGGGTAAAGATGTATGGGGCCCTCCCTCCTGGCTTCCCCCCTGCAACATCTTATTGCTCCCTCCCATCCCTTATTGATTGTGTCAGTGGCTTTAAAGGCAAAAACAGTTCCTGGAGTGCCACTGGCAAAGCTATGCATGTGCGAGCCAGCCCTAAATGGCATGATTATAGTGCTAAATTATGTGTGAATGTGTATGAATTTGAGGATTTTGCCTTAGGACTAGCAAAACATTAATTTTACATTGGGCATTGCCAAAGTGTTCTGCTTGCATGGAACCACTGGCAGCAGTGCGAGCGTATATAAACCCCCAAAGCGGCATTTCCTTCCAGGTTATTTGACTAAAAATAGAGAAAGATAAAGAAGCAGCCATTCCACCCTGTAACAAAGCAATGCTAACTTTTGCACTTGACTGAGCAAATCCATCTCTTTAGCCAGATAGCCTTGACTTTATACACAGCTTCGGAGCTGACTCCTGAACACACTCTGTGCCTGTGTCGTTTTCATTCTGCCCTTTTCTAAAAATAAATAAATGTTCAGCTTGCAATAGAAAATTGTACAACCTAGTTAAGATGATTAGATAACACTTTCAAAAGCGGGAGACCCTGCTATCTAGACAGATTAGATTCAGATGACATTTTTAAATTAATCTTTATTGTGAAATTTCAACAACAACAGGAAAAGAAAAAAATGTAGCTACATAAATTTGAATATATCAAATTGAATATATCAGAGGATGTAACATCTGGGCCTCCAGCCACAAGGTAAGGCTACCCCATTTGGCATCTATTGATATTGTGTCTAGCACATTTTCTTAAAAGAAAGTCCAGTGTTGTGATTTAAGGGCTGACATAATTTCCTTTATGTATGTTCACTGCCTTATAGGGCAGGGTGACCATATGGAAAGGAGGACAGGGCTCCTGTATCTTTAACAATTTTATATAAAAGGGAATTTCAGCAGGTGTCATTTGTATGCATGCAGCACCTGGTAAAATTCCCTCTTCATCACAACAGTTAAAGTGGCAGGAGCCCTGCCCTCTTTTGTATCTGGACATTCTAGAGTGACCAGATACAAAAGCCAGCAGGTGCTGCATGCATACATTTGACACCTGCTGAAATTCCCTTTTCTATATAACTGTTCAAGATACAGGAGCCCGGTCCTCCTTTCCATATGGTCACCCTATTATAGGGGATCTGTGAATTGCATTAGCATTAGATGTAAACAAATATGAAAAAACGACTGTTATTTTATATTTTCATAGTAGCATTGCAAACTTTTGGGGGTTTTTTTGCTGGCTTTGCTCTTCTGCCTTTAGTAAAGGCTTAATTCTGAGGAAATTATTGAGGAGCATTCCATTGTCACGTATGGGACATTTATACTCAAGTTCAGGACAAAGAATCTTTTGCATATACTACTAATCTTTAAAGTGAAACAATTTATTTTGCAGCATATGAATACAATGGTCATTACTAGCAGAACAGGGTTAGTAACTTTAAATTCAGCAAGAAACAATTATCTTAGATACTATTAATATTGTGTCACGTATGGGACACAAGAATTTCCATCTTCGTGCACATGGTTATCTTCAATTAATATTTCTGTGAACTGTGAACTTGAAACTAATTCAACTTTTTTCTGATAATTCCTGAGATATCACCTCACATTTATATCCATGTTAGACTCAATTTTTACATTTTAGCTCAGTCAAAAAAATGTTTTTTTGATGTCACGTATGGGACATTCTTTGTCACGTATGGGACACTGTCTGCACTACAATATAAAAAACTCACTTAGGACTACTAAATATGAATTACTAAATTAATTTAAGACACTAGCATCAACAAATAATGTAGTTAGAGCATTAAAGCATTGATATTTGAAAAGTTCCTTTACATTAGAATAATTCTGAAAATTTATACATGGTGCAGCGACGAGAGTTCAAAGCCACAGTTGGTGGGTCCTTAAAGGAGTATATAATACAATCAGGAGTGTGGGCCACTTATAATGATGTTTGTTGGCAGGAACCATTACACTCACTTTAACTCCATCCATGCCACAGACTTCCATAACACTGCTTGGGTAGGCCACCTTATTATAACTAAAGAAGCACCAAGCACCTATATTGAGTTTCACATTTGAAGTAGGCCTAGTAACAGGAACAGATTCTTCACTCTCCAGGGCATGGTGTTAGAAGGAAATTAGACCGTTTGGTTTAGCCTGCACAATATGATATGATGCTATCCCAGGCACAGTGATAGTTCCTTCCCAAGGCTTGTCTTTCTCTACTTGGGAATGTATTTCACTCTGGGAAATGTACAGAGTGCATGTTGAGGGAGCAAGTTAATTTGCTAACTGTGCAAACTCCACTGCATTCTGTACGACACTGACATTGCCTTGGCTCATGGTCTTTTGTCGTACAAGCCTTTTCACATTGCCTCCCACACCATCAACAATTCCTTTGCCATGTGAGGTGGCAAAATATTTCCAACTGAACTTTCTTTGGTATTTTTTTGCTAGAAGCTTCAGCACGTGCACCATGTATTTGTTCTTGAACTCGGATGCAGGTCCATCGCTCCAATTGATGTCCTGAGTAACACCAGTTTCTTCACTCATTATCTCATAGAGTTTCTTCAGCATTACATACACAGTGTGTTTGTCCTTCTGTGTTATATCTGAGCCCAAGAGGAAGGTTCTACAAGATCCATTTAAGAAGACAGCTGCAGTGAAAAGCGTTACACTTGCTTGAGACCAAAGGGCACTCTGAATCTCGTTCCGATACTCACAGCTATAAGACATAGCAAAATCAATTTGCAGCACTCTTACATTTTCCAGTTTTTGATCACTTAAGAAAGCATTTGCTTGTATTCTTTTTATGTGAACATGACCCAGAAAGTTTTCATAACTTGAAACAATATCTTCGTGTAATTCACCAGCACAACCATCTTTCATGCTTAACATTAGTCTTCCATCAGCATCCTTTTCCCACTGCTTCCATGTGACGTGCTTTCTTGGCTCTTCAGGAAATGGAATATTTTTTCCACTGGAACATTTTTCACATGTATTTAGTTTTTTCTTGTGTGCTCTCTGCAACCTCTTTCGAACTCTTTCATACGTCTTCCTCTGCAACTTCTCTCTGCTACTCATAGACATATTTTTCTTTCTTCTCGGTTCTTTTAACCTTTCATTTTCCTTTTTTTGAAATTCTGGATCCTCCATCTTCTTCTTTAGTCTCATTTTCTTCATTCTTTCAGCACTAGTGCTCTTTTTATTTTCAGTTGACACATTCATTGTGCATTAACTGCATAATAAGTGTCACGTATGGGACAATAAATAAACAGACGTATAAACTGTTTAAAATACAAAATTAAGAAAGTATTATTATTATTATTATTATTATTATTATTATTATTTATTTATTTATTTATATAGCACCATCAATGTACATGGTGCTGTACAGAGTAAAACAGTAAATAGCAAGACTCTGCCGCATAGGCTTACAATCTAATAAAATCATAGTAGAACAATAAAGAGGGGAAGAGAATGCAAACAGGCACAGGGTAGGGTAAGCAGGCACAGGGTAGGGTAAAACTAACAGTATAAAGTCTGCACAACATCAAGTTTTAAAAGCTTTAGGAAAAAGAAAAGTTTTTAGTTGAGCTTTAAAAGCTGCGATTGAACTTGTAGTTCTCAAATGTTCTGGAAGAGCGTTCCAGGCGTAAGGGGCAGCAGAAGAAAATGGACGGAGCCGAGCAAGGGAAGTAGAGGCCCTTGGGCAGGCGAGAAACATGACATCAGAGGAGCGAAGAGCACGAGCGGGGCAATAGTGTGAGAGGAGAGAGGAGAGATAGGAATGAGAGAGGAGAGATAGGACAACATTATCTTTGTTTTAAATCTGCTTTACTACATTTTAAATGCTACAAATAACATATATAACCTAAAAAGTGCACTTTTTCATGTCACGTATGGGACAGCAAAACTATATGCATAATTAGCTATATATCTGCTAATAAACACACAGTTTCTAATGTTTTAACATGTAGGCCGCTACTTTAGGACCTTACCTTTGCTATCAGAATGAAAACAACACTTAATTCACTGTACAATACAATGCTAACACTTAATCAAATGTAACCTCATTTAGCATGTGACTGGTCTTGACAATGGTAATAGCAAAAAAATTATCTTTCATCATCAAAATACCCTCTTTCCACTATATATAACTAATACAATACAAAATATTAACTAATTTTTCATTTTGAAATTTCATGTGTTTTGTCCCTGTTTCAGTGGAATGCTCCAGGAGGTGATGCTTTACCTGGCCTGGATATAAGGTAATGGGAAAAGAGTTTGGCCAGCAAAATATCTTGGCAATACTGCTCCAAAGGAATATCTTCCGCTTGCTTCTCTGCACTAGCATTTCTCTTGAGATCACTTGTAACTTGAGATCTTTTGTAAATGCACAGTTCTAAGCTAATTAGTGTGAAGAACTTTTCTCCACTACCATCTTAAGTCTGAAATAAACTCCAGTTAACGCTCTAGGCTGTTATCAGCTTTCCCTCTCATTTTCTGAGTGGTGATTTGGGGATATGTGGTTTCTTTACACATATGCACAGGTTGAGCCTAATTCACACCCCAACAGATTTCTGATCCCCCGTTTGATTTCTAGGGGAAGCACCAGGCATAGAATTATTTCAGAGAGCTAGTCAGCTCTCTCTGTGTCTCTTAAGGGCCCGGTTCACACGTAATGAGAAGTCACCATGGGCGAATTTCCTTCTGGGGCTTCTCGGTGACAATTTTGAATATTCGTGGTGTGGCGAGAGTGGTTTGTTGGGGTGGCTGAAAAGGGACCCGCCACCCTAAAACAGCCCATGGGTTCTGGGTAGGTTGTCAACCACCCCAATAATGCATGTGTGAAGGTTTGAGGCCCACACAGGCTTGGGTTTTGTTTAAGCCTGAAGGCCCAAAAATCTGTTGATGGGAGGGGGCATTCTTGAGTTTCATTTCCCCCGTAAAGGAGTTAAGTTTCATTTCCCCAGTTTTAGGTTACCTGATTGTATGGTTTCAGTTCTGGGGGGAGGGTATAAAAGGAGGAGAGAGGGGGAGAACTACACAGAGAACCAAGGAGAGAGATTCTGAGGAAGAACAGCCAAGAGAAGTGTGGAAGGGACTCTAGGCCAAATCCTACAGGTGAAAGGGTAGATAGGTTAGAGGAAACTGCGTTTTTATTTCTTTTATTTCTATTTTAAATGCCTTTTAAAGTCTTACAGCTCTGTTTGAGTAAATGCCTTAAGTTAATGTGTCTTTGCCTTATATCATATAATCTAGTAAATATTTGTTGTTAAAACCTAGTGTTCAGGAGTGTCATTTACACCACGCCTAAGGCCAAAACCCCACGTTACTAAGAGGGGAAGGTAAAAAGATATTGGATGAGAAAAAGGGCTCTTGAAGAGGCAAGACATCTTTAAGGAGCTGATCAAGGGGTCCAGGTAAAAGAAGAACCTTAACAGCATGCTTGCTGGGTTCTGGCCCAATGAGAAGCCACTGTGGTGGGGCCTTGGATTGGCATCTTGGCACCTACAAGCATAGCATCCCACTGTAGCTAATAAGCCACAGTGGGCTGCAGTACTCAGACATACCAGGTCAGGGTCTCACTCAAAAACTCCAGGCCTTCTTTGTAGTCGCTCACTTAATTAGCACATTCATTAGGGGAGGATCTTCTAACTGATTAGGTGGCCTTGTGCTGTGCCGAGTCCTCAGTCTGTTGATGGGCAACTTCAAGGCCCTTTAGCTCTTCCTTCTGGTGGTTCTTTATCTTTAAACTAGGCTTGGACAGGACAGCCCTTCAAACAGAGGATGCCTTCAAACAAAGTACAGTCCTCTCTGGCAGCCCTTCAAACAGAGGACTGTCTTCTGATACCGAGGACAGATGGCCACCCAGAAGAACCATCGGCTTAACACAATGAGGATCTGCCAGGTTTAATGTAGTCAACCAGTTTTGGCTTCTTATTCATCCCAAATCTTTTATAATCAGACCTGTAATAGCTCCCTAGAAGGTCATTTAGACCAAGTCCAAATCTCATTGCAATACCATGCACTCTCCCAGGACTGATCTACAAGTTTGATGAAACACAGGGCTCTTGTTTTGGGCAGCAGCCCTGTGTTTCTTTAGCATCCTACACCCCCTAACAACCCATTCTTAAACAAAGAGCCTGATGAAGAATTCTGTATAACTTAAAAGCTTATACACCACATTGAGATCCTTAGCTGATCCTTTTGATAATTGTATTATTTTACAGTTCCTGTTTGAACCTTGTTCTAATGGGCCAAGGTACCTCTCTGATTCTGGTCTACGTAACGGGCACTGTGAGGCTGGAATGTTCTGGGAAACCTTCTGACATAAGAAGTATCCTCACTATTTCATTGTAATTGCAGTCTGGGGAAGTGCTATCACTTCCCCCTTCATACATACAATACAAATAAGACACAGGCAGCCCAAAGCACAACCCAGTTAAGCTGAAGCAATTTAAATTAAAGCTGACTTGTGCAGGCTAATCCTTACCATGTGTTCTTTGCAGTGAACCCATTGATTTCAGTGTTCCTCAGAGGCAGACGGCTAGTTTTCAACACGAACCCTCAAATAGGCAGTTTTGCATAGATTTTACTCAAGGCTGAACCAAGACGTTTTGCTGTAAATTCCACATACAGAAGCTGACTGGATTGCCAGCTGAATCATACTTTGACACTAGTGTCAGAACAATATTCTCTACTGCACGGGATGGCAGCAGGCTAGCTTCTGGTATGTAGGGCAGGCTACGTGGCAGACACATCTCTTGTTCTCGAACACCTTGCTGCTGTTGATGCCCAATACCCAGCAGCTGATACCTGGGACAGCTGTCTCACCCTGCCCAACAGGAGGGCCAAATGGGAGCCCTAAATCCAAATACTATAGACTACAGTAGGAAACAGCACTTGAAAGTCTTCCTTGAAAAGGAACCCCAGTCAGTACTTGATTGTGCTGAGAGGGCTTTGTGGGTGGTGGGTTCTTAGGTGTGCCAGCTTTTTTCCCTGCCAGCCCTCCCTTTGTGCCTATGACAGCAGCCTGACATGCAGAACCATAGAGGATGGATTGCAGTTGCTCAAAGGACAATCAAAAGACATCTTGGGGAGAAACGCTCCACGTTATTGCTCTTATTAGTATGTAAATGGGGCAATCTGTTTTAAAAAAAAGAACAACAGTCTGTAGCACAAAGGCTAAGAAATTTATTCTGACATAAGCTTTCGAAGATATTGCCTGCTTCAGCAGATGCATGATGTATTAAGCTCAAATTGTCAGATTTGTATACACATGTACGCGTGTGTGTATATAAATCTGCCAATTTGAGGTTAACACACCATGTGTCTGTTGATGTGGACAGTGTCCACAAAGGTCTATGCCAGGAAAAAAATGGCTAGGCTTTAAGCTGTCACAAGATATTGTTGTTTTTGCAGCCTCTCTACCCAAGGGAGTGGGTGGGAAATGTGTACGATGGCCTCCTTCAATCTGGTGCCCTCCAAATGTGTTGGACTACAACTCCCATATACCCCAGCCAGCGTGGAGGAGGAGTCTTAACATCTGGAGGACACCAGATTGGCAAAGGCTAATGCATATTTTCTCTTTTCAGAGGGAATAAAAGACCGAGGTGTGCAGAATGGCACTGGGAGGTACCTTCTGTCCGTCTGCCACGTTTAAAGCTTGAACGCCAAGTCTAACATCCACCTACAAAGTCAAAACTATTTGTCAAACCCAGCAGCTCCCTGTAACACCAATAAGTGTGAAATGCCAACAGCTTGGATTGCTTTGATTGCCATTTTTGTGCCATAAATATGGATGCTAATTTTGATTTCATAGGTGGCCACATAGGGAGGAGTTTTCAAGAGCAGAATATTGTACTAGAATAAAGAGGGAAAGTGGGACTACAAAATTAAAAAATCCCCCCTCCCCAACTGCTATTTGTCTCTGAAGGTGTGTAAAATTGAAAATAGCATTTTGGTAGGAAATATGTAGGGCCCTTATCTGAATCCTTACACCTGCTTTTCCTTCAAAATAAACAAGGTAGTGATAAGTCTCTCTCTCTCTCTCTCTCTCTCTCTCTCTCTCTCTCTCTCTCTCTCTCTCTCTCTCTCTGTGTGTGTGTGTGTGTGTGTGTGTGTGTGTGTGTGTGTGTGTTTTACAGCATGAAAATGCAATGCACTGTTTATTTGTCCCTCAGGCCACAGGAGTTGGGTTTTGTGAGAGAGACTTCCTGGCTTTTAGCTTATACTCTTAGCCAGCTGTCTGTCAGTGAATTCAATTTGTGTTGCTTCTCCCACCATGAGAGCTGGCAAGGCCCTTTTCACCTGTTGATTATTGCCTGTCATACAGTATTTACGGCTCAGAGTTTCTGTACATAGAAAAGATTGTTACTTTAGTTTGACTCCAACTATTTTTAGGAAGTTTAATTAGGGTGACCATATGAAAAGGAGGACAGGTCTCCTGTATCTTTAACAGTTGTATGGAAATGGAAATTTCAGAAGTGTCATTTGTATATATGGGGAACCTGGTGAAATTCCCTCTTCATCACAACAGTTAAAGCTGCAGGAGCTATACCAGAGTGACCAGATTTAAAAGAGGGCAGGGCACCTGCAGCTTTAACTGTTGTGATGAAGATGAAATTTCACCAAGTTCCCCATATATACAAATGACACCTGCTGAAATTTCCTTTTCAATGCAACTGTTAAAGATACAGGAGCCCTGTCCTCCTTTTCATATGGTCACTCTAGTTTAATTCTCCCCTTCTTCCTTTTAGGAGAATATGACACACCCACACACACCCACACCCCATTCAGTATGGATGCTTTCATTTAATTTTTTTTTAAAAAACAAACAGAATAAAAGAGCTGAATTAAACTGGGATAGAAATGACAATATTTGGTCCATTAGAGAGAGAAAAAGGCTGAATAATTTAGGAACCTAATTTTATCACTCCTTTTAATTCTGTCATAAAATGAAAATAGCAGTTATTTCTGGCTTTTAACAGCTCCCCCCTCCACCAACTGCTCTATGAAGGGGCTCACAGATAACTATTAATAATAGTTCCCAGAACATCATTATAATGAGCAAGCTAAAGAGAGGGCTTTGTGGAAAGTGTTGTTAATGAATGTGACTTGGATTGCAAAGAACAGGACAGTTCCACAAGAAAAATACTACATTTTAACAGGGTTTAGATTGCCTCAGCTTTTTTAATGGGCACAACCTCGGTGTTTTTAAACAGCTGCATGAGGGACAGAAAATCAACAGTAGAAACGTTCCCCATTGTACATTTCTTACTTATTTATTACATATATATTGTGCCTTTCTTCCATGACAGAACAAAGTAGCACACAAGGTGTTCCCAGTTGGCCTTCTACCAAGCTCAAGACATTTTGCTTCCTGAGGCAAAGAACAAGATGGCACCATCTCCCATTTCATGCACTAGATTAATAGACTGTTTCTTCAACACTGGTGATGTAACAGCATCCTCCACATGCCCTTGAAGTGAGCAAGCTACCTTAGAGGATGTAGGGCAAGCTGCATATTCCACAATTCTCCCCTCCAATACCTTGCTGCCACTTCTCAAGATCTGCCTGCCACCTGAGGTGACTACTTCACCTTGCCTAATGGTAGGGCCATCCCTGTCTCCTACTGACTAGGCCCTGACCAGGCCCTGACCTGCTTAGCTTCAGCAAATGTGCTGTTGTATCATTTGCTTCAGAACTCTATGCTCCTATGTCAGGGTGACACAATTTTCTGCCTGTCACAGAGCCACTGAAGACACCGAGCCCCTTTCCATTAAAATTGGGATTCTGCTTAGGAATCCCAAGTCCTAAGCATAGCCTCAAGATTTGGCAAGTTCTGTAAATATTATCCATTTTCTTTCTGAACATTAAAAGATGATTGGTTTTCAAAGACTTGAAGGTCAGTTTCCCCTAGGACTACAGCAGATATTCCTAATGTTGGTATTTGCTTCAGAAGTAGCACATTATATATAGCTAAACCAACCATTAAAAACAATTCATTAAAAACGAGGGTTGAGAAGGAGAAGAAGTGAAATGGTGTCAAGAAGAACATCATGAAGACAACAGGAATGTGTTTGTAACAAGTGTCAAACATTGACAAAAAAATGGGAGGCATTTTGACCCTCAGGAGAACAAACACAAGATGAGGTAAATAGTTTCACAGTGCATCAAGCCTTCCTGACCCTCTCCCTCTGCCTTGAACAGCTGCCTGATATACAGAGATTTAATTGGTGAAGCTTTTTCTGGCACAAAGCTATGGAAGCTGTTTGACCAGAAACTGAAACTTAATAAAATAAATAAAAGTGGACAATGATAGTTCTGTCTTCAAGTGCTTCAAAAACTATATGTATACAACTAGCAATAAGCAGTAGCCTTAATGCATTTTTCCACTTTAGTCATGAAGTTCAAAGTTCTGTCAATCACAGAGAAAATAACTCATCTTTTTCTCTGAGCTCTCAGCATCTAACATTCAGTCTAAATGAGTATTTACTGAAACACCTCAAAATTGCCAGAACTCAGCCTGTCATACATCATTTATCCTGCTGCTTCATGAGCAGACATTGAAACAAAATGAAGAATTATTTTAATAAATCACCTTTCTTTATCGCCCTGCTGCCCGCCCCCATGACAGGGCTAGTCCATGACGTTTTACTGCTTTGAGGTGAAGAAAAAGATGGCTTCCCCCCATCCAACATATGGAAGCTGATTGGACTGGCACAATTCAGGCTGCTGGCTCAGGAAGATGGGAACAGATAGGGAGTTTGTAGTGGAAATTTGGAAGACTGTTGCATATCAAGTAGGGCTGTGCTCTGCTCCGTTTTGGTTCCCCAAATCCGGAGCACAGCGACCTGATCCACCTCCATCAAAGACGGATCCGAATTGGGTCAGGGGAGCTGCGGATTGAGGCGAAGCGGTTTGCCTCCATCCGGAGCTCCGGATGCAGGGGGGCTTACCTGCCTCCATCGCGGTCCGGCGCTGGCTTCAATTGAGACCCAGGCCTCAAGCTGGAAGCAGGCCACGGCCTCTTCCGGCTTGAAGCCTGGGCCTCAGTTGAAGCCGGCGCCGGACCGCGACGGACACAGGTAAGTGGGGAGGAAGGGGGCTTACCTAGCTCCACTGTTGCCGCAGTCTGTGTGGCGACATCGGTGGAGCCAGGTAAGTGGGCAGGGGGGCTTATTCGGCCCCCATTTTGTCCCCCCTTCCACACTTACCTGCCTCTGCCATCCACCGCATAGGCAAGTAAGTGGGGTGGTGGTGGTGGAGTGGAGCGGGGGAGGGTCGGATCGATCTGAAGTGGTTCGGGCCCATTCTGAAAGTTCCGGATCGGGCCACGAAGCGGTTTGGGGGGTCCATGCACAGCCCTAATATCAAGGAGCTAGGGGCACATCACAATACTTCTTTTCCATGTCCCACTACACAAGAGCTTAGTTTATGTCGGTGCCTGGATTTCATGTCCTTGCCTCATGGCCTTCTGTATTATGCTGCCTCAGTTGCATGCATTCTCCCAGCTGCTAGCTTTAGATGTTGGCCTGGGAAACGTCTAGTGTTTATTTGTAGTGAAGAAGACCCAAGGTCAGCCACTGTTTCTTATCATCATCTGCCTGGGCTGCCTGCTAATGGTTGAGGTTGGTTCTTTTGCCCAGTTTGAAGACGCAGGGGGCATGGAATTGGGTGACACCAGCCAGATGTTCCTACTGTGTCCCAACCAGGCCGATTCTCAGGGTTTGCCCACTGCTGGAAGGGATTCCCAGTAGCTGAAGGGGTGTAAGCATATTAATCGTGCTTTGAATTTTGATCTTGACTGCCATTATTGTGGTATTGTTTTACCTTCTTGGTTTATTAGCCTATTTTAGCTAGATCAACTTCTTTCCTCCACCCATTGGTGTGTTCATTGTCTCTGTATATCCCCAAAGAACCATTGCCTATGGATCCTACAACTGACAAAACAGAGCTCTGGAAGAATGGCTGAGGGTCTGCCACCACTGCTTGAGACAGCTGCCTCACTTTGCCTAATCATAGGGCTGGCCCTGCAGTCACTTCAACAAACAGCCCTTGATTTTTTAAAATTATGATTATGATTATTGAGTGGTCAGATGTGTAACGTAAGATTGCCACTTAGTTTTTTTAATTGGTTCTGCTCTTGTGCCTGACAAGCATACTAGACAGAGAGGGGGAGGCAGGTGAAGATGACACCTGTCCCTGCTTCGGGTGGGCTGTCCACTCACTTGTCACAGGGCCATCTAAGACCAATTGGCTGTTTTGTGGAGAGGAATCCAGGAGATAGGGGGGGGGAGGCATTTGGGGATAAAGCCAGGCTCCTACTCCAGTGTGACTCATTTTGTTTTTCCCTTGTTGTATTGTGTATGGATTTTAATACATCCATTGAATTTTTTTTAGGTTTTGAGCACCTTTGAAGACTTCAGTCAAAAAGCCAGAAACAAATCTGCTAAATATAAAGCATTCCAAAGTTGTGGATAGTGGGCGCACTTTATTTTTCTGAATTAAATGGGAGGCACATTCTATCTCATGGCTGAAAAAGTCAATTTGGAAGTAAGAACTTCCTGCCTTTGGTGGATTCCAGCCCACTGTGTTTCTGCATGTCAGTGTTCTGCGTGGGCTTCCTCTGAGAGCAGGTAACTATGGCCATAGCTAGACCTAAGGTTTATCCCTGGATCGTCCAGGGGTCAAACCTGTTCATCTAGGTGACACACAGGGGATCCAGTGCTCAGGCAGGGGTGAACCCTGGATGATCCCAGGATAAACCTTAGGTCTAGCTGTGGCCTATGCTGAGCTTCTGCACTAAGAGTGATAGGATGATCCACTCATATCTGATGCAGGATTGCTTGCCTCCAGCAGAAGCAGATCAGAAGGAAGTAAAGGACAAAACAAGAAATCATGCAGAGATGCAGAGGGTAACCTCAACTGTAGGTTGGAACATTGGGTCCCAAGGAGCCCTCACTTATTTATTGCCAACACACACTGGCAGCTCTCTTGTGGCAGAACAGTGTGTCACAGGGCACAATTTTGGAAGAACTGCTAGAGAGTTCAGCTTGGGGCTTATTGACAGTATTGGCAATGTTATAAGTATCTGTGCATATGCTTCCTAGAGCTCCCAGCAGTTTGAAAATGTTAAGTCAGGGGTGGACAACCCACAGACCCCATGTGTTTCCCTCTCCAGCCCTTTTATTTGCACCTCTACCCTGCTAAATTTGCTGCCACAATTTGGTGGCTCAGTAGCAAAACATTTTGCATTCTTCATTTCTAACAAAACAAGTGGGGAGTGCGTGCTTTCTTTGGGCATGTCTGCACCATGCCTTATCCCATGGATCATCCTGGGATCAACCCTGTGCATCCACATGACGCAGAGGGGATCCTGGGGGCAGGGAGGGAAGATCCTTCCATTTCCATGGGATAACCGGGATGGCTTTAAGCTTGATTTTCCCTGCAGTCTCGGGATCATCCCGAGACTGCGGGAGGTGTGGACAGCTGCCCTGGTTTTGTCCTGGCTCATCATGAGTAAACGCGAGGAGCCGGGAACTGGGCATGGAGCTCTTCAGGTGCTCTGTGCCCATCGGGGGTGGGGTGGAAGAAGCGGGATTGGGTGGCCCCCCCACCTTTGGCGGAGGAGCATCCGTGCACTCCTCTCCTGGTTTTAAAAGAAATGGCAGCCGCAACATCCTTCCAGGACGTCGCACGGCCGTCTGGACACCCTGGGAGGATCATGGAAGCCAGTAAGTCCATGATGCTACCACTACACCCTTGTGGTGTAGAGATGCCCTTTGAAAGCAAAATCACACTTTTGAAGCCCTGGAGGAGTGTGCTTTTGGAAGTCCCAGGGAGCCTGGTCTTGCTTTTAAACATGGTAGGAATTCCCCATTATTATTATTATTATTATTATTATTATTATTATTATTATTATTATTATTTATATAGCACCATCAGTGTACATGGTGCTGTACAGAGTAAAACAATAAAATAGCAAAACCCTGCTGCATAGGCTTACGTTCTAATAAAATTATAATAAAACAATAAGAAGGGGAAGAGAATGCACCAAACAGGCACAGGGTAGAATAAAACTAACAATATAAAAGTAAGATCAAAATCAAGTTCTAAAAGTTCTTTTTTTAGGAAAAAGAAACATTTTTAGCTGAGCTTTAAAAACTGCGATTGAACTTGTAGTTCGCAAATGTTCTGGAAAAGCGTTCCAGGCGTAAGGGGCAGCAGAAGAAAATGGACGAAGCCGAGCAAGGGAAGTAGAGACCCTTGGGCAGGTAAGAAACATGGCATCAGAGGAGTGAAGAGCATGAGCAGGGCAATAGTGTGAGACGAGAGAGGAAAGATAGGAAGGAGCTAGAGTGTGAAAAGCTTTGTAGGTCAACAGGAGAAGTTTATATTGGATTCTGAGGTGAATTGGAAGCCAATGAAGAGATTTCAGAAGTGGAGTAACATGGTCAGAGCGGCGAGCCAAGAAGATGATCTTAGCAGCAGAGTGATGAACAGAAACCAACGAACTGATGTGAGAAGAAGGTAGGCCAGTGAGAAGAAGGTTGCAGTAGTCCAACCGTGAAATAATCAAGGCATGAACAAGAGTCTTGGCAGAAGAGACAGACAAAAATGATCGAATCCTGGCAATATTATACAGGAAAAAACGACAGGATTTAGCTACTGCCTCAATATGAGGAATAAAGGACAGCGAGGAATCAAATATAAAGCCAAGACTACGAGCTTCCTTGACTGGAGTGAGTGTAACATCATTGACAGTAAGAGAGAATGAGAGTTGAGGAGAAGGTTTAGGAGGAAAAACAAGCAATTCAGCCTTTGCCATATTAAGTTTCAAACGACGATGAAGCAACCAAGCTGAGATATCTGAAAGACATGCCGAGATACAATCATGAACATCAGGAGAAAGTTCGAGAGATGAAAGATGTAATTGTGTATCATCGGCATACAGATAATATTGGAGGCCATGAGATTGAATAAGATTACCCAAGGACAACATGTATAAAGAAAACGACAACGGGCCAAGCACCGAGCCTTGCGGAACCCCTACTGAAAGGGAAAAGAAGAAGACGAGCTGCCATTAGCCAACGTGTTGAAAGAGCGACCCGCTAGATAGGAGGCAAACCAGTTATAGACGGAGCCACAAAATCCGAGGTCATGAAGGGAATCCAAAAGAAGATCGTGATCAACCGTGTCAAAGGCTGCAGGTAAGGTCCAGGAGAATAAGAACTGCTACGCCACCAAATTTTAGCAGCAATTTGGGTGGTGCAGCAGCAATTTTAGAGGTGGCAGGTGGGTGTGGAATTAGTTTCTGGACACCCAAAAGTTGTCCACCCCTGTGTTAAGTTTATCCACTTAGCATTGATGACTCAATTAATGAATTCCATTTAAATCAGCTTGCATTTAACTAAATCCCTCAGTGTTGGTTTGAAATACTGAAGGAAGTCTAGCTAATTTGCAACTTTACCAAACAAAAAACAAAAAACCTCAGCTATTTGTTAGAAGGGCTTTTTTTAAAAAAGTTTCTTTTCCTTTTAAAGCAATGCTTCAAAAACTAAACAAATGTCCCTTTCACTCACAGCCTAACAACCAAAAATTGGCCCACACAGAACCATCAAGTAAAATTTAAGCTGTTGTTTAGCGTTTGTAGCCCTAATAACATCCACTGCTGATGGAAACATGAAACCCCACAGAACTCTCCAGTCACCTCACATTACCTCTTGCCATGGGCAATGCATTCACTGCTTAAAAGTTTTGCAGAGCTGAGTGAAAACCAGACATTATATCATCTTGTGGAAGACATAAAGCAGCAGTTAGAGTTTCCGCACTGTCTCGTTACGAAGTTATTTAAATGTCTGGAAACAATGCTAAAAATAATGGTGCTTCAAGGTCTGGCCACTGAGTGCGTGTGTGTCTTCAAAGAGGGAGGAATGATAGGGAATTTGGAAGATCTAGTTATGCATCCAAATATATCTTTTTAAAACATTTCTTTTAAGACAGAGAGACTTTGGTGCTTGGATATTGGGTTTCTTTCTCAAAACACTAATACAGATATGAGCTCAGCCTGAACAACCATGTAAATCTTACCAGTCAGGGGTTGGATCCAGGATCTGCCTTTCATAAGAGGAAAGGATCACTAATAATAATAATAATTATAACAATAATAATAATTTATTTCTTACCTGCCTCTCCAATTGGACTGAGGTGGGAAAAAACAGCAAGCATAAAATACATAAAATACTGATTAAAAACATAGTATACACTGTTAAAAACATCCTAAAAGCATCCTAAAAGTATCCTAAAATTCCACTGGATAGGCCTGCCGAAAGTGATCAGTCTTGATAGCTTTCTTGAATGCTAAAAGACTGTCAAGCTGACGAATCTCCTCTGGCAGGCTATTCCACAGTCTGAGAGCAGCAGAAGAGAAGGTCCTCTGGGTAATGGTTGTCAGCATAGTCTTTGCTGATTGAAGTAGATTCTTCCCAGAGGACCTGAGTGTATGATTCTTCCCAGAGGACCGGATTGCATGGGAGAAGGCGATCCCACAGGTAGCCTGGACCCAAACCATGTAGGGCTTTAAAGGTAATAACCAATACTTTATACTTCGCCTGGAAACTAATTGGCAGCCAGTGAAGAGATTTTAAGACTGGTGTAATATGGTCACCCCTAGGTGTACCGGTGACCAACCCGGCGGCCATATTTTGAACTAGTTGAAGTTTCCGGACTAGGCACAAAGGTAGCCCTATGTAGAGCGCATTGTAGAACTTGAGCCTTGAAATTACCAGCGCGTGCACTACCGTCTTAGGTCTTGTGACTCTAGGAAGGGGCGCAGCTGGCATATCTGTGAGAAGGAGGGATCTTCTGACGGAATGCCCCTCCACCTGCTTTTGGGGGTATCCCCCCTCCTTCTCCCACACCACAGTTCACCCCATTCAGCAAGGACTCCTGATTCTCCTTGTAGCATTTTCAGGATGCCGGAGGGGCTGTTGGGAAGATGTGGGCTAGGAAATTCACGTTTGCCAATGCAGTTGATCCGGGTCAGTGGAGGCTGGTGGCTCTGATTTCAGTGGGGCTGTGAATCCATTCTGGGCTTCAGTCAGAACAAGCGAAAACCCTAAAGAAACCATCCAAGGGGCTGACTCTATGTTGGGGATAGCTAGCTAGTACACCCACTAGCTCAGTTTCTGCTGGGAGAAGAGGCTGACTTGCTCAATGAATGCTGCTTGAGGGGATGGGAGAACTTGCAGAGTAATGGCAGCTTGTCGTGTGTTTAGTTTGGCGAGATATTAAAGGGGAGAGAGGAGAAAAAGACACGGGGCTACTCTTTTCAGCAGCAGCCACACATCTGCGTAATATATGGATCTAACTTTATATCATGTGGCCATCCTGACCATAGCAGAGAAATATTGACCTGGTTTGCAAAATTGTAGCAAGGCTACCAAGCCATCATGGCTTGAAAACCCCACCATGTGTGCCATCTGGATTTCCCCAATTACCCTTGCTAGCATGGCTTGCCATGCCATCTGAATCTGGGTGGCATGGCTTGTTCTACGGGGCAGCAACCTTCACATAACCCACGGGCTGTTGTTGGATTACATTATTTATTCATTTACTATATTTATATATCGCTCCCCATTCAGAATTGTGGACCAGTGGACAAAATGAAATAGAATAAAACAGGATAAAAACACATTTAAAGTACTTTTTTTAAAAAAGGAACAAAGTGCAAAATATATGAGGGTTGCTGCTCTCCTCACCCAAAATGAGCGTCGCTGCCTGGGTTTATTTTATTTATTTATTTATTTATTTATTACATTTTTATACCGCCCAATAGCCGAAGCTCTCTGGGCGGTTCACAAAAATTAAAACCACAGTAAAACACCCAACAGTTTAAAACACAATTACGAAATACAGTATAAAAAGCGCAACCAGGATAAAACCACACAGCAAAGTTGATATAGGATTAAAATACAGAGTTAAAACAGTAAAATTTAAATTTAAGTTAAAATTAAGTGTTAAAATACTGAGTGAATAAAAAGGTCTTCAGCTGGCGACGAAAGCAGTACAGTGTAGGCGCCAAGCGGACCTCTCTGGGGAGCTCGTTCCACAACCGGGGTGCCACAGCGGAGAAAGCCCTCCTCCTAGTAGCCACCTGCCTCACTTCCTTTGGCAGGGGCTCATGGAGAAGGCCCCCTGTAGATGATCTTAAGGTCCGGGTAGGTACATATGGGAGGAGGCGTTCCTTCAGATAACCTGGCCCCAAACCGTTTAGGGCTTTAAATGTTAATACCAGCACTTTGAATTGGGCCCGGACCTGGACTGGCAGCCAGTGAAGTTGTAAAAGGACTGGCGTAATGTGATCTCGCCGGCCAGTCCCTGTTAATAACCTTGCTGCCCTGTTTTGCACCAGTTGAAGTTTCCGGACCGTTTTCAAAGGCAGCCCCACGTATAACGCATTGCAGTAATCCAAACGAGAGGTTATCAGAGCATGGATAACCGTAGCTAAGCTATCTCTGTCCAGATAAGGGCGCAGCTGGTATATCAGCCTAAGCTGATAAAAGGTGCTCTTTGCCACTGAGTTCACCTGTGCCTCAAGTGACAGTTCTGGATCCAAGAGCACCCCCAAACTACGGACCCGATCCTTTAGGGGGAGTGCAACCCCGTCCAGGACAGGGCAAACATCACCTCGCCGGACAGAAGAACCACCCGCTAACAGTACCTCCGTCTTGTCTGGATTGAGTCTCAGTTTATTAGCCCTCATCCAGTCCATTACCGTGCCCAGACACTGGTTCAGAACAGCCACTGCCTCACCTGGGTTTGATGAAAAGGAAAGGTAGAGCTGGGTATCATCCGCATATTGATGACACCTCAGTCCACATCTCCGGATAACCTCCCCCAGCGGCTTCATGTATATGTTAAACAGCATAGGGGATAAGATAGAGCCCTGTGGAACCCCATGGCTTAGGTGCCACGGCACAGAGCAATAATCCCCCAGCACCACCTTCTGGAATCGGCCATCCAAGTAGGAGCGGAACCACTGCAACGCAGTACCTCCAACTCCCAGCTCAGACAACCTATCCAGAAGGATACCATGGTCGATGGTATCGAAGGCCGCTGAGAGGTCCAGGAGAACCAACAGGGTCGCACTCCCCCTGTCTCTCTCCCGACAGAGGTCATCCCACAGGGCGACCAAGGCAGTTTCCGTTCCAAAACCAGGCCTGAAGCCCGATTGAAATGGGTCTAGATAATCTGTTTCATTCAAGAGTGCCTGGAGTTGTCCTGCAACCACCCGCTCAAGCACCTTGCCCAGGAAAGGGATATTAGCCACCGGCCTATAGTTGTTAACATCCTCCGGGTCCAGATTAGGCTTCTTCAGGAGTGGTCTAATTACCGCCTCTTTTAAAGAGGCCGGCACCACTCCCTCTCTCAAGGAGGCATTTACAACCTCCTGGACCCAGCCGGCGATCCCCTCCTTATTTGATGTAATGAGCCATGAGGGGCAAGGGTCAAGCACACAGGTGGTCGACCGGACTTGGCCAAGCACCTTGTCCACATCCTCGGGCCTCACTAACTGAAACTCATCCAATAAAACTGAACCGGACGGCGCTCTGAACACCTCTACTAGTGGAGCTGCATTAAGTGTGGTGTCCAATTCATGACGAATCTGAGCGACTTTATCTTCAAAGTGCCGTGCAAATTTGTCACAGCGTGCTACCGAGGGTTCCACCATCTCTCGCCCTGGCCCAGAGTGTAACAGGCCGCGAACCACCCGGAAAAGCTCCGCCGGACGACACTGAGAAGACGCAATGCTGGTGGAAAAGAACTGCCTCTTTGCCACCCTCACCGCCACAGAGTAGGCTCGATAGTGAGCTCTAACCCGTGTTCGATCAGACCCAGCACGAGTCTTCCTCCACCTGCGTTCTAGCCGTCTCCCCTCTTGCTTCATCGCCCTCAGCTCAGGTGTATACCAAGGAGCTGACCGGGCTCTGCTCAGAGGGAGAGGACGCTTGGGCGCGATCGTGTCAACCGCCCGAGTCATCTCTGCATTCCACAGAGCGACCTGGGCTTCGACAGGAGCACCGGCCATACCAGCAGGAAAATCCCCCAGAGCCCTCTGGAATCCATCGGAGTCCATTAGCCTCCGGGGGCGGACCATTTTAATAGGCCCCCCACCCTTGCAGAGG
This sequence comes from Elgaria multicarinata webbii, assembly GCF_023053635.1. Taxonomy (NCBI): domain Eukaryota; kingdom Metazoa; phylum Chordata; class Lepidosauria; order Squamata; family Anguidae; genus Elgaria; species Elgaria multicarinata. The sequence continues at coordinate 15,637,905 of NC_086176.1, forward strand.
GGAAAGGCCGCCGAGAGTCTAAACCTCAGTAGGAAGTGATCTGACCATGACAAGGGGGTAGATGTTAGTTCCCCCACTTCCAGATCACCATCCTCCTGCGCAGTCGAGAAAACCAGATCAAGCGTGTGTCCCTTTGCGTGTGTTGGGCCGATGACATGTTGAGACAGCCCCATGGTTGTCATGGCAGCCATGAAGTCCTGAGCCGCTCCAGAGACAGCAGCCTCGGCATGGAAGTTGAGATCCCCCAGAACCACCATCCTGGGGGTTCTCAACACCAGGTCCGAGACAACCTCCGTCAGCTCAGGCAGGGAGACTGTGGGGCAGCGGGGTGGACGGTACACCAGCAGAATCCCTAATCTGTCTCGAGTACCCAACACACAGTACAGACACTCAAGATCAGCACTCGACTGAACAGGAAGCCTAGAGAGGGAGATTGTATTCCTATAGATCACGGCAACCCCCCCTCCCCGGCCCTCGAGTCTGTGCTGGTGCTGCACCGAGTACCCAGGAGGGCAGAGCTGGGTGAGAGCAACCCCTCCCAGTTCCCCCACCCAGGTCTCAGTGATGCATACCAGGTCAGCCCCCTCATCCACAATCAGATCATGGATGAGAGAGATTTTGTTTTGGACTGACCTGGCATTCAGCAGCAGCACCACCAGACCCGAGAGCAAGCTGATAAGGCCGCCAGGAACCATCTGGTTGGGGGAAGGACTAGAAGAGGGGACAGCTGTAAGGAATCTGTCCCCTCTTCTCCTCATCTGGCCTGTTCCTCCCCCAGCACCATACCTCCCCCTACCCGTGACCACAGTTATGCAGGCACCCCCATATTCCCCAGAGCTCCCCAGGCACATATTAAAAATTATTTAAAAATTGATTAAAAGTTTTTTGAAAAATTGCTGTTGGTTGCTGGTCGGCTGGTGTTCTTCAAAACAGGGTGGCTCCTCTGTGCGACGCCAAGTGCGCACTCGGCGCCGCACTCGGCGCGTCGCCGAGGCGCGCGCCGAGGTGCTGCCTCTGGCCGGCTGCAGCTTTACCTGTAAGCAAGGCGGGGCACTTGTCAGCAGATGTTCAGCAGCTGGGGGAAAGAGACTGCAGAGCCCAGGCTCCTGCAGCCCCAAGGTCTTCTCTCCCCACTGCAAGCAGCAAGCACACCCCACCTTCCCCTGGCCGGCTGCAGCTTTACCTGTAAGCAAGGCGGGGCACTTGTCAGCAGATGTTCAGCAGCTGGGGGAAAGAGACTGCAGAGCCCCAAGATCTTCTCTCCCCACTGCAAGCAGCAAGCACACCCCACCTTCCCCTGGCCGGCTGCAGCTTTACCTGTAAGCAAGGCGGGGCACTTGTCAGCAGATGTTCAGCAGCTGGGGGAAAGAGACTGCAGAGCCCAGGCTCCTGCAGCCCCAAGATCTTCTCTCCCCACTGCAAGCAGCAAGCAGATAACATGGCTTATTTACACCAGTGAGGGTAATTAGGGAAATCTGGCTGGCACACATGTGGCTTCATCACACCAGGATTATACTGTGAATTGCGTGCAAAGGACTCAGAAGTTTCCCAGTTTATAATCTGCTTTGACTGTGAAGTACTCCCATGCATCCTGCTTTAATTGTGCTATAAAGCCAAAAGACCCGACCTATTTTGGTACTACTTTTGGAGCGAATCATTTGTTGTTTTCCGAGCGGCCACTGGGGGCGCAGGAGCAGGATCTGATACTTTTAAGCTTCAAATTAAACAAATGCTTACATCTGCGTAAGTTTTAAAGTTTTAAAGATAAAAACATCAAAATTGGCACAGTAATAGATATTAAGGAGAGCTTTAAGCATACCAAATTTGAATCGGATTGGGTCATCTGTTGATTTTTAATGATTTTATTACATTTCCCCCCTTAAACCCTTTTCCAGGTATGCAAAGAATCTTAGGAGCACTGCCGCCCAGGGTGTGATTTAGCTAGCAACAGCAACAACAATGACAGCTTAGTGCTGTAGGGGATAATTCAAGGGAAACGGGTACATGGGATGAAGCCTGTGGCAGGGGAAATAAGCCACAATGGTTTATTTCCCTTGTGTTCATGCAAATTGGCCCAATGAGTCCAACCAAACCTAACATTAAGCATGGCTTGGAATTCTGTGCTTGGGATTTTCCTCTTTTTAAAAAAGAAAGAAAAAAAAAGAAACAGCAACTACTACAACAGCCTTAAGTTAGGTCTGTGAGCTGGAAGAGGCCTTTAAAAAAAAAAAAGCGCCCTGTTCATGCGATGCTATTTTCCCATGGAAAATTATCCCTTGAAACAGCTATTTGGCCCTGATACTGCTATTTTCCCCACCCATGTTTATTTTGTAAATCACTCCAAGGGTAACTTTTAGAGTCAAAAGGCAGGATCAAATTTAAACAAACACACATCTGAAGAGGGGATCTACACTAGTCAAGTTAGAATGTGTCTTACCATTTTTAAGTGTTCGTTTGGTAGTATTTCGCCACATGACGTTCAGTTTGTGACGTTTTATTGTTGTCTGTTCTCTGGTTTTTATTTTGAACTTCTCTGAAATAAGTCGTTCTACTTGGTGTGATGTGGCCGATTTCATCATATTAAATGGGTTTCCTGTAGTTCTTAATTAGCCAATCACATTCCTGGGGGGCATGTTTATGTAATTTCCGCGCCCAAAGTTGGAGCCATTTTTTTCTTTCAAGCCTCTTTTTTGCAGACACTTTTAGTTTCACTTTTGGGAGGCCGCTGGCTGGATCGTTTGTAAGTGGGGGATTCTCGGAGAGAAGAGGAAATGGGAGGGGAAATTGGCAGACGGGGAAAAAGAACAAACAGATTTCTTTTCTTAGTGTGGCCAAAAGGAATTCATTCCCATGGAAAGAGAAAAGTAAGTATACGTTTTAAAAACTGCTATGTTTTAAATCGTTCAAAAACAAAACGTTCAATGACTGTAAAAACAATATTTCATATACTAGTGTAGATCCCCTCCTTGTAGAATTGTGCTTGCAATCCTGTTCCTTTAAAATCAATGGGAGTTTTGCTACCTATTTTCCCTTTTCTTCTTTTATTGTTTCATTTTAAAAAAAAATTTTAGGGGGGACTTAAAATAAATAAATCTGTATAGCATCCAGTACATATTTGGTGTGTTACAAATAATAAATAACAATGACCTGGATTGGAACAGGATCTAACTCTATGTAAAGTACAGTAGGAATGTAATATTTTCCCACTGACTAGAATTTTCATTTGCTTTATGTACTGCCTATTTAATTATTTGCAATAAAATGGCAGCCTGCCACTGTATCACATAAAGCACAGCTTCATCTACCCAATTGGCTAGGAGTCCATCTCAAATATTTGGATTAGCAGGGGTTCAACTGAATGGAAGTGCTTATTTACACAGGGTTACATTTACATGAGAGGCACAGAGCGAATTCAGAGTCCAAACAGAACTGGATAAACAGGGTTCGGTTAATGAGCTCTCAGCTGTGTTTGTATTGAAAGTTAGAGTAATATTACAGATCGGCACTGCAATTTGGGTTACTAGGTTGACGTAATAGCACCCCCTTGGTACTAATGGGATTTGCTATTTGCTTCATGTAGTTTTGTGGATGATGTCCCTGTCTACATGGAAAAATCATTGACACACACACTGGGCTGGCAGTGTTTGTTAATTTGTTTCTGTCATTGGGTCATGGCTGTTCTGTAAAGATTGCTATTTCCCCAGGAAGTACAGAAGGTTTTTTATTATTATTGTTGTTGAACAGAATAGACCCAGCTGGGCTAAAAACTCTTAACAATAGAAGCACAACTTGATTTCAGTAGATATAGGGACACATTACAACAACCATAACCAAAGACAACATTACTCAAAAAGAGAGACTGATATGGGAACAAAAGAAAGGCAGATAGGGAGGCGTTAAGGAGAGAATTGCTATGAGGAATGCTTTCACATGAAGGGGGAGGGCGGAAATCACCTTTTCTATTTTATTTTTGCATGGTATTTGTTCAAGGATGAAAGGTACCATCTGTTTCTCGCCTACACAAAGAACCATGTCATATTCTAGGCACTATTAGGCGAGCGAGTGGATGGATTAAAAAGAGAAGCATTTCATGTGGGAAGGTGAGCACATGGACAAGGAAAATTAATGAGTCAGTTCTTTAGCAGTTGCTTAATGGTTTGTTGCCAAGGTTATAAATAAGAAAGATCAAGAAAAGTCTCCATCAAAAAGATGCAGCCTGAAACTTGTCTTGGTAGAAGGAAAGACTGAGATGAGAAACAAAATACACCAGAATAATAAGATGGTAGGTTGGATGACAGTGCAAATAGATATGGCGCAATGGAACATCTTCGGAGGAGGCATGATGGGAAAATTATGATCTGCTGTTGCCTGACTGTCTGTGCTCTGAACTCTGTCTGGATTTAAATCACCTCTGTTGTAGCCTGAACCGTATTGGCTAACCACCTGTGGGCTTGGCGGTTTGCTGACCCCACTGCAGTTAGAGCTTGCTGCAGCCAAAGCAGGACAGTTACATCCAGACTACTGTACCGTATGCTAGAATAATAGAATCATAAAATAGCAGAGTTGGAAGGGGCCTACAAGGCCATCGAGTCCAACCCCCTGCTCAATGCAGGAATCCACCCTAAAGCATCCCTGACAGATGGTTGTCCAGCTGCCTCTTGAAGGCCTCTAGTGTGGGAGAGCCCACAGCCTCCCTAGGAGGAGAGAGGGGGAGAACTACAGAGAGAGCCAAGGATAGGGTGACCATATTTTGGAAACCAAAAAGGAGGACAACATGGCCGCCCCATGGGGGTGTGCCCACCAACATGTCCAGCCCCCAAGGGGGTGTGCTCACCAGCATGTCCAGCCCCCAAAGGGGCATGCCCACCCAAACATGGCCTTGGTCACAGGTCTGATTTCACAGCACACAATTAAGACAGACCTGTTCTACATTACATCTTAATGTTAAAATCATAGAATCATAGAATAGCAGAGTTGGAAGGGGCCTACAAGGCCATCGAATCCAACCCCCAGCTCAATGCAGGAATCCACCCTAAAGCATCCCTGACAGATGCTTGTCCAGCTGCCTCTTGAAGGCCTCTAGTGTGGGAGAGCCCACAACCTCACCAGGCAACTGATTCCATTGTCGTACTGCTCTAACAGTCAGGAAGTTTTTCCTGATGTCCAGCTGGAATCTGGCTTCCTTTAACTTGAGCCCGTTATTCCGTGTCCTGCACTCTGGGAGGATCGAGAAGAGATCCTGGCCCTCCTCTGTGTGACAACCTTTTAAGTATTTGAAGAGTGCTATCATGTCTCCCCTCAATCTTCTCTTCTCCAGGCTAAACATGCCCAGTTTTTTCAGTCTCTCTTCATAGGGCTTTGTTTCAGGACCCCTGATCATCCTAGATGGAGCTGCCTTTCAAGATAGTTTTGAAACTTCAATTGTTATAAAACCTGGCTGCCAGGCCACTAGTGGCAGCTAGACCAGGCTTGGGGAACAGTTTTTTTGCAACTCTGATTTAATGTGATGGAGGCTGTGGTCTGTGGGCCACCAAGACAGTTCTGACTGCATAATACAAACAAATTTATTTATTTATTTATTACATTTCTATTGTAAATCAGAAAAAGGAAACCAGAACTCTGCACTTCTCTAGATCATGCACATTATGCCAAATGTGCATGTTTTCCCTTAATTTGTATGATTTATTCAGCAGATTTTGCTATTTTGCTAATTGATCTGCCTATTCAAGGCATGAAAGCTTCAACCCCTGGCCACTAGAAATCTTACTCAGTTTGCAGAAAAGTCACCACAATGACTAATCTAGCTATTTGTGGACCCTTGGGAGAGACAGAACTTTTGTGCCTTTGCAACAGCGGGCCATATTTGGCAACTGCTTAGCTTGGTTCTTCAGGAACTTTCCATTGGCCAAATTTGCCTACCCAACATTTTAATTAACGACTATGCCATGCAACCATATATTTCGCTTTGCTCAAAACAATTTTAAAATGGAAGTCAGATAAGAGATCTCAAAACGGAAATCTGCCTAGAGACAGAAATCAGGCTGTTTCAAGATGGTGGCACATCCAACAAGTTTGGGATGTGGTTAAGATGCCCTCCACCTGGGATATGACACTTTGAAAATTATTTGAAAACTGTTTATGGAGTGTGTCCTAGGCCCCAGCAGTTGTCACTACTGTTATAAACTGTTTTAAAACAGTAGTGTTGTCCCCCAAAAGGGCAGGAGGGCCCGTTGCCCGGTGCACTAGGTCCAATAAAGCACACAGGGGTGGCGACTCCAACTTAATTTTATTTTCTCAATCTGTGCAGAAAGGGGCGCTTGGTGATAATTCACAAAGCAAGCACACACACCTCAGCATGTATCACGCTTAGGGCCTTGCTAGACCTAAGTGAGAATCTGGGGGAGAGGAGGGGAGACCTTACGTTACGAAAAATGCGAGATCTCGCCCTTATTCAGATGCGAGCCATGATGAGCTCTGGAGGGGAGCCGTCGCGGCCGCCATTTTTTATTTTTAAAGTGGCAGGAGGCAGGAAAGGTAAGTAGGGTTTTTTTCCTTTAAATTCTCCTTCCCCTCCATCCGCGATCTCCCCCCATGGCCCCATTCTCCTTCCCCTGCCCGCTCCCCTGCCCGTGATGTCCGATCACCCGCCCGATGTCCCCCCGCCCGCAATCCCCCCAATTTGCAGCCACGTCATGTTATTCCCCCTGAAGCTGCATATTTTTTATGTCCTATTTACTACGAGTTTTTGCTTTGCTCCAATATCACCATGGTTTTGTGTGTGTGTGTGTGTGTGTGTGTGTGTGTGTGTGTGTGTGTGTGTGTGAGTGGTGGCCTCAGTTTGGGTTAAGAGATTGGGCATAGTTAGAGGGTCGATCCTTCTTGGAATGAAGACTGAGCACATACACCTCAGCTGTACACACCTCTGTGCATGTGCGAGAATACAAGGCAGGGAGGCAGGAACCAGGTGAGTGTCTAGTAATGGTCACCATGGTGACATTAAAGTCTGATTCTGGAACAAAAGTAAGGGCAAGTTATTGTATAACACATAAGACCTGTAGCTGTGTAGATATGCAGATGGAGGCTTCCAAAGCTACAATGTTGTGCAGAATTCAGAAAACAACAACAAAAACGCTTTGGGAAGTTTTCAGTCACTTGATATTTGCTGTGTACTACCACCATGTGATAACTGCACTGGGAATTTTTCTGGGTGGATAGCCTGCACTCTTTCCTGCCATATAATGCTATTATTGCTGGTTTGCAGCAGTGAGGCTTCATTTTTGGGGGGAGGGGGCGGGGAATCAGTAGCCAAGGTAGCGCAGTATAGTTACCCCCTTGCCCCGTCTGCTGTGACTACTTCATGGAGTGGAGCCTGTAGGCTGGCCTTAGCATGAAGGTTAGTTTCCATCTCTCTGTGGGTTGCCGTTCCCTGTGACTGATTGGGTCTAGGGGACAAGGAGTCTTTCTGGACCAGAGTGGTGGGGTTGACTCCTGAGATGACTTGGCTTTCGCCAAGATCCTCTTCATACTTTGGGGGGAGGCCCAGGGCTGAGGTTAATGGCCCGGGCTTGGTAAGAGGGTGGTGTCAGGCTGACAGATAAAGTGGACACCAAAGGACCTCTTTGTTGGTGCCTGTGTGCCTGGTTTCTCTGGGCTTGTTCTAGTCTCTGCAGGGGGGTTATTTCAAGCATGCTCTCGGGGGGTTCAGATTCTGGCAAAACCCTGGGACAGCTCTTGTAGGCTCGGGGTTTCCCTTCTGAGCTCGCCCTCATGACCTTACACATTTTCATACAATCCCTTATCCAGATTGATCTGAAGGTAATCAGGCCCTCAGTCCCCTAGAAGAACTCGAACTCGCATTTTTGCAACAGTTTCCTAGTTGACAGCTCACTGGCCACTCTGTGAACAGAAGGCTGGACTAGATGGACTGTTGGTCTGATCCAGCATAGCTCCTCTTATGTTTTAAAGTTTTTTTAAAAAAACAAATAGTACAAATTTCTTCTTGCTATGCTTCCTTATCTCTTCTGGGTGCTTGCTTTGAAATGATATCTTCAATATCTATATCTAGCCTGTCAGTATTCCAGAAATGGAACAGCCCTTTCCAGCCTGCTCAAATCCTTCCACTGTACATTGAATAAACAATTTTCTTAAGGAGAATGTTTCCTTTGTTTGGAGTTCCTAACACCAACTTAATTTTGTAGAGAAAAAACAGAACTGCATTTTAAGTAATCAGGATTTTAAACCACTAGCCCTTTTCTGTAAAGGGTTGGTTGAATTCCTGCATCATTTGTAGAGTTTGTCACATTAATTGGTGGCCCTGCATAGGCTGACGAGCATAGCCCTGCGCTGTCTTCATCAGGGTGAGAGGTGCATATTCGAAAAGGTCTCCCCCAGCTTTTTGGGTAAACAGGACTTGATATGTTTCCGTCACAAATCTCTTTTTAGTTCCTTATCTGTGCCTATTACCATAATTGCTGGAAGTAATTAGATGGGAAAAACTTACTTAAAGACAACAGTTGCAAAGAGAACATTTCAGTTCACGTGGTAGCACCGTTTGCAGAAGAGGCTGTAAACGGAATAGAATAATCTGCTGTTTGAATTAAGTGCAGTGGCAGCACAAATGAGAGGTTAAATGAATCTTCACAAATCTGCAAATTTTTCCAGCTAACCATTGAAATTTTGAAGGTGAACTTTTGAACGCAAAATTCAGATTCGGGTTTAAATGTGAAATTTAAGTGCTTTAAACTTTTTGGTATCTTCTGGATTGTCTAATCAAATATTCAATTGTATATGCTGGCATAGATCAAATAGCGTCAAATACTAAATAATAACCAAACATGACCAAACTTCAAACACTGAAATCATATATTATAGGAAGTCAAATGCTCGGCAAATAATAAAATGCTTAGAAAATATTCATATTTTCAGATAATATCTTGAAAACATTTGACACCAGATTTTATCTAGGAGAATTCTGAGAGCAAATTAATCTTAGATCTATTGTAAATTTATCACAATAATAATAATAATAATAATAATAATAATAATAATAATAATAATGTACATAATTATTAATTAATTATGTACATAATTAATGTACATAAAATAATAATAATGTAATAATAATGTACATGTACATTGATGGTGCTATATAAATAATAATAATAATAATAATAATAATAATAATAATAATAATAATATGCTCAGTGACTATAAGATTATTTCACAATGGCTGATATGGGATAATCTACTTAGTAGAGATGAATCCTCCTAGGCCAAGTTTAGGCCACTAGTGCCCTGCAGATGTTTTGCACTATAACTCTTTTCTTCTCCAGCCAGCATACCCAGGGATTATGGGAATTGTATCCTGAAATATCCAGAGGGCACAAACTTGCCTACCCTTGTCTCATCAGTTAAAGATTGTCTTCATATGTCAAAATCATTTGCTTGCTGACTTCCCATTTAGGAAAAAGAACTGTGGGCAGAAATGGAGTTTAGTGCAATGTTGATCACAACCATTGGCCCCATTCACCTTAAACCATGGCTTTAACCATGGTGGTTAAGCCAGAAAACCAGGCTGTGTTCAGAAGAAACCTTAAACCACTGCTTTAACCACAGTGAATAAAGCAAAAAGCCTTATTAACCATGGTTAAAGCCATGGTTTAAGATGTCTTCTGAACATGGCCTGGCTTTCTGGCTTAACCACCATGGTTAAAACCATGGTTTAAGGTGTCTTCTGAATGGGCCCATTGAGGGATCTGTCTTGCAGAGGCCCAGGGTAGAGGGGGCAAGGTGTATCATCACATTCAAGCCTACATTCTTGTGTAAATAAACAGATGCGATGAATCAGCAACTGGTGGTCCCAGGACAAAATCTGGCCCATGATGGGTATTGTTTGACCCTCCAGCTGCCAGTGCAGTATGATCAATGAAAGATCAATGGCTGTGGTCATGGGAATGGAGTGGCCAGCAGTTTCTCTGAGGGAGTGGGATATGCTCTGCTTACCAGCCACCTTCTCGTCCTCAATGTGGCCTCCCAGGAAAAACAGCTGCTGACCAAGGGCATAGAGTTACATTGCTGATTTTCAGGAGACTTTTAAAATTATTATTATTATTATTATTATTATTATTATTATTATTATCATCATCATCATCATCATCATCATCTCGTTTTTCTTGCTCGTGGCAGTTTTTCTAGATGAACATGATGGGGTTTGCCAAGTCCTGCTGTCTTTTACTGATTCAGAAATCATAGAATCATAGAATCATAGAATAGCAGAGTTGGAAGGGGCCTACAAGGCCATCGAGTCCAACCCCCTGCTCAATGCAGGAATCCACCCTAAAGCATCCCTGACAGATGCTTGTCCAGCTGCCTCTTGAAGGCCTCTAGTGTGAGAGAGCCCACAACCTCCCTAGGTAACTGATTCCATTGTCGCACTGCTCTAACAGTCAGGAAGTTTATCCTGATGTCCAGCCGGAATCTGGCTTCCTTTAACTTGAGCCCGTTATTCCGTGTCCTGCACTCTGGGAGGATCGAGAAGAGATCCTGGCCCTCCTCTGTGTGACAACCTTTTAAGTATTTGAAGAGTGCTATCATGTCTCCCCTCAATCTTCTCTTCTCCAGGCTAAACATGCCCAGTTCTTTCAGTCTCTCTTCATAGGACTTTGTTTCCAGACCCCTGATCATCCTGGTTGCCCTCCTCTGAACACGCTCCAGCTTGTCTGCATCCTTCTTGAATTGTGGAGCCCAGAACTGGACACAATACGCTAGATGAGGCCTAACCAGGGCCGAATAGAGAGGAACCAGTACCTCACGTGATTTGGAAGCTATACTTCTATTAAAGCAGCCCAAAATAGCATTTGCCTTTCTTGCAGCCATATTGCACTGTTGGTTCATATTCAGCTTGCGATCTACAACAATTCCAAGATCCTTCTCGTTTGTAGTGTTGCTGAGCCAAGTATCCCCCATCTTTTAACTGTGCCTTTGGTTTCTATTTCCTAAATGTAGAACTTGGCATTTATCCCTATTAAATTTCATCCTGTTGTTTTCAGCCCAGCACTCCAGCCTATCAAGATCACTTTGAAGTTTGTTTCTGTCTTCCAGGGTATTAGCTATCCCACCCAATTCTGTGTCATCTGCAAATTTGATCAGCGTTCCCTGCACCTCCTCATCCAAATCATTAATAAAAATGTTGAAGAGCACTGGGCCCAGGACTGAGCCCTGCGGTACCCCACTCGTTGCCTCTCCCCAGTTTGAGAAGGTTCCATTGATAAGTACTCTTTGAGTCCGATTCTGTAGCCAACTGTGAATCCACCTAATAGTTGTTCCATCTAGCCCACTTTTAGCTAGTTTGTTAATCAGAATGTCATGTTGTACTTTGTCAAAAGCTTTGCTGAAGTCAAGATATATGACGTCCACAGCGTTCCCACGGTCCACAAAGGAGGTTACCTTATCAAAAAATGAGATCAAATTTGTCTGACAGGACTTGTTCTTGACAAATCCATGTTGGCTTCTAGTGAACACCGCATTGATTTCAAGGTGTTTACAGATTGACTCCTTTATAATCTGCTCCAGAATTTTTCCAGGGATGGATGTCAGACTGACTGGTCTGTAGTTCCCAGGTTCCTCCTTTTCACCCTTTTTGAAGATAGGGACAACGTTAGCCCTCCTCCAGTCGTCTGGCACCTCACCCGTCTTCCATGATTTTGCAAAGATAATAGACAAAGGTTCTGAGAGTTCTTCCGCTAGCTCCTTCATTACTCTAGGATGCAGTTCATCGGGCCCTGGAGATTTGAACTCATTCAAGGAAATTAGGTGTTCTTTGACCGTTTGTTTATCAATCTCAAACTGTAATCCTGCCCCCTCAACTTCTGCTTCACTTTTTCCAGGGGGGTCATAGACCCGCTTTTGAGAGAAGACTGAGGCAAAGTAGGAATTGAGCACTTCAGCCTTTTCTTTGTCATCTGTTATCAATTTGCCATCCTCATTAAGCAGTTGAACCACCATTTCTTTCCTCTGTCTTTTACTACTCACATATCTGAAGAAAGACTTTTTATTGCTTTTAGCATCCCTGGCTAATCTCAGCTCATTCTGAGCTTTAGCCTTCCTGACGCCATTTCAGCACTTCTGCGCCACTTGTCTGTACTCTTCTTTTGTAGCCTGGCCTTCCTTCCACTTCCTATATGTATCCCTTTTTGTTTTCAGGTCATCTCTAAGCTTTTTGTGGAGCCACATTGGTTTCCTCTGTTGTCTTCTATCTTTTCTCCTTGTTGGAATTGTTTGTAACTGTGCCTTTAAAATTTCCTTTTTTAAATACTCCCACCCATCCTGCACTCCTTTTCTCATTAGGCTCATTTGCCACGGGACCTTACTTATCGTAGTTCTGAGTTTATTAAAATCAGCTTTGCTAAAATCCAGAGTACGTGTATGGCTACACTCAACTTTTGTCTCCTTCATAATCAAGAATTCAAGTATGACGTGGTCACTTTCCCCCAGAGTTCCCGTAACTGCCACTTTATCCACTAAGTCATCCCTATTGGTCAATATCAAGTCAAGGATTGCCGATCCTCTAGTTCCTTCCTCCACTTTCTGTAGGAGAAAGTTATCACCCACACATGTCAGGAATTTCTTGGAAGGGCCACTTTTGGCAGTATTGGTCTCCCAACAGATATCAGGGTAATTGAAGTCCCCCATCACTACTACATCACACTTCCTTGAAACACTGGCAATTTGTTTCTCAAAAGTTTCATCCTCGTCTTCTCCTTGATTGGGTGGTCAGTAGTAGACTCCGATTATCATGTTCTTTTTATTCCTTTCTCCTGACTATTGAACATGTTTTAAGTATTACTGCTTTCTGGATGTTGATGTGGATGTATTTTGGTTGGCCCAGTTTCTGAAGGTTTTCCTCCTCCTCCTCCTCCTCCTCCTCCTTCATCATCATCGTCCTCATCATCATCATCATCCCCCATTTCCTAACCTTTGTCATATTAGTGAAAGATTGTCAAATCGGAACGCTTTAAATTTTAAACGTTTTACTACACTTTATTACTAAATAAGGAACCATTCTTTCAAATAATTTCTACAGCTGTGGCCCCAGACATGGTCTGGATCTGGTCCCATGCACCACTAGCATCCTGTCCCAACACATAACTTCTAAGATAACCCCTCAGTAGAAAACAAGAAAAAAAACTTCCCCACATAACAACGCTTTTAGGATTCTTTCTTTAGACAAAGGCCACAGCTAGGCCTAAGGTTTATCCTGGGATCATCCAGGGTTCGCCCCTGCCTGAGCACTGGATCCCCTGTGGGTCACCTAGATGAACAGGTTTGACTCCTGGATGATCCATGGATAAACCTTAGGTCTAGCTATGGCCAAAGAAACCTAAAATGGAAATGAAACCTAAAGGAAAGAAAGAAAGAAAGAAAGATGGGGAACAGGCATTTAAAACAGGGCTCTCCTGCTCTTCTGATTGGCCAAGAGGTTGGGAGGGGAGATGAAATAATGTATATAAGTAAAATTAGCAGCCAGAGTTGTGGTAGATGAATCTTCCGTTTCACTTTCTTTGGTGTTTGCATCGTTTTTAAGCACAAGTTCATTCTGTCCTGTTTGCACATCAGTTAGCAAATGTGTTTTTTTTAAAAAAGCCTGCTCAAAAACCTGAACACATTTTGGTGTATATTTTCATGTGCATGAAAATTCAGAGAACTGCACTGCAAAATTCAGCGAAGTGTGAAAGCTGGAGGCTGACAGCACTGTGGTTTGAGTAGGAGTTCAAGAAGTGCAAATTAGATCAGTGTGTATGATAATCAGAAGACAGATGCCAGGGAAGAAAGATGGCCAGGTGGTGGCCGCTGCAAGGGCCAAGGCGGGAGTGGCTGGGTTGTCTGATCGGCTTGCCTCCCCTTCCTCTCATGGTACAGGCGACAGGCTGTGCTGTCCCAAAGTCCACCTTGGTTTCTCTCACTGAGCAACAGTTTCCACAGGCTCTGATCAATCTGGGAGGCAGCAAGAAGGTGATGATGAGTTTCCCTACACCCTTCCATTGAAAGCACGGAAAAATCATGCCTCAACAAGCTGGCAATTTTCACCTTCTTGGGAGACAGGTTTTCCCTCCGTTATTAAGAACTGATGTACTGGCTTGGGATGTGTCTACGTCCAGAACTGAATGTTGGAACTATTGCCGTCTACAACTGCCGATTGGTATATTTATCTCAGATGTGGCCTTTGTCGCAGTTGCTCAGGATGCTGGACACCCAGAAATGTACCCTACTTGAAGCGGTTGGACGCTTCAACCAGTGATGGGTCCTTGTGGAGTCTTTTGAGCCTCCTTCCCTGAGTAGGTCCATGTCTTCCTTGCTAATGTCACAATTATCCATTTGTTTGCCTTCTCACTCTCCCAATTGTTTGCACCTCTGCCTAGAGGTAGAGGGCATAGAATCATAGAATCATACAATAGTAGAGTTGGAAGGGGCCTATAAGACCATCGAGTCCAAAACCCTGCTCAATGCAGGAATCCACCCTAAAGCATCCCTGACAGATGGCTGTCCAGCTGCCTCTTGAAGGCCTCTAGTGTGGGAGAGCCCACCACCTCCCTAGGTAACTGGTTCCATTGTTGTACTGCTCTAACAGTCAGGAGGTTTTTCCTGATGTCCAGCCGGAATCTGGCTTCCTGCAACTTGAGCCCATTATTCCATGTCCTGCACGGCAAAGGAAGTGGAGGCCTCCTCCTCCTCCTTGTTTGCATACTCAGAGAGGGCAGGACAACAGGCTGTGACAGCATGGAAAATTAGCAGCTGGGGCCGGGCTCCAGGGATGGTAGTGGGGCTGCTGCTGTTTAGTGGGTCTTGACAGATGCCTAATGATGACGACCCCTCATGCCAGCCCTGGCTTCAACAGATGGAGACTGCAGCTGCATCAACTGATGCAGAGTGCAGCTGCTTATGTACAGGAGTACGAGAGGGAAGGAGAGAGAAATTAAAACTTAAGGAACTGGAACTGTTGGAATTGGACATGGACTTACCCAGGCTAAAAAAAGAAGAAGAAAGAAAGAAAGAAAAAGAAGTATCTGTTCCTTTTGGTGTGTATGCTTACAGAGAGCACGTTCGCTTCCAGAAGTTTCCAGATCCAATTTGTGATGCTGAGTTTCATTTGCAAAGCTCTGTATGATATCTCCCTTGGTTATATTACAAGTCTCATCTTCTCCTGTTCAGGTTTATAGGAAGTGATCTTTGCAAAATGTGTGTATGTGTGCGTGTGTTTATCAACCCTCCTGAAGTTTCACTTTTTGCAGCTGAAAACAGGGCATTCATATGGGTTAGCCTGCATTATGCAACTCCTCTCTTGCCCTTTAAATACTTGATTACTTAAATCCCCCCTGAAAAGTTAAAGCCCATTCTTTTTAAATTATCTTATGGAGAAATTAGATTGTAGAGGATTTAATTTTCTCCTTTATTTGTTTTTGGTGTTAACTGAATGTGTATTAATTACATTGTGCTCAGGGATATTTGGGCACCGAATCCATTTTAGGAAAATCTAATAATCCTTTACTGGTTATGTGAACATTTGAAGCACAACCCAGTGCACAGTTAGATGTGCTTAGTAAAAAATAGGCAAAGCCTGCCATTCCGTTGTGCCGTTTCATTTCCCAATCAAGGGGCAGGCAACACTTTTGTGTAGAATGTCGAACTGCTAATTCTAATTCCGGTTGGTTCCATTTGTGTTGCAATTTTCTTAATATTGCCAAATGTCTGTTCCAACTAAAGCCCTTTCCTATTATCCACATCTGCATGGCTATGGGCACACTGGGTTTTGTAGTGTTAAGGTTTCTGAAGCATTCATTTAACTTTCACTGGCAGGAATGACGATGGTTTGGAGCCAAAGGGAACGTCGCAACAAATAAACCAGATTGGTGAAATGTCTGGACATTTAGTAAAAGCCGATGGGCCACATTGGGACAGATAGCAAGGCAAACCAGAGCTGTGGATAGGGTTGCCATGTATGCTCTTTTACAGATGATCACACAGTAAAACTATGAAATTCGTTACCCCAAGATGTGGTGATGGCCACCAATTTGGATGACTTCAAAAGGGGGTTGGATAAATTCCTGGTGGAGAAGGCTATCAATGGCTGTTAGTCCTGATGGCTATGTGCTACCTCCAGCATTAGAGGCAGTAAACCTATATAGACCAGTTGCTGGGGAACATGGACAGCAGGGTGCTGCTGTCCTACTTGTGGGTCTCCCGTCAACGGCTGGCCACTGTGTGAACAGAGTACTGAGCTAGACGGACCCTTGGCCTGACCCAGAATGACTCTTCTTATGTCCTTATGTCCTCTATTTGAAGGGCTGTCTTGTCTAAGTCTGATTTAAATAGGGTGACCATATGAAAAGGAGGACAGGGCTCCTGTATCTTTAACAGTTGCATAGAAAAGGGACTTTCAGCAGGTGTCATTTGTATGCATGTTGCACCTGGAGAAATTTCCTCTTCATCACAACAGTTAAGGCTGCAGGAGCTATACTGCAGCTATACTGTGACCAGATTTAAAAGAGGGCGGGGCACCTGCAGCTTTAACTGTTGTGATGAAGAGGAAATTTCACCAGGTTCTCCTTATATACAAATGACACCTGCTGAAATTCCATTTTCAATACAACTGTTAAAGATACAGGAGCCCTGTCCTCCTTTACATAGGGTCACCCTAGGTTTAAAATAGCCATAAGAATGGTTGTGCATCCACATTAGCATCTGGGCAGCAAACTGAACAGTCAGACACACAAGTCACCTAGCCACTGTCTTCCCCACTCTGGTGAGATGGACTGCATTTCTACTTAAATTGTAATAATGATGTCTAAATCTCCATTTATACATTTAAATGAACACATGCACATTTTATTATGGAAATCGGTGCCCTCTTTTATAGGGGTGATGTATTTCCTGTTTTGTGGCAATGCATCAGTAGCCACCTTAGTTGTAGAACCTTGGTGGGCTCCAACAAGTGAGCCACTTACTCCAAGGAGGTGTGGGGTTGACTTGAGGCCCTTTATCCTTCCAGGGTCAGATCACCCTTCCTAGGCTCTGTGTTATGTCCCTGCTGGAGAAATCCTCCTCTGAGGAGGAGCTAGAGCTCCCAGAGAGGCAATGCTAAGGAGTCACCCATGTCAGGAGATATGGGGGATCCTGGGCCCTCAGAGGTGATCACTGCTAGTCCATCTCTGCAGGAGAAGGGGAGTCCCATCTCTGAGGCAGAGGCTGGGCCACCATCTAGCCTCCAAGAGCATTGCCACCTCAAGAGGCAGGCCAATATGGCTCCTCTGAGGAGTGCTTGACTACAAAGGAGGACTCCTCAGGAGCAAGGCCCTCCTCCTGAGTTGGGCTTTTGCCAAAGGGCCTGGAACACACTGCAGCTGAGCCCCGGGTGCGGCTCAGAAAGCTCTGGCTATGTAAGCCTTCAGTTCTAGCCTAGTCAGTGCTGGCATAACATTGTTCATGAGCTCCTGTGTTTTGGACCACACCTTGTAATTGATAATCTGTGCTGCTGAGCCTTGGGTTCCTGCTGGACTCTGGATCTGGACTGTGTATGTTGGTAGCTTACTCTTTAACTGTGCTTTGGTCTTTGCTTGTATCTGGGCCACTCCTTCCATTGTCTGATCCCATACTGGACTGGAGCTTTTATGCATGACCATAGGTCTGTGTTGTTAGCCAGCCTTTTGTATTGCCCCATAATTTGATCTAATGCTGAGTCTGATTAAGCCATAGCAGGACACTCTGTCCTTCTCCTGAGAAGCAGAAGAAGGCCTCAGAGGAGCTGTGCTCTGGCCTGCAGCCCACAACCCCATCTCCTCACTCTGTTAATTCCCTCCAGGGCCATTATGTGTGTAGACAAGTAGGCCTTGGGCTCCTGGTGGACAGGGAGTGGGTTCCTTGGGGTGAGGTGCAAACTAAGAGGATGCCATCCCTGGAGCTCTCAGGCTTGACAGGCTCTGGCAGGCAGGCTTAGTCATGAAGTTGGGGCCTGGATTGGTGTTCAGCACCTCCGCCTCTGATGCGGCTGCTCTAACTGAGCTGGTGGGTCCCTCTTTATCTGGCTCAGAGACAAGAGCCCATGTTGGTGATCAGGTCATAACACTTGGCTGCAAAACTCTTTCAATTAGAGCTATCAACCATTTTAAGAAATTGGGGGAGGGGAATTTGATTCATCACTGTTCAGGTGTTATTTGTTGACGGGCACCTTCAAGGCCCTTTAGCTCTTCCTTCTGGTGGTCCTTTATCTTTAAACTGGACTTCATAGCTCTTCAAATAAAGAATGCCTTCAAACCAGAGGACAGTCACCTGGCAAATAGAGGACCATCCTCTGTAAAAGAGGACAGATGGCCACCCATCATAGCCAAAGATGAAATACGATTTGAGCTGCAAGCCAAAAGATCTGGAGGGCCACAAGTTGCCCACCCAGTTTTTAGTTGAGAATGTACTTAAAGGGCTGTTGTAAGGAGTGGGGTGACGATATCTTTAACAGTTGTATAGAAAGGGGAATTTCAGCAGGTGCCCTTTGTATGCATGCAGCACCTGGTGAAATTCTCTCCATCACAACAGTTAAAAGGTCCAGGAGCCCTGCCCTCTTTTGTACCTGGTCACACCGGACAGGGCCCCTAGACCTTTTAACTGTTGTGATGGAGAGGGAACTTCAACAGGTGCTGCATGCACACAATGGACACCTGTTGAGTTTTCCTTTTCAATACAACCGTTAAAGATACACCTGTCCTCCTTTTCATCTGGTCACCCTAGGATTATGTCAATTGAGAGGGCTGCAAAAGAAGAAAAGGAAGAGGGAGGCAAGTTCAATTAGAAATCCCAAACAGTGGTGCCCACTATATCACCAGGCATGTTGTAATAGTCCATTGCATATGAGAAAAAGAAGATTCCAACGTGAAGTGAGGATTGTAGAGTCAGATGAGATATTACATTGCACAGCTTGATCAGCCTACTAAAGCCCATATCATAAACATGTATTTCCCCCCTTTTTTTTATCAAGACTATTTATCATGCTACACACAGCTCCATTGTGCAGATTGAAAGCGGAGAGGAAGGAAAATAAAAGCAAAAGGAAACATGTTTACCCCCTGAGCGATTCCCCCCTTCCTAAGATGAAGAAACAACTTTTCTTACAGCACTAATCGTCTTTGTATTCCCTTTCCCCATCATTAATTAATTCTTTACACCTGCTTGCCACTGCTTAGATACCGATCATTTTACTAATTAACTTTTGGAAGCTCCAATGCCTACAGCTTTTAAGACTGAATGCCTGTTCCTGTGTATCCTTTTTCATTCGGAAGGAAAAAAGAAGAAGCTCCATCCTGAACTAGGAAGTCTTGGGTTCAAATGCTGCCTTTGCCATGAATCCTGCAAGTGGTCTCTCTCTCTCTCCCCCCCCCCCCCCCGTTGAAGGTCATATTCCCTTTGGGTGACATGCTAGTGGTGGGTGGGGCTAGCAGCAGGTTGGGGTGGAGCCCAAAATGGGTGGGGCCACTGCTTTCCCTGTATCTCTTCCTTCTCTCTCCTTTTCTGCCACCCCCCTTTCTTTCTCTCAGTGCTAGACACTGGCTACAGTGGCTGACATCCACCATGTCCTTTGCTTGTTCTGGAAGGGTTCAGCATCTCAGCCTTTGCTCCGTGAGAGAATCGAGGATACAAAATCCATATTGCTCGAAGTCTGGATGAAGCTATACCGGGGGCTGGGATCTGATCAGAAATGTCAAGTTAGCATTGAAAAAAAAGAGAAAACATCTCAGAGTTCATAGAATCATAGAATAGCAGAGTTGGAAGGGGCCTATAAAGCCATTGAGTCCAACCCCCTGCTCAATGCAGGAATCCACCCTAAAGCATCCCTGACAGATGGCTGTCCAGCTGCCTCTTGAAGGCCTCTAGTGTGGGAGAGCCCACAACCTCCCTAGGTAACTGGTTCCATTGACTGAAGTTCTCGCCAGTCAAAGAAATACTACCCTCCCTTTTCTCAGACTCAAATCTCTGAAAACATTTTACCTTCTCTCCCTCCCCCCTACCCCGGCTTGCTCCCACCACCCCAGTTTTGGGACTGAACTCTCTCTACTCACTGCATTGCGAAACTCCACACAGTTCACTCTATCACACACCGACTTGAAGAGGAAGGGATGGTTCCCAGGGAGAAGAATGGGCCCACGGTGTCCAGAGGGCGGGATGATGTGGGAAGGATGGAAGTCAGGTGTGGGCTGCACGTGCCGGGATAAGGCTGGATATAGTGGCAGGGTGGAGGAGGAGGAATGGTTGTGGGCTAGACCAAAAGGTGCATCAGCTGGATCTGGTCCAGAGGCTAGTATTTCCCCATCTGAGATTTAGGCCAGGGATGCTGAACCTCTTTCAGCCAACGGGCTGAATGATCCCATTTCAGGGGAGCTCTTGAGGGCTGCATTCCAATGGTGGGTGGGGCAAAGGCAAAAGGTGTGGGGACAAAAATACCAAACATGCCGGCATGTTTTAACTTAAAGCTCTTACTGCCAGTAACTGAGAGCTCCGTCAGATGACCATTTTATTGCATTTTCATTACTGGGCACTCATGGATTTTCGCAGGTCCCTCTCATGACATCATCTGCCTTCTGCCCACCTCCTGCCCCTTCTAGCCTTCTTCGCGCCACAAAAAAACACCCAGAAAGTCCAATATACTTTTAAAGACAGACGTCGCCACTATCTCTTGCTGTGTGCAGGAGAAGCAGCATGATCAGAACAGCAAACTTAATGGGCCACGTGGACGTTATTTACGTCCTCTTTCAAACGAGGAAGTAATGAAGGACAAGTGGTCAGGTGGAGGAGCTTTAGGAGAGGCTCTTCCATCTTTGTAGAAATGGGCAAAAAAGTTGGGAAACCACCAAATGATCAGTAGTTGGAGGGGGAAGAAAGGGGCATGGATGCCTGGAGAACCCAAGAAGTCCGGATTGGGAGCCCAAGGAGCCCAGATGTGTCCCCCAGGTCTGAGCTTCTCTACCCCAGGCTTAAGGAAATTGTTGTCTCTCAACCTCAATGGTCCCCTGCCCCAAATTTGGGGACGCTGATAATATTGCCCTACTTTCTGTGAATCCCTTTGAGTGCTACCATTTAAAATTGAAAACATAACAGCTGGCTGTGTTCTGCAGCCTGACTCTCAGATGTTTCCCCTCATCTGGACCGCTGGTGGGATTTTGGGAAGAGCTTGGCTTCCAGGGCCTAGTGTATGGCAATGACTTCACTGCCATCTGCCAAGGCCTGGAGGGCAGGTATCCTAATTTGCAGTCTGGGCTGAATGTTTGTGCAGCTGGGAAGTAAATATGTCGGGCCCCCTCCGTTTTTTCTGGAGTGGACTCTGCTGGGTTCATGCATCCCCTAGTCTGAAGATGATAAAGCCTCACCTTGATGGGATGGACATTGGTCATGCCTGATTTATTCTCAATCAGAGAAACCCCCCCCCTCCAATCCCTTCTCTATACCCAGGGTCTCTCTCCTCTTTCACATCTGGTTGCCCAGGCTCAGAACTGGTGCCGATTCCAAGTTTTGGACTCCCCTGAGCAAGACACCTTGACTGTTGTCCCCTTAATACAGGGGTGTTGAAGCTCTAGTCCCAGACCCTTTGACCCCTCACACTTCTGAAATGCTGTCCCCAAGACCTTCTCTGAAATTGAAACTGGTGCTTAGGCTCAATACTAGGGGTGTGCACGGACCCCCCGCTCCGCTTCACTTGCAGATCCGCCATATTCAGAGCGGGCTGCTTCGCCCCGCCCCCGCTCCACCCATTTCCGCTCCGCTCCGCTCGGAGCTCCGGATCCGGATCGGAGCTCCGTTCCCCCCCCCCCCATAGGGTTGCATTGAAAGCTAAAAAAGAAAACAACTTTTTTTCTGTTCAAGTTAGAAACCTCACATTTGGCACCATGACACCTCATGGGGGTATACACACGCATGCCAAGTTTCAAGCCAATCCCATCATCCCCTGATTTTTGGCGAATTTTTGAAAATCGGGCACCCCATTCAGACCCCTTTCCATAGCTCCGTCAATTTGCACGTTAATTAATCATGGTTTGTTGAATTGTGGGTTGTTGTTAGGGGTGTGCACGGACCCCCCCCGCTCCGCTTCACTTGCAGATCCGCGATTTTTGGAGCGGGCTGCTTCGCTCCGCCCCCGCTCCGCCCACTTCCGCTCCGCTCCGCTCGGAGCTCCGGATCCGGATCAGAGCTCCATTTCCCCCCCCATAGGGTTGCATTGAAAGCTGAAAAATTATACAACTTTTTTTCTGTTCAAGTTAGAAACCTCACGTTTGGCACCATGCCACCTCATGGGGGTATACACACACACGCCAAGTTTCAAGGCAATCCCATCATCCCCTGATTTTGGGGGAATTTATGAAAATCGGGCACCCCATTCACACCCCTTTCCATAGCTCCGTCAATTTGCACGTTAGAAACCTCAAACTCGCCACCATGATAGCTTATCCATGTGTCCACATGGATGCCAACTTTCAAGGCAATCCCATCATCCCCTGATTTTTGGGGAATTTTTGAAAATCGGGCACCCCATTCACACCCCTTTCCATAGCTCCGTCAATTTGCACGTTAGAAACCTCAAACTCGCCACCTTGAAAGCTTATCCAGGTATACATATGCACGCCGAGACTCAAGGCAGTCCCATCATCCCCTGTTTTTTTGGCAGGGCTTAAACCTGCAGACCTCTCAATGGGGCCATTTCAAAGGAAATCCCAACATGCCATGAATTGGGGAGTAGAGATCAACCTATATGAATCTTCTTCCACACTTGAAAAATGGATTTGGAACTTGAGCACAGGAAGGACTTCTCCCCTGAGTCAAAGCCACACACACACAACATCCCTGCAAGGCGGGCAGGGGAGGAGAGAGGGAAGGCAGCAGACATTTCTGGGGGCATAAGGAAGTGAGCCAAGGATAAGCCAGTAATGCATATAAAATGGAATAAATAAATAAATAAATAAATAAACGAAGGAGGGGTGGAATTAAAAGCAGCAGTGTTGCGGAGTAAACAACAAGAAGAACTTTAAAAAAAAGGCTATATCTGTCTTTTACCAGTAATAGGGGGACGTGCCCGGGGGAGAGGGAAGCAGCTGCCAGTTCAACTCAAGACAGCCATTGCTTCACCAAGAGCTCTGAGGTAAACGCTCACTTCAACTCATAATAGGCATTGCTCCACCACTAAGAAGTAAACGCTCACTTCGACTCATGATAGGCATTGCTCCACCGTTTTACTCTCTTTGGAAGGCTCTGATGACCTTCCAGTACAGGAGAGAGTGGGGGCACGTCCACGATGAGATGCCCTAGGGGAGCTCATCCCCTTGCACCACATCTTTTCAGTTGTTCCCCAAAGTTAGGGTGGGGAGCAGTGCTCTCTTATTCTTGGCTTAGTATATGATTTCAGGTTGTGTTTGTGCATTTGGTGGGGCTACTGTGTTAAAAAACACTGGGAAAAGTCCGTTCAGATTAAGAAAGAGAAGTTTCCCAGAATCCCAAGTTACCCGTTTTGCCTATGCCCTCCTCTAACTTTGGGATCATGTGATCATGACCGGGAGCTGACTCTGCCCCTCAGCCCTTTGAAAAAGGTATTTTTCCCGCTGATTTTTTAAAAAATTCTAGCGCGCGACCCACACCACGCAGAGAGATGAGAGTAGTCTCAAAATGACCCCCATCCACGACTATCTGTGCACAAGAATTTTCAGAACGATAGCTTAAAAATCAACCCAGTTATCCCCAATTCTTTCCCGCAATGCAATCCTATGGGTGAAAAGCCGAAAACTGCCGTTTGAGCCGCGCTGTCCCTGTTTGTTGACCCGATTTTTAAAAAAATATAGCACGTGACCCGCACGGCGCAGAGAGGTGAGAGTAGTCTGAAAATGACCCCCATCCACGACTCTCTGTGCACAAGAATTTCCAGAACGATAGCTTCAAAAACAACCTAGTTATGCACGATTATTTCCCGCAATGCAATCCTATGGCGAAATGTTTTCAAGATGGCGATCGGAGCGCTCTGCCTGAACTAGGAGCTCTGAAAAATGGTCGCTTCTCTTCGCCTTGCTTCTAGGGGTCCGCGGTCCGCTTCTACTCCGCCTCTGGGTAAGGCGGAGCAGGCCAATCCGCTACTTCTTCTCCGCTCCTAATCGGAGCGGAGCACATGCCTACTCAATACCCCTGACTAAAAAGGTATGTGTTGAATGAGACATGGAGCGATACCCACTGCCTCTTGCATTGCGCCTGTCTGTCTGTCTGTCTGTCCATGCACAATGCTCACTGAAGGCTCCCAGACCCCCACAGAGGTCTGTCGAGGAGTGATGGATGCCTCTACTTCTCTGAGCATCATGGCAAGCCTGGAGGTGGTTGGGCACCTTTCATTTCGTGCCTCTCATTCCATGTGAGACTTCCTGCCACCTTTGTGCTGTGCAAACAGGTCTCCAGTGGGGGTGGGATCTCATACTTCATTTTGATCACTCAGGAGGGTCAGAGGTAGCACAAGTTTCTAGCCCCCTTGATCTGGTTGGGTGCTCAGGGCGGAGTAAAAATGGCCCCGTGGGCCCTTTGCTGGTGCCCGTGCTCGCCAACCTCTGCCCTCAGCTATGCGGGTTAGTATTTGGCGTGCTGTGAGAGCGTTCATCTGTCTGCTCTGCTTTGCCAGCAATGTTCACAGTTCTCCGATGCTGCACAGGGAATCCTTTTGCATAATAACGCACCATATAAACGGAAAGAGGTTTTAATAGGCCATTCTCTCCGCGCTCATTTTCATACCCCGGAGTTAAAAATCTATTTGGCAGTCTGCTGTGAAGGGTTTTCTGACTTGCAGCTCAAATGCTGTTGTTAGCACAATGGCAACTGTGTGACTGTAATAACCTTCAGCATCCAGTAAAGCCGAGAGCTGCAATGAGTTCGCCCATCAGCGGATGGTCTTGTGGCATTCCCACTTCCGAGCTCCAGGGGGCAATAGAGGCACAGCGTCCTGTGTGATCGAGACTAACGGCCTGTGAGTTTATGCCGTTGGAGAAAGCTGGCATTCCTGTTCTGAGGATTCAGGGTGGGAGAAGAGAGTTGCAAGGAATGTTTATTAGCAAAACCACTGAGTGGAAACCGTAAGAGATGATGCAACTAATGTAGCAAGCCGTTGTTATTGCAAGACCCCCTTCTTGGAAGCTCTGTGCCTTCCTAGGCACACGCTATGCTGCAGATGGGGATGTTTTTATTCCTTTGAAGAAGATACACAGAGAGGGGGATACCGTATTGTGTTCTTATATACCAAGAAAACATCGTATGGAATAGCTGCCCTGATGAGTAGAACTGCACAGACTATTCAACGATTTTGAGATTCGCATCTAAAGTAGCATATTGTTTGATGCCCTTTGCAGCCGTTGCTGTTTCTTCACCCTCCTTTGCCTCAGTGGTCCTCACTGCTGCTTAATCTGATTGGCTGTGGCAACCCATGTGCTTTTTTGTTTATGGCTGGATGTGGCATCATCACTTAGACAAAATGGCATATTTTTAAATCCTCTACATTTACAGTATGCCTGAGACATCCCAGTCGATATACTGGATTTGGTTTGAATCACAACGGCCACATTCTGCATTTTAAACAGAAATGGAAGTTTATGAATTTGGGGTTTATTTCAGCCTGGATACACTCTGAACACACATTGCCCACACGTTTAATCAGGATCATCTATTCCCGATGACTCATCCCATGACTCATTGCTGTGCATCTGGGATCCTTCAGTTTAAAACTCTGAAACTGGATTAGTTTGGACTACCAGCTTAGCGTTAAGATGTTAAATGAGGAATCAGAAGTGTGTTTGGGATAGTTGCTGGGCACAGCAGCTGATCTTTCCACTTGAATATTTCTGCTTTTACTTCTAGTTCTACTCACTTGGTGACTTTGATATTAACTACTTTGCTTCCAGAGCATGCATGGGGGTAGCAGACAACCGACAACAAGCCCAGGTCTACCCTTTAAGTGGGGTGGGTGGGGAGACAGCTAGGACTTCCTGGTGGAGGACAGGGCTCTGCCATGACCTATGAAAGGCTGGCTGTGGAGTTGCTGAGCTGGTCTTCAATTAAAGGCCCTTGAAGCTGAGTGAAGTAGTCTCTGCTCTTTCTTTTGGTGGCCATTCTCTCTATCTGCCTTTTAGGCAGGGCTGGCGTCAAGGGTAGGCATGGCTGGGCATTTACTGAAGGCCCCCACCCAAACTGACAAGAGCCCCTCCCCTTCACCATTGCAACCTGCTTGATTACCTGCTTCTTCCCCTGGCCCAGATGACATGGTGGCGAGTAGGAGGAACAGTGGACCCCACCCCTTAGTTGCTCACTGGCTCTCTGCCAGTCAAGTGGTAGCAATAATGAGAAAGAGGAGAAAAAAACATAGCAGTAATCCTATCTTGCCAATATCTGTAGACACCGATCTCCATTTTACAGGAGTATTTTATTTTGTGGCATGGCCTGTCAGAAAGCCGTTATACTTAAGAACGAAAAGAAATCCTGTCCTAAAATGGGGCAGGTAACTTTCCCAGTGCTAATGCTTCCTAGCTATAATAAATACCACCCAGGTGCTTCATGGCAGGGGGGCAAAAATCCAGTGTTCCAAGGTAGTCTGGCCTGATGCAGACATTGACCCTGTTCAGACAACACGCTAAGCCATGGTGGTTAAGCATTTTGAGCTAAACATTATGGCCTAGTGTGTTGTGTGAACCATTCCTAACCATGGTGGTTCCATAAACACTGTTTAAACTAGGGGTGTGCACGGACCCCCCGCCTCGCGGGCCGATCTGAAAATTTTGGATCGGCCCACTCCGCGCCACTCCGCCCATAGTCCGCTCCTCTTCGCCGCGGAGCTCCGGCTCCGAATCGGAGCTCTGCAGTGGAGGGGAGTGGCGCCAGGTAAGGCCCCGCCGCCGCCGCCACCCATGCGGCAACGGCGGCAGAGCCCAGTAAGGGATCAAGGGGGAGGGGGGCCTTACTTGTGTCCAGCCGCGGTCCCTCTTCAATTGAGCCCGTGGCTCAACCAGTAAGGTGCGGCCTAGACTTCCTGGTTGAGCTGCGGGCTCAATTGAAGAAGCCGAGGGACCGCGGATGGACGCAGGTAAGGGAGAGGAGGGAGGGGGGTTTACCGGGCCCTGCCGCTGTCACCGTATGGATGACAGCGACAGCGGCAGGGCCCGGTAAACCCCACTTACCTTTCTTGCGGAGCTCCGGATCGAGGCAAAGGATCTGCCTTCACCTCGATCCTCTTCGCAACGCTCCGCCGGCCCCCCAATCCTCTTCGCCTCTGCTTTAAGGGGAGGCGAAGCACCCCGCTCCGCTTCTAATTTGCCGGTCCGATTAGAAGCGGAGCACATCCCTACTTAAAACACACTCGCTAACCATGTGCTGCAAAACCATGGCTTAGCGTATGAATAGGCCCATTCTGCTACTTGACCTCCTAACTATTGTTCCACGACAGCCTGTGGACTCATGTGCTGCTCCCCTCCCTCCTTCTGCTCCCCCTCCCTTGAGGTCACCCACTCTTCTTCCTTTCCCTCCTCCCCTTTCACCTGGGCATTCCTCCCACTGCTCTCAGTGGCGGAGATCAGTATGGCTAGTATTAGATCTGCACTCATGCTAATGGTAACCACAGTTAGTTCAAAGCAAGCCTGCTTCTAATCTAACCATGATTGCAAGCTGTGGGTTGGCTTTAACTACAGTTAGATTCAACAGCCAGGCAGATGGAACATTTGCCATGGTCATCTCCAAAACTGAAATGCGGTGGTGGTGGTGAAAATCCAGACATTTAGAGTCCTAAACGGCTTAGGACCTGTCTGTCTGAGGGACGACGTGTCTTCTTATAAACTGTCCAAATAATAAGATCTGCAGGAGAGGGCGCCACTGAGGCCTGTTTTCAGGCAGGTGTGCAAAGGCTTTCTCTTGTGGCAGTCCTGAACTGTGCAACCGCAATAGGTTCCCCCACTCTCTAGGCTTTCAGAACGGGCTTGAAGACGCATCTCTTTAATTTAGTCTTTTAAATTATCTCGCTGTTTTAATGCCCGACTGTTTTTAATATTCTTGTTGTTCTTGCGTTAAGGTTTTGTTGTTCTAAATGGCCGTATGCTGCCTTAATGGCTTTTTAGCAAATAAGGTGGGATGTAACTGTTAATAATGAATAGGGGGCAGATCTACAACAAGCAGAATAAAACACTTTGAAAATGTTTCGAAAACTGTATATGGAGTGTGTCATGGCCCCCGACAGTTGTCAAAAGTGTTATAAACTGCTTTAAAGCAGTAGTGTAGATCCTGCCAGGGAGGACAGGGCTCCTGTATCTTTAACAGTTGTATAGAAAAGAGAATTTCAGCAGGTGTCATTTGTATATATGGAGAACCTGTTAAATTCCCGCTTCACCACAACAGTGAAAGCTGCAGGAGCCTTGTCCCCTAGCTATAATAGAGTGACCAGATGCAAAAGAGGGCAGGGCTCCTGCAACTTTAACTGTTGTGCTGCATGCATCCAAATGACACCTGCTGAAATTCCCTTTTCTATACAACTGTTTAAGATACCTGTCCTCCTTTCCACCTTAATAATTAATAAATCATAGCTGGGCAGCCAGAGGGAAGTGAGGAACCATCTTTTGTGTAAATGTATGTGCAGTAATTGCCTAACTGGGGTATTGCAACTGGGCATCCTTCCATCCGCAGAGGGCCTGCAAAGCAAGAGTAAAATCTGTAGCTTAATGCTGGAGGAGATTTTTCTATTTTTCTTCAGATGGGGAAAATGTGGAACTGACATGTAACTTGTAGCAGATTTGAAAGCTGTTGCCCAAATGCCAGAGAGAGGTTACAAGGAGAGACAACAGCTCTGTCTGCTTGCTTGATTGTCAGTGTCTTCTTGGAAGTATCTATCTTGCTCTTTGCCATTTGCCTTTCCGAGGGAGGTTGAGTGGACTTGGCTCTGATTTTTTAAAAAACAAAAAACTCCACCACTGAACAACATGCTGAAAAACTACGCAAAACACAGGTTTAAGCTGCTTAGGCTGAAATTTTGTGGTTTTTTAAACCACAAACCAATGTCAACTGAATTTTTTAAGCAATGCACTTGCTCCCCCCAAATTCTCAATACTCTGATACTTGGTGGATATTTCATTTCTGGTTTTGACAGGAGGGGGGTAGTTCCCAATGTTAGTCCTACCTACAGCAGACCCACTGAAATGAATGAGACTAACGGAAGTCCTGTTCATTTCAGTGGGTCTACTCTAGCTAGGGCTAACATTGGATACTACCCTAGGTTTGCAATGGTTTGACAGTCTTCCCCAACCTGGCGGCCTCTGGATGGGATGGACAATAATTCCCATCACCCCCAGCCAACACGGCTATTGGCTGTGTTGGCTGGGGAATGATGGGTGATGGACTTCAATCTTTCTGGAAGGCACAAGATTGAGAAAGGCTAGAAGACTGGTTAGATCTAAAAATGTAATGATCAGTTAAAAAGGTGCCTTATCTCATTTAAACATAATTACTGCAGAAAGTAACCTTTTCTGTGGTGGCCCCCTGGCTTTGGAACTGCTTTCCTAGAGAGGTTTGCTGGGTGCCACTATTAATTTCATTTAGCTGCTAGACGAAGTTTAGGCACATACACACTGTTCTTTTATTGTTTTAGTTCTTCTTTGATGAGATATTGTTTACTTCTTACGAAGCTGTTGTAAAACAGCCTGTGCATCTTTATAATGGAGAGGCAGAATATAGCTTTCATAAATAAATAAACATGGCTCCACTCCTAGATGCATTAACCAGGAATAAGTCCCATTGACCTCAGACATGTATAGGATTGTATTATTATTATTATTATAAATATTATTATTATTTATTTATATAGCACCATCAGTGTACATGGTGCTGTACAGAGTAAAACAGTAAATAGCAAGACTATTTGTCTTGCAATGTAAACCAACTGATATATAACTTCCTTACAAAGAAACGCAGGTGTCAAGAACTATCTTAGCAGACGTATTCTTCTTCCTTTTTTGTCACTCAGTGCACCGCCTCCAAAATGGTGCCCACTTAGCAAGGATATTGTTTTTCCCCTGGTATGGTTTGTTTGCAAATGCATGTGGATTCAATTGATAAATTAAATCTCATACAGTTCGATTTCATGCAATTAATTCATTAAGATTTCTTTGAAAAGAAGATAGCCCTACTGTTCCAACTTACAATCATATTTAATTTCAATATTTGATATGTCACAATATTTAATATTTGATTGATTGATCATTGACATGAGAGCATTTGAAATATACCATGCAATGACATTTAGACTTCCACAGTTTATAGATAATAATAATAATAATAATAATAATAATAATAATAATAATTTATTTATTTGTTACCCGCCTCTCCCTCTGGATCGAGGCAAGGTACAACACAAATACAAACACCATAAAATACATATAACTAATTAAAACATTTTAAACTAATATATTATTAAAAGCAGCACATTATTAAAAAGGCATCTTAAAATTCAACTGGGTAGGCCTGCCGGAAGAGATTATGGCTTTTCATATTTCATGCCTGCCAAAGACAAAATAATCTAGAAATGCCGATATGGCTGACAGTGCAATCCTATATGTGTCTACTCAGATGTAAAACCCATTGGGTTAAATAAGACTTATTCCCAGGTAACTGTGTATATGATTGCAGCCTTACAGAGCAATCCTACATTTTTCTACTCAGAAGTAAATCCCACTGGATTTAATGGGACACCCCCACCCCTGGTAACTGTGTTTAAGGTTGCAATTTTAGTCTCTTACAGGGCAATCCTATACATGCCTACTTGGAAGTAAGGCCCATTGAGTTCACTGGGATTTCTTCCCAGGTAAACGTATAAAAACATGCAACCTAACAATGCAGTTCTGCACATTACTACACAGAAGTAAGCCCTCTGAGTTCAATGGGGTTTCTTCACAGGTAAATGTGCAGCCTAAAACTTTCACATTTCGCAATAAAATAAAAATGAATGCAAATTTGAATATAAAATGTAAAATTATGCATCCAAAATGTAAAGTGTGAAACTGGAAGCTTGAGTGATTTTTTTTGTTTGCAAATATTCATTTCAGCTTTAACATGTGAGGGATTTTTTTTTTTTTGGCCAGTCTTAAGTCTTAATATTAGGCCTATGCTTTGCAACTGCTATTTGTATTTCTGTATTAATTTTTTTTCCTGTGAATATGATGGAATGCACACTGCTTCTGTTAGTTTAATGTTCTTGTAAGTAATGCAAACAAATGCAATTAGAACAACTGCGAAACTAAACACGCACTGCCATTTTATATGTTTTATTTCTTGTAATCATGGGTTAGAGACAGGAAAAGGTATAACAGGTATGCATGTGCAAAAATAAAACCACACCTCTTGATTGATCATATCTCTATATACAAAGTCCTTCACCAAACAGGAAAAAAAAGAAAAATCTGGAACTATAGCAGCTTATCACAATATACTTAAAGTACATCAGTCAAGGAAGGTGTCATTGTTTGCAATCAATTAACCGGCGACTGCAACCCGAGCTGCCAACTTTGTTATGTATTCGTCTGTTCCACTTAGAAGGAATTTGATCTGATACAAAGGATGCCAATTTCAATCTCAAAACAGGAAAGATCCTGACGAATCCTTTCTATTTCCCTTTTTATGACAGGCAAGTTAAGAGGCAATGCACAAGGAGTTTCTTAGGGTGACCATATGGAAAGGAGGACCGGGCTCCTGTATCTTTAACAGTTGTATTGAAAAGGGAATTTCAGCAGGTGTCATTTGTATGCAGGCAGCACCTGGTGACAGTCCTTCTTCATCACAACAGTTAAAACTACAGGAGCTATACTAGAGTGGCCAGATACAAAGGAAGGCAGGGCTCCTGCAGCTTTAAGTGTTGTGATGAAGAGGGAATTTCACCAGGTGCTACATGCATAGAAATGACTCCTGCTGAAATCCCCTTTTTTATGCAACGGTTAAAGACACAGGAGGCCTGTCCTCCTTTTCATATGGTCACCCTAAGTTTCTGTAAACAAGTGTTTTATAGCATGCTCGTGACGGGCCACTCACAGATGTTCGTGGTCCATTTTGACGATGCAGTGACCTTCCTGCGCATCTCCCGCTCCATTTCCCAGTTTTAGTGATTTAAGAAAAGGCTCAGAAAACCTGACTACTGAAAAGCATATGTATTTATTGATATTTCCTGCTATGCACAGGAGAGGTTGTTCTAGAAAACACCCACTAGAGAGCGATACCTCATTAAATTGCATTGAGGCTGTGTAAGCTAGGGGTGTACTCTGCTGTTACGGACCTGAATCTGAAGCAGAGCGGGCTGATCCGGACCTCCGAAGCCCAGTTCCGGAGCGGATCGGGTGAGGTCCGGATCGGCACGAAGCAGTTCGGATTGTTCTGAAGCTTTGGACCCAGGTAAGTGGGGGAGGGAGCTTACCTAGTTCCCCTGTCCGCTGCCACCATGGTCCGTGCTGGAGCCAGGTAAGTGGGGGAGGGGGGAAGGGGGCTTACCTGCGTTAGCTGCAGTCTGGGTGCCTCCCGAATATCGATCTGGACCTCCGGATCTTGCTCCGGTTCCGGAGTGGATCGGGAGAGGTCCAGATCTACCCGCACCAGTTTGGAAGGTGTGTGTGATACAGCCAGAGATAGTTTCCATCATCTCTTCTTGACTCTTCATTTGGTAAGTCCTCATCTTAGCCTTGTTTCCCTTAATTTTTTGTGTTCTGTATGGCCTTTCCCCCCCCACGAATCACATATCCTGTAGCTAGCAAACACAATGGCCCCATTCAGAAGACACCTTAAACCACAGCTTTGTGGTTTAAGGCTTTCTGGTGAATAAAAGCCATGGTTTAATGTGTCTTCTGAACACAGCCGAGCTTTATGGCTTAAACACCATGGTTAAAGCTGTGGTTTAAGGTGTCTTCTGAAAGGGGCCAACATTTCACCAATGGACTTTCTGGAAAAATAAGCTGAAATCTATTTCTAACCAGACAGTGCCTTAGGTGCTCTCCAGCTCATATAACATAGGCAGACTAGCTTAAGTAAGCAGGGCAACAGCATATTTTTAGGGATGATGCACCAAGGTCTGGAGCTGAGCTGAGTTAGTATTTTGCAAAGCTACATGTACAAATCTAGAAGAGCAATAAAAAATTACATAAAACCTAAAGCAGCAGCCAACCAGGCAATGAACAGGTCGTCAACAAGCAGTAAACATGATGTGCAAAGGGAACATTTTGCTTCCTGAAAGTGCTATTATTATTTTTTTAGAGAACATTCAGCGCAGCCTTTATTATGGTGGCAACCTTATATCCACTTACCTGGGATTAATTGAAATCAATTGGGCTTACTTCTGAGTAGACATGTAGAGGATTGCACTGTTCACTGGTAAGCTAGAAAAGCTCAATTAGTTTTGAATTGGAAGTTTATGGTGACATAAAAGGAAACAAATGTCCCAATCATCCACAGGAGATCAGTGTTGACGGCGTTCTTCTCCCTAGATGACACATCCAAACATTTATCTTCCAAAATTATCTTCCAAATGTATTCATTTAATCTTTCCCACTAGCTTTTTCTCTTCTTTCTGGTAAATAAGGATGGGTCTTCTTGTGCTTTTCTTATATGCTGTTTCCGTAAGTTCTCCTTTTGTATTGTGTGTGTGTGTGTGTGTGTGTGTGTATGGATTGAATTTTATTCCAGATTTTCTCCAAGTGACTTCCATCAGATATCAAGCTTTAAGACAGAGAGAGAGAGAGAGAGAGAGAGATCAGTGTCACAGCTAATTAATATAGATGTCATAACATTTAGCAGGAAATCACCAATATAAAATTAATAAAATGTCAGGGAAAAAAAAAGGAAAAGTATTAAATGCCCTGGATTTCTAAATGTAGGGAGCACATCAGCCACCTTGACACTTTGGACTCTTGAAACCTTACGACTGGGTCAGAGAAGCTTCTTCTCCATGGCTTCATCCTATGCTACTGCTGACACCATAAGTGGTCCTTTCCCACCCCATCATTGCCCTGCTTCCTAGCTAGACAGTAAACAAGTAGGAAGGTACCAACCAATCAGCTCCACCCATATGATGTTTAGTCTTTCAAACATTACAGTACCATGTGTGATGTATTCAAGGGGGTGTCCTGTCATATTGTCTGTCCTCAACCCCCTCCAGCTCACAGGAGCATTTAGAGAGATAGGAGGCTCCATCTAGTAAATCATCATCTGCTACTCTGGGAAATTCCAGGCCAGAGCACATGGCTTTACCAGACTCCTTGGACTCAGAGCTTACCCCTCCAATATAGTCCTCGTTGCGCCCACACCATAGAAGTCAGCACATGCAAAATTGGGCAATGGTCCTTTAAGAAGTAGGCAGCTCCTCATAGACAGATCCTCATTAAATAGCACCTCCTAAAGTAGACAGATTCTCATTAAGTCTTCAGAAGGCCTCTGTGTATTGCTGAGACAACTGCTTATGCGACTGAATTTCAGCTAGTGATCTGTCCGTGGTCCTGACAGGGCTGGCCTCACCAGATGAGACCTCATCTCATTGGACATGACCTTACTGTGTGAGATGTGATCCAGCCTTTCCAGGCAGCACTACTGTTGGAACCCTTGGGAGCCTTATGTCTAGGACAGGGCAGTGGTTTCTGTGCCACTGGTGGAACATATGAGGGGTCCCTTTGCTACAGAAGATCCAAAAGTCCATAAGTGGCAGGTTTGAAGCCATCTCTGGCAAAGTGGCATTTGGTGTCTCCCACCACCGGCACTATCCTCCTCCTAGCAACCTTCTAGCAGTGGCAGGCCACTGCAGTGCAATCTTGGGCAAATGCCATTTAAAATCTCCCACAATGCCCTGACATCTCATCACTCTGGTGAGCAATTGTGGGAACTTTAATACGGCAGGCATCTCACAGCTGCTTGATGCGAAGTTCAAAGACATGACAGAGGACACTGGTGGGCGGGTGGCGTCAAGTCATAGCCTGCTTCACCAACAGTGGCTCTTCCTGGCATGCCTGGGTCCTCAGCCATTGCTTGAGAATGCTTGGTGCTGCTGCTGGCAACACCCCACAGAATCCATGTTTCTGTTCTTTGCCTGGAATGAATCTATGCTTTTGTTGGCATCCAAACCTAGAGACAGATGACTCGAGGATGCAGAACCTCCTTGGAGGGGAGCATGTCTATCCTCACCAACTTGTGAAGATGACTCTGAGTTTTGCCAGCTCTTGGCTACTGCAGATGTTGCTTCACACAGCCCCGTCTCCTGCCAATGCAGTTGGACTGGGTGGTAGGGAGGCAGAGACGCCAAACACAATGGATTGTATTAACGAATGTGTTCATACAGGATGCTACACACATGGATGCCCATATATGCAACAGATACATTCTGAATAGAAAGTAATATTTTAATTCCCCCCACCCCTACAACTGCCATGTGTATGTTGGCAAACAAAACATTGACTGTACTTGGAGGTATGGCAGGCATGAGCATTATCTTTTCTTTTCTTTCAGATGTAGAATAGAAGGAGAACCCAGAGTTAACCCATTACTGAAACCAGTACCTTGAGTACTATGGTGACCATTTACACATCACTCCCAAAGAAGAAATGCATCACCAAAAGGACACCACTTTGTGTAACGTATACTAATTAATACAGAGACACGTTTAGAAAAAACAATAAACAACATTTAAATTTGGCTGTGGACTGCCTTGGGTCTGAATCTGGATCCCAAACCAAAGCGGGCTGATTCGGCCCGCTTCAGTCCGAATCCGGCTCAGGCACAGATCAGACCGAGGCATTCTGGAGTAGATCAGACCAGGCCTGAAGTGCTTCGGGTCACTTTGGCCCAATCTGGTGTGATAGTGAGCCACTTTTCTCACCCACCTGTGGGACTGAGCTCCCTGTTCTCAATGAGAGCTGCCCTTTTCTAGATCTAATGTTCAAATTAGAGTTCCTGTGTAGCCCAAATTTAAATACAAATATGATATATGTTCTTATCGTGGGGAAGGTTGTGGCCAGGTGAGCTGTGTGCCTGGGTCAATCTGCTGTCCAGGTGTTAAATGCTGATGGGCAGCTTCAAGGCCCCTGTTCTGCTCTCCCTTCTTATGGTCCTTTAAGTTGGACTTGGAATGGACAGCCCTTCAAACAGAGGACACCTTCAATCAGAGGACTCTCCTCTGTAAGGTAGGAAACATGGCCACTCTACATAGTCCTTACAAGGGCTGCAACAGGAATTGAGTACAATGAATGGATTAAAATATTCTGCCTCAATCAAAACCATCTGCCCATGCCCCTCTTTCTTTGGCCATGGCTACACCAGGCCTATATCCCGGGATTGTCCTGGGATCATCCTTGTACATCCAAATGACACATAGGGAATACCGGGAGCAGGCAGAGACGACCCCTCCATTTGCCGGGGGTAATCCTAAAGTCTAGCTAAGGCCTCAGTCTTCAAGGCTCTGTGGCTCAATGCTTCTTTCTCTACCACCCCACAAGGCTTCATGCCTCATTTTCATTTCACAGTGCTCTTCCCCTCAATCAGCAATCCGACCCCCTCTTGCCTTTTCCTGTATGTAAACTGCCTTGGCTTTCCTGCTTCCAGTACAGTTGGCACTTGGTGTGTGTGTGTTAGGATGTGCACTGGGTGGCAGCATCTCATATACATCTCCAGTACTCATTAGACCAATTGATACTGGGAAGCAGTGTTCTTTTAAAGCAATTTTTCCAATTGCACAAATGCCCTGTCAGACGCCCCCGCCCCCCAAGCCAAACACATTATTTCTCTTTCACAACATGGTAGATTATCACCAATACTAGTAGCACCTTAAAGACAGATTGACAGGGCCATCCAGATACCCAGGAAGGACAACAGGCCAAGAGAAGTTGCAGCGGATCATCAGTGAACTCCAACCCATCATCAGCACAGACACTTTTTTCTCACAAGCCTTGGGAGGCAGACCAGTCCTGGCCTACGGACAACCTCCCAAACTGAAGCAGATGCTAACCAGCAATACTACAGAGGAACAGACAGAGGGACCAGACCACGCAATAGATCCAAGTGCCAAGTCTGCCCTCACATCTGTTTAGGCAACACTGTCACAGGAGCCAAAACATCAGTCGTACCTTCAAGGGCTCATTCACCTACATCCTTATATAGTTTGTGTTACATCCCA
The DNA here is from genome assembly GCF_023053635.1 of Elgaria multicarinata webbii. NCBI lineage: Eukaryota > Metazoa > Chordata > Lepidosauria > Squamata > Anguidae > Elgaria > Elgaria multicarinata. Next base: position 15,675,115 of record NC_086176.1, read on the forward strand.
TCCCTGACTTTGTCTATTGTTAAGTTGTTAATAAACACATACACATAACACGTGCCTTATTTTTTCCACCACTTTTTTCAACTGCACATTATCAGATTTCCAGCTGCACATTTTTTCTCCAACTGCACATTTTGTGTCCAACTGCACACTAAAAAACAAACAAAAACCCTGCTGGGAAGGGAAGGCTGGTGTGTCTATGTGGGTGTGTATGTGGAGGGCAGGAGGAGATGAGTTGGAAGGGCTCATGTATTCAGCATCAGCTGGTACTGGGAAGGGTGAGGTTCAAGGAGAGGCCATAGCCCTGGTTCTTGAGTGTGTCATTGTATCTCCCCCTTATATGGCATAAGAGCACAAGAAGTGCCCTGATGCTGGATCAGACCAAGGGTCCATCTAGTCCAGCACTCTGTTCGCACAGTGGCCAACCAGCCATCGGCCAGGGATGAACAAGGCAGGACATGGTGCAACAGCACCCTCCCACCCATGTTCCCCAGCAACTGGGGCACACAGGCTTACTGCCTCGAATACTGGAGATAGCACACAACCATCAGGGCTAGTAGCCATTGATAGCCTTCTCCTCCAGGAATTGATCCAACCCCCTTTTGAAGCCATATGTTCTAATCTGATGGGGAAATACATGGAGGCAGCGTCTGTATTACCACTTGCTGTGGTGGTGAGAGGGAGATGGGGCAGCTCAGAGCTTCTTGGAAGCAAGGGCCGGCCCCTTTTAAAGGAACGGGATGATGGATTATATTAGCCTTCCCCCAACCTGATGGGTTGCACTGCAATTCCAGCATTCCCAGCCAGCAGGACCGTCCCAGGACATTTTGCTGCCTGAGGCAAAGTCAAGTGGGTGTTCTACCCCATTGCACATGCAGAAACTAACTGGGCTGAGAGTTGCACTGTACTTCAATTCTGGCAATGGGGCAGTGTCCAGAATAATTCCTAAGGGCAGGAGGCTAGCTTAGGGCGCATAGAAAGCTGGCTTATACTGAGTGACACCATTGGTTCATTTAGCTCAGTTTTGTTGACACTGACTGGCAGCAGTAGCTTTCCAGGGTTTCAGGCAGGAGTCTTTCCTCAGCATCTGCTGCCTCACTCTGCCTAATGGTAGGCCCCCCTCTGCCTTGGTCTTTTCCAACCAGGCAGTTTTTAGCAATGTTTACAGTAAACTGCAGTTTTGGGGGCCCAAAAGCAGCTACGAGGGAGTAATTTTCAATCAGTCCAGGAGCACATTCTGAACCGGGGGCCCACAGCTGCTTACCCCCCTTCCCCCACATATAAGCGGCCAGGCTAAGCAGGCTTGTTTAAACCTGTAACTAACAACATTTGTATTTTGGCTTCAAGTGGCCGAGGAAGATCCCAGATCCATGCGTTTGGGCTAGGTAGAGTTATGTTCAGCTTGGTGGATCATGGGTCAGGCTGGCTCAAATTAGCCATTGGGCCTGTTCAGATGACACACTAAACCATGCTTAGGCCACTAACCCTTTTGCAGCAAACGGTTAGTGAGCGTGTTTAAACCAGGGTTATTAGCCACCGTGGTTAGGAATGGGGCACACGACACGCTAAGCCATAATGTTTTGCTCAAAATGCTTAACCATCATGGCTTAGCGTGTTGTCTGAATAAGTCATCGTCAGCCAGTTCTGTTAGCCCTGCCCGTTTCCCAAACTCGCTTCAATTTTGCAGGAATGGTAAGAAACTTCTTTCAGATGGGTAGGGTTAAATAAATAAATAAATAAATACCCAGTCGGTGTGTTGTTCTCTGAAGACTCATTGTTCCAAGGCTGCAGAAGATAACAATCTTCAGGTAAAGGTTAGTATTTTCTACATAGTGTTAAAAGTTCCCCAGGGCACAAACAAATCGATCGTCAGCACAAAGCGAAAGAAGACTGTTCGCCTGAATGTGATGTTGATGGTTACTACTGATGAACGTCAGGCCTAAATTAGGATGTTTCTTCTCCCTCAGATGTTGTATTGATGTTGCTTTTTACACGCACTCTCCCTACGCTATACTACATATAAAGAACTTCTTTCCTTAACGACATCTTATTCGTGGGGATTTATAGAGAGAATTGATTAGATTCTGAGTTTCTGAAGACGAAGAAATGATTCTGGGGGGAAAGAAAAGATTTCTGTTTGTTGAATTTCCGTTCCGGCTTCACTGCCCACAAACTTTCAGAGGTTTTTCCTACACAAATATCTAACTGCTTGAAAAAATGCCTTTATAAAATGAAAGCTGAGAATCTAAAACGCTTTACACCCATACTGATAGTCAGGCATGGGGGAGGGGATATGGTAAGCAGCTAACTGGGGTCTGTGTAGCATATTTTGGATATAATTTGCCACCCTTAAGCCGACCTATCCTCATGAATTCAGTGGTAGCAGTGGAGGAAGATAAGCCTTTAAAATGGTACTGGACACATGTTCATTGTGTACATCTGGGGTGTAGATCCTCACCTGGGCCTTCTGTGGGTCTGAATGAGGTCCTCTGAGTTCTCTAGATGGCTACGCCCTCTTTCCCCCAACCACCAATCATTTGGTAGCTTCCTGGCCTTTATGCAGTTTCTTTCCATTCTAAAATGCTGAAATGCCTCTCCTAAGACTGGCAGGAAGAGTTTTAAGCGATTCTTCATCCTGTTTCTTTTGCCTTTAGTCATGAAATGGAATTTGCCCCTCAATCCAAAAGAGATTTAACATCCCTGAGTGGTTTCTCTAGTGTGGTAGGATCTTGGACAAAATGAGAGCTGTACACCACCTCGATCAGAATCTCCGAAACTGAGCCGAAGCGGACTGATTCGGCCCACCTCACCTTGGCTCCGAATCAGTTCCAGGTTGGCCCAAGGTGCCCCGAAGTCAAAGCAGATCAGTACCAAAGCTTTGGGGTGCCTCAGGCCACTTTGGAGTGGCACTGGGCCCTCCCTCCTGTCACCCCAGGAAAGCCAATGTAAGGCCAGCTGTGAGTCCATTGGACTCACCTCGCTCTCCCTGCTCACCTGCCATCACCGCCACATTGCCACCATTGTCGCTGCCTGCCGCACTGCTGCTGAGACCAGGAAATGCGACATTCTTCTGAGAACCAGGCTGTGATTTCAAGATCACGGGGCCTCTGTTTTAGTACATCTATGGCCGCAAACTACTCCAGCCATAAAGGGAAAATGGCCCTTTGCGCCTGCAGTAGTTTGCGGTCATAGATGTACTAAAACAGAGCCTCCACAATACCTTGAAATTGCAGCCTGGCTCTCAGGAGGATGCCATGTTTCCTGGTCATGGTGGTGATGGACTCTTGCCCAGCCTTGCTACTGGCTTTCCTGGGTGCCAGTTGTGCAGCTGGCAGCCAGGGACCCGCAAGGTGGAGTCACATTGGGGTGCGGGAATCTTGCCTCAGTTTTGGTGCTGAGCTAAGGCGGGCAACCCCCGAAGCACCCTGAGTCAAATTGGGGCTGTGTTGGGGGCTCTGAAACGGCCTCCGAGGTAAATCGGGGGGGACTGTGCACAGCCGTACTCCTTACAGCAGCTTTCCCCAACCTTGTGCCCTCTAGATATTTTGGACTACAACTCCCCAAATGTATGCATGCTGGCAAGGGCTGATGGAAGTTGCAGTCTACAACATCTGGAGGGCACCAGGTTAGGGGAGGCTGCCTCACAAAAACACCTCTAGGAAGCCTGGGTGCAATGGGAATGCCTGGCCCTTGTCAGAAGCTGCTGAGTCTGTGTGCAGCTGCCCCCATGTGGTGCATCACTGAAATGCAGATTCAGTAAAGTACCTTCAGGCCCTGGACTGACTCCGCCCACCCAGGCTGGCCATTGGATCCTCCTGGACAGGAAGGAGTATAAGAAGGCTTCCTCTTCAAACTGAGCCTTCCCTGAGTAACAAGATCTTCCTTAGTCCTGGTGTCTTTGGTTCTGTCCTGATTTGTCCTGTCCTAATTTTGACTTGCTTTTTGGTCCTAGCTTGTGCCACAGTTCCTGGTTCCCAGATCCTGACTCACCTCAGACTGTTTCTAATGGTCCGGCCCTGACAGCACCAGCTTACAGAAGAGACAGTGTTGTTGCCTGCAGTGAGATGGCGGAGGAGGCCGGTGCCAATGCTGCCAAGTACAAGGAGGGGCGTGAGGAGAACACTGATGAGGGATGGCACAGCATAGAGAAGGGCTGGGTGGCAGTTAAACTGTGCCTTAACCAATGACTCCACATAGTTTCTTCAACATGGAAGCTGCTACCTCCACTCGACATTGGCCAGAGAAAATCTAAAGTGGGCTGTTGAACCTTTTTTTTAGCCTGAGGGTCAAATTCAGTTTTGGAGAAGTAGGGATGGATGGACTCACCCAAGTCCACCTTATGTGCCACTCCCCACCCTCATTCCCACCAGCTGCCTGCCTCTGTTTGCTGTGCCATGCGAGCTGCCGGATAGTCCATGAGCCCCCAGCATGTGGTGTGTGGCTGCCCATCCCTCAGCGAGCCACCATTTTGTGTAGAAGTACTGGTTCATTCTTTTACGTAAAGGGCCTTTTATGCAAATGGTGGCCATAATGTGGCCATTTATGCAAGATTACAAGTGTAAGTTGTCCATTGATATGCAAAATGGCAGCTCGCTAAGAGAACAGGTGGCTGTGCACTGCTCACTGGGTGGTTGCAGACCAACTGGCAGCTCATGCCATGTGCCGAACGGGGTCGGCTGGCTGGTGGGGTCCTCAGACTTCAGTCCAGTGGGCTGAGTGGCTGGATGTCCATCGGACTCCACACACCCCTGGATACCTGTGACAACCCTACAGAGAAGCTCTCGGGCCATAGCTAGACAGGGCTTTATCCCATGGTGATCCACGGGATCGCCCCTATGAGTCCATATGCCATGCAGGGGATCCCAGGATCATGGAGGGATGATCCCTCCCTTGCCCTGGGATCTCGCCCTCCACTTTAGGTCTGGTTTTTCCGTGGTCTTGGGCTTAGCCTGAGACCGCGGAATGTGTGGCTGGGCATCGCGGTCACGGTGTGGCTGGGTGTCGCAACGAGCTGGGACCTGCACACAGGGTGCAGAGCTCCCCAGGAGCTCTGCGCCCATCGAGGGTGCAGTGGGGGGAGCTGGGAATTTTTTTTTAAAATAAAAGGACTTTCCTTTTGCGCACAACCTCTCGTGCACTCCTGTCTGTTTTAAAAATAATAATGGCGGGTGCAACACCTCTCCCTCTGAGGTCATCGTGCGCCATGTGTGAACAGAGGGGGAGATCTTGCAATAACAATATCATGGGATCTTCACTCCTCTGTCCCGCTAGACTCAGTAGTTCTAGCTAAGGCCTCGGAGATCCTCAATCCAGTCGTAGGCAGGGTCATAGGCAAAAGGAGATGGGTCAAAACACACACACACACACACCCAGTCCATCTTAGCTTAAGGCCTTTATACTGAGCTATCCTATACTATGTCAGAGCATTTGTGCATCTGGCTTGGTATGGTGTACAGCAGCTCTGCATGGTTTCAAATTGGCATCTTTCCCAGCCCCACCAGGAGATGGCAAGGATTGAACCTGGACCTGTAGCCTGCAAGGTGTGTGCTATCCCAATATTCTCAGCTCCGGCAGTGAAAGCAGCTGTGCGGCTTGGATCACTGTGAATCCTGTCCAGATGTTCAGGATACTGCCACGTGTTCAAGGAATGTGCACAGTGGGTAAGGATCATGGCAGTACATACATTCATGAAGACAGCTATGGAAATCTTACTCGATGCTAACTTTTTAAACACACAAAGAAAACTCGTGCGTCGACTCTGCTTCTCTTTCTGATTTCTTTCTAACATTTGAACTGACTCTGATAAGTACGAGCCGTTGCCGTTGCCAAAGGTGCTCAAGTTATTGACCATCCTCTCTCCACACAAAACAGCTCTGCTATAATTTCAGTTGTTTGCTTCTTGAGCATCAAATGTTTTTAATTTGGTTAGCCTACATTGCAGGAAAGATCCATGTTTTTTCTGATAATTGTCACATTTTTTTTTTTAAAAAAAGTTGCCACTAGTTGGGTTTAAAGGAACTAATGAATGATACGCAATTGAGAAATAAGTAGGTATAAAGGTTTGACTGCATCACGAAGGAGACATCTACGTTTGCATCTGCATCATCATCTGTCTACACTCGCATTGCCCTCTTCAAATTATAGTGAAGGAAATAAAACACCCCGCTTCACAGCTGCCCATGCATGGCTTTTGTTGGTCCCCATTGCCAGTTGCCTGCAACCTCATCCATTTGGCTTCCTTATTAATGAGTCACCGGATTGCCTGAGAGCCCAAGGAGGCTCCACTCCATTTGGCCATGTGTTCAGTGCATCTGTCCCCCTCCTGTCCATCTGGGATGGTTGGCATAATTATTTTCTGGGGCAGCTACCTGTAAATAATGAGATGTAAGGAAACCAACACCTTCTGGTGAAACTCACCTTCATTCTTTGGCACATCATATTATGGCTAGGAAGTCAGAAGGTAATGTGAGCAGATAAGGGATTTTCTTGAGCTGTGGTGTCTATGGTAATATATTCTCAAATAAGGGATAATCATTATGTCCAGGGGAGATGTAACACTATGGAAAAAAGGGATGTTTTCCTAAAATAAACTCTGCCCTGAAACCATAGAAGATCAAATTCAATGAGGATGATCAGGGATCTGGAAACAAAGCCCTATGAAGAGAGACTGAAAGAACTGGGCATGTTTAGTCTGGAGAAGAGAAGATTGAGGGGAGACATGATAGCACTCTTCAAATATTTATTTATTTATTTATTTATTTATTTATTTATTTATTTATTTATTTATTCAACTTATATACCGCTCCCATAGCCAGGGCTCTCTGGGCGGTTTACAGAAATTCTAAAATTAAGATAAAAACGAGTATAACAACAACAACAGTTTATTGCAGTCAATAGACCATTCCAGCAAATAATTTTTTTACATACAAGCAAACTGAACATACCATTATCTATTAACTATTAAAAGTCAGGCGATCATAGAAGATCTAAAAGAAATGGCCAGGTTCAAAAACTTGGCCACTTGCTCAGTGGTTGATTTGTCTATATTACAAAGTAAAAGAGACATTAAGAATTCAGTTGAGTGACCAGGATAAAATTGTAAAATAGGGTTTAGAAGATCATTTCTAGCCCCTAGATAAAATCTGCAAAACAGTAAAACATGAGATACAGTTTCCACTTCACTATTGTTGCAGGGGCAGCATCTGTTGAGCACTGGAATTTTATTAAATCTGCCCTCTAAAAGTTTGGAGGGAAGAACATTAAGTCTGGCTAATGAAAATGCTCTCCTGTATTTAGGAATAGACAACCAGCGTAGATAAGGCATCCCATCTTTACAAAAGGAGGCTGGTAGTCCTAGGGACAGGGGGGAGCATGGGCCCCGTGCAGCACTCTGAAGGACTTGCATATCTATATCAAGCAGTCTCTGTTTCACTTCTGATTTGGCACTAGCTAAATCCCTTGATAGTAGCTTTTGGGGGGATAGGCCTACTGACTTGATTTTACTAGTCATGGCCTTTGCCCAAGGGGATTCAAAATGGTCTAACAGAATCTTAGATACTAGAGAATTAGATGGAGGTGCCATGTTACAGCGAAGCCAAAAATGGATAACATGAATCCAAGCCAGGCAATTAACAGAATTCAGACCGACTTCTAGTTTAAGAGCAGCTCCAGAAACACACTTGGGAACACCAAATAACATTCTAAGAAAAGAAGACTGAATACCCTCAAGAGAGGATTTCAAGCATGGGAACCAAATTGGAGCCCCATATAAAATCTGAGGGATGATTTTAGCTTTGAAAACCTGGACAGCTGCCGGAATGAATTTCCCGCCCCTTGTAAAAAAGAAGCGAGTAATTGCACCTAGGTGTCGTTCAGCTTTAGTCTTAGAGAGTTTTCCCTGTTCTCTCCAAGAGATGGTTTCATGGAACCATATACCCAAGTATTTATAGGAGCCCACTTGCTCAATCGTGGAGTTCTCCATGGCCCAAGAAAATCTAACCTTGCGTTTGGAAAACACCAAAACCTTAGATTTAGTATAATTAATAGAAAGCAAGTTTTCTGAGCAGTAGTTTGCAAAGCCGCACAGCAATCTCTTGAGGCCCACCCTAGTCTGAGAGATCAGAACTCTGCATACAGAAGCAGAGAAACTTTAGTGTTCAGTATCTTAGGTGGGTGGGACGGGAAGGGCTCCAATGCGTGGGGAAGGTCTGACAAATACAGATTAAATAATAGAGGTGCGAGCACACAGCCTTGTCTAACCCCACATGAAGCAGCAATCTCTTTTGTGTAGTGACCTGATGGGCTGCACCGAACCTGAGCAGTGGTGTTATAGTAAAGAGATTGAATCAAAAACAGGAGTCTCTTATCCATAGGAAGCTGTTCCAAGTTGTTCCACAGATGTGGGCGTGATATAGAATCAAAAGCCAATTTTAAATCAATGAAGGCTGCAAAAAGTTTGCTGCCTGATAAAAACGAGTATACAAAATTTAAAATTCTAAAACACAGAACATACATAAAGCATTAAAAACCATTAAAAATACTTGAAAGGTTGTCACACAGAGGAGTGACAGGATCTCTTCCTGATCCTCCCAGAGTGCAGGACATGGAATAATGGGCTCAAGTTACAGGAAGCCAGATTGCGGCTGGACATCAGGAAAAACTTCCTGACTGTTAGAGCAGTACGACAATGGAACCAGTTATATAGGGAGGTTGTGGGCTCTCCCACACTAGAGGCCTTCAAGAGGCAGCTGGATAACCATCTGTGAGTTATGCTTTAAGGTGGATTCCTGCAATGAACAGGGCGTTGGACTCGATGGCCTTGTATGCCCCTTCCAACTCTACTATTCTATGATTCAATAAGTCAAATGGACCACTGCACATGATGGCAGCTTGATTACTTGATGATGTGTCCCTGAACATGTGGACTGGCTCCACAGAAAAGTATTGTGTTTGAGGTAATACTGCTTGTTCTATCTGTTGTGTTTGCCCTGTGATGGCTCATTCACACATACCACTCATCACTTAGATGCGAACAAGGACAGAATTTCATTGTAAGTTCTATAAGTGTAGTAACAACTTGGTAAAATAGCACTAATACCAAGGAGAGATTTCCGCATTTTCAGTCTATGTTCCTCCTAGGCTCTAGAGCAGTGGTGGGGAACCATATTTGGTCTGGGGCCAGATTACCCCACATGGGTCAGATGACATCAGGGGGCAGGCCCCACCAGTGGTGCCCCATGCCTAAGGATGTTGATGAAATCCAGAATGGATTGAAATGAGTTCAGGTTGCTTCTAGTTCAGTCTGTGGATTCCATGTCAGCCCCGCATCTGTGGGTCCGCCAGATTCTGCGGACATGAGGCTATATATATATATATATATATGATTCATTATCATAATATTCATGAATCATGTACTGTTCTTTGTCTAACTTGCATTTTTGCCTATGAATTTATTAACATAAATTCCATAGCATGTATATATATATATATATATATATATATATATATATATATATATTCTCATAGGCAAAAATGCAACTTAAACGAAGAACGGTTCATGATTCACAAATATTACAACAATGAATATCGTTTTAAGGCAGGTTTTTTTTTGCAAGGGTTACACACATTTTGTGCTCCTGTAACTTGGCAAGGACTTCATGTTCTTCAGTGAAAATTTATTTACATAGTTTTCGGTGCGGGGGAAAAAATCTGATTTTGTGGGTTTGAGGATGACAGAGTGGAAAAGTATATACAATCCTTGGAAGTCATGGATTAAATAAAATCTGAACATCCCTAGCCACACCCAACGTTAAGTGCTCTCCGGAGCGATCTCAGTCAGCCCTTCTCCCAGGGAGCCAACAACTTCCTTTCCCATACTGGGAAGACCAAGGCCAAGTGAAGTACCTGAAGCTTTGCTTGCACCCTGCCTTTCCCCTTTGGGAGGACACGGGGTGGTTGAAGCACTGGGCCTGCCACTTGACCTCCCAGTTGGGCCAGTAAGGGAAATTTCAGTGGTTCCTCCCCCGAGACCCTGGTAGCCAGGGGGCAGAGCCTCAGCCAGGGGCTACTTGGGCCAAATTCTCCAGGGGTGAATTCATTGATATCTTAAATGACAAGAGATCTCCCGTCTATTCAAGAGTTATTTTCAGTAAGACAGCAGAAAACATGGACTCACAGAGAGAATTCACATGAAACAATGCTAGCAGGGAAGAGGTCGCAGCAGGGAAGAGATCACCAATGGCCAAATTCTTCAGCCTGGCCCTGGCCAAGGCATGGCGGTTGTGGAGAAAGGCTAACATTCTCTCAAGATCCAGAGCGCCCCTGGTGTCAGGCTCAGGCACGGCTCCAAGCCTCTGGTCTGTGCACAGTTGCCCTTTGTGGTGAGTTGCTCAAAGCCACCAAGTAGAGTTAGAAGAGGTAGCGTCGGCCTCCCTGCTTGTGCCATGGTTCTACACCACCCAGTTAGACCTCTGGCTCTTCTGTCAGTTCCTGGGGAACATGGGTGGGAGAGTGCTGTTGCATCACGTCCTGCTTGTTCATCCCTGGCCGACGGCTGGTTGGCCACGGTGTGAACAGAGTGCTGGACTAGATGGACCCTTGGTCTGATCCAGCAGGGCACTTCTTATGTTCTTATGTTCTAGTTATAAATGCTTCCAAGTTAGGCCACACAGGAGATGAAGAGATTTGAGGAAGGGAGGCCATGCAGTAAGGATTATTTGCCTACCGATGATTTGACTAGGGTGGCCATATGAAAATGAGGACAGGGCTCCTGTATCTTTAATGGTTGTATTGAAAAGGAAATTTCAGCAGGTGTCATTTGTATATATGGAGAACCTGGTGAAATTCTCTCTTCATCACAACAGTTAAAGCTGCAGGTGCCCTGCCTTCTTTTAAATCTGGTCACTCTAGTATAGCTCCTGCAACTTTAACTGTGGTGATGAAGAGGGAATTCCACCAGGTTCTCTATATATACAAATGACCTGCTGAAATTCCCTTTTCAATGCAACTGTTAAAGATACAGGAGCCCTGTCCTTCTTTTCATATGGTCACCCTAGATTTTCCATTTTTGCCCATTGGCATTTCTCTTCACAAACTTGGGTAATGTGACCTATTAATGGCCAGCACGAGAGAGGGCAGGTATTTCCTTTGTAATTTGGAGCCTAAGCCAGAATATCTACTAGTCATCGTCTGATCTAGCCAACATTTGGGACAGTGATTGAATTGTGGCCTAGATGAATGGAGCTGATCAGATTAGGAAAAAAAGGGAACAAAGTCCCTCTCGTGTAGAAAGCCCATTGCTATGGAAATGCCATCCCTATGCTCTTTCTCTGTGCAGCTGGAATGGGATACAGTGTGCAGATGGCGCCTCCGTGGCACACGGCTAGTACAGCTGTTCCTTCTTGGCTCATACTCCCGCAATGAATGCTGTCCATTTCCTTTGGCATTAATCATACATTTCCCCACTCACAGCCGACTACCCTCCCTTTCAGTCACTTTTCAGCTTGTTAGAGACTTTGCCTTTTCCCAGCACTGGGCACTTATTGGGTTGGCTTGTTTTGTTGCCGGAATCTCACGGACACAGCTGGCACTAAAAACTATTTCTTTCCCCGTAATGACAGTATGCCTTAAGCCCACCTGCATGTTTATGTATGCCGAAGTGGTGTAATTCTGAAATACAGAGGTCTGTATTTTTGAATGCTCCCTGCATTCAAAGTTTGTAGTAAAGCAGCACATCAGGTAGAGGGTTCTCTTAAACCATTCTTTCAGATATTGAAGTTTACTTAGGAAGGGGCGGGGAGCAAAAATGCCATACAAAACAAAACACGCAGAGCACCTTTTAGCTTAAAGCTCTTACTGCTATAAATAAGCCTATGGAGAGGCATTTCAGCTGTTTAGAATGAGGGGGAAAACTGTGTAAAAGCCAGGAAGGGGGTGTGGCTATAAGAAGGGGTGTGGCCATCTGGGGAACCCTCTGAGGGCCAGATTGTCACTATAAGAGGGCCAGATTTGGCCTTGAGGTTCTGCACCCCTGCACCAAATCTGATCAGGGAAAAGAGGGTGGGGCCAGGAGAAGGGTGTGTGTCCATCTGGAGAACTCCAGAAGGCTGGATTGGGTTTGCCCACCCACAACTTTGCAGATATATAATTGCATGTGGGTACAGAAGGGAAAAAAGTGTTTGTAAACTGTGGGGCCAAAAGGTCATGAAATTGAAATACAGAGGCCATGAAATGCATTTCTATGCAGAGCTCAAATGTGTAGGAAGAACAGAGTGAGTGACAGTAGGCCAGTCTATGCAAGGGAATAAATGGGTACAAATCTGACATTAAAATGTTGCAAACTTCTAGAACTAGTGAGTGAACCCTTCAGTCTCCCATCACACTCTGCTGCTGACCTCAATCACCCTTCTTTGACCAAAAGAAAAAGAAAGCTTCAAAGGGAAACTACTAGAATATATCAATAAATCCTACTAAAATAGGACGCAATTGGTGGTGTCTTTCCCACTGCAGAAAGTCAGTTTTTCTTGAGGTGTTAAATTGTTATACCAAGGGTGGAGAAGCACCATCACCAGTGACTGCTGAGATAAATGGTGTCCTCTGTTAACTTGGGCCTTAGCTAGACCTAAGGTTTATCCTGGGATCGTCCTTGTTCATGTAAATGACACACAGGATATCCCAGGAACAGGCAGGGACGATCCCAGGACAATCCCAGGATAAACTTTAGGTCTCGCTAAGGCCTCAGACACATTTGGAAATACTCTGCATTTTATAGTGTTTTAACTTATCGAATTGAAGTATTTAAGGTGCCATAGGTTTCTCTAGTTTGCCTTCCTCCAGAAACTTGCCAAACGCTAAGAATTTATCTAGGGTTGCTGTTTTGACCAGAGTTCAGGCGGTGGTGCTGTGTTTGTGTGTGTGTACTTTATTTGATCATTCTCTCTATTTTCAGTGTTCGGGCTGTGAGTGCTGATACTTACGTAGTTTAGGAGGAGGAACAGAACTGCCCTCCCTTTCTGTGTTTAGTTTAGTTTTAGGATATTAGGGGATTAAATCTTCTTTATGTGTGCTAGTCAGTTTCAGCAAAAAGGTTACTTAGTTTAGAGGTGAAACATTTAATTTGAATTTAGAGGGCAGGAAGCTTTGCTCAGGAAGTCAGGAGATTATAATATTCAACAAAAGGTCAGAGGAAGAGGCAGGAAAAAAGTGCTTAACTCAGTCAATAAAAATGTGGTTTGCAGTAATGACCAAGAACCCCCCCCCCCCGTTACGTTGAAGCGAAGGAGAAAAAACTAATATTAAGAGATAATTTTAAGAGGTAAAAGCCTAAGATAAAAATGCAGAGGGGTAGAGAAGCAGAAAGAAGAGAGGGAGAGAAGAAAGGAGTCCAGATGTGCAGAAAAATTTGAGAGAGCTGGACCAATGACAGTAAGCTATTACTTGGATAAAGGACCTGGATAAAATGGGGGCACAGTCTAGTTAGATTAGGTGGATGTGTTTACTCTGGTTGTTTTATTACCCTATTGCTTATATAAGGTTTTTTGTTTTGGTGTGTGTGTGTGTGCGTATGTATGTATCCTCTCAGATTTTAACGTTTCCTACCGACATTTTTCTTCACTAAAATGTGAGCTTGAATCTCTTGTGTGTTTTTTTTTTTACCCACCTCACATCTAATAGCTAAACCCAACACTACCCAAGGTAGATGCCTGATACTCAAAGAGTTTTCAGGCTGGTTTGGTGGAGGCAGCCAGAGAAAAAGGAGATTTCCACCCAGTGGCAGCACGAAAGGCCACAGGACAGGAGGGACAAAAAGAGAGTGCAAACACACCATTTGGCCTGTTTTCCCTTCTACTCATGGAACAGGGCATTGGCAATCTGTGACAGTAGCTTAAATGGCTCCATCCACCCACAACCCAATGAGGACTGAGCAGGCTCAATGACCCTAGAATCCTGATTGACTGCGGGCAGGGATGGAAAACCGAGTGGGAGGAGGAATGGAATGGTATCCTGATGGAGGACACTGAACAAGAACCCTCCATGCTGCACCATTTTGTTGCAGGTTCCATGTGCTATGTATATATCAATTTTTAAACATTTGTTTTTCATATATTGCTACCTATTCAGAGCTCAGAGGAGTGAGCCGGCTAGAACATAAACATACATAAAAGTTCATTCTACCTCCTCTTAAACACACTAATTTGGAAGTGAACTCCACTCAATTAAAGGAAACTTATTTCCAAGCAAATGTGTTTAGGATCATAGTTTTTGTGGCTGCTTTACACATGCATTTACACAGTTTAATGATTTGTAGCTGGACATGGAAAGCATTGCATCTGAGGGGAGGTGGAGGTTGTCTGTGATGGTTCATTCACACATGCGAGTCATCACTTGAAGCTGTTGTCATCAGCTAAGGATCATACTTGGGTGAATGAGTCCACAATCTCAGACATTCTCAGGAAGCAACATGGGGACAATGGTAAAAGCCTTGTGGCACCCTCTCCCAACCTGGTGTCCTCCAGATGTGTGGGATTATAAATCCCAACATCCCCAGCCAGTGCTGGAACTTGTAGTCCAGCATCTCTGGAGAGCACAAGGTTGAGGAAAGGTGATCTATGCCAGGGTGTCTCAACCTGTGGGCTTTAGCAGCATGATTCAGGTACCTTCAATCAAGGGTGGGCAAAAGATAGATCTCCAGATGTTTGGACTTAGTGGTCAGGAATGCTGGAACTTATGGTTCATAACATCTGGAGATCCACTTTTTGCCCAGCCCTGTCTTAGACTACTCTGTGCCACCACTGCAAGGTTCTAGAAGAAGGAAATACTGTCCTGCTGTCTGTTGCAGTGCAGCACCACCACTGCAGATGGCCAGAGGGTGGTATTGCATCTACCAAAGTGGTAAGGATCATATGACATAGGGGGAGGGCAATAGGGTTCCAGTTGGCCCTATGAAGCAGCTCAGACCAGAGTAAGCAGCTCATCCATCAAACACAAACCAAGATGCCTTGAAATTGCCCATCTCTGCCAGCTTCCAAACCTTTGGCCTTGACCGTTGCTAAAAATGGAACAGGCTTTCTATGGCTACAAAGGCACCCAGGAAATGGTTAAAGTTTAAACTAAAAGAAATGTAGGGATTCACATTGCTAATAATACCTGCTCATTATATTCCAAAGTGTGGCATACATTCCACTCGATGAACATAGAAGACGACAAGGCATTTTGTCAGGGTCACCGTCTAACACTAATTGAATGTGATTATACATCCAGGCATTTGTGCCTAATTTAGGAAAGTCAATACGCCAACCTCTACTAGTTTCTTTCTTTCTTTCTGGAAAATTCCATTTCTTTTCAACATTAAATATATCCTAATTGAAGTAAGGATGAGTGGCTGGGTAGCATTTCATTTTGTTCAGGCCACTGAAAAATTGGGCTGTAGTAGCTTCATAGGTTGGGTGTGATTTTACTTGTTTTATCATTGGCATGACCTGCCTGTCCCTCACTTCTCTATAGGCATGAAGAGGATCCTCGTAGAGCAGGGATGTTGAACTCCTTTCAGCTCGAGGGCTCCATTCCATTTCGGAAAAGTTCTCAGGGGCTGCATTCCGGTGGTGGGCAAGGCCAAAGGCAAAAGGGGGTGGGGTCAAAATACCTGCATGTTTCAGCTCAACACTTTTCCTGCCAGAAACAAAGCCTTAGGGGAGCCATTTCAACCTTTTAGAATGAGAGGGGAAATGCACAAAAGCTGTGGGGGAAAAAATCAGCTGTGGTTGGGGGGAAGGGGGTGGGGCCAAGGGGAGGGGCGTGGCTACCTAGGAAACCCCAGAGGACCAGATTGGTACTATAGGAGGGTCGGATTTGGCCCTGAGGTTCTGCATGCCTGCACCAAATGATCTCATCACGGAAAATAGGCCGGGGCCAGGGAAGGGGGCATGGCCAGGATGCTGTATTGGGCCCCTAGATGTGGGGCCCTTCTGGTGGCCTGCATCTCTCCAGTGTGTGGGCTAGACTCAGTGGGCCCATTCAGAAGACACCTTAAACCATGGCTTTAACCACGGTGGTTAAGCCAGACAGCTAGGCCGTGTTCAGAAGACACCTTAAACCATGGCTTTAACCACAATGAATAAGGCCTCTTGCCTGCAGCAACATGAGTAAGGGGCTCCTCTCCAACCCTACCCTTGCTCTAAGAGGAGCTCTTAGAGACCCCATACTCCGAGCTATGGCCTGATGCGTCTCAGTGCACCTGGTACAATGTATACTCTGATGAGAGCTACCACGTGTGTGTGGTGGTGGTGGGATGGGACTTCTCTGCTGTGTGCACCACTGTGTAATTATGGGATAGGCTTAGTTAGGACTCATATGATGGGGCATTTATGCTAATCATCTAAAAAGGTCTTGTATTTTATTGAAACTTTTTAGCTGCCTAAATTGTTTAGATTTTTATGCTGTACTTTTAATGCTATATTTTATTGTCTTACGAATTGTTGGAAACTGCCTAGAACTTCAGCTGTTGGGCAGTATAGAAACTAACTAACCGTATCTGGTTTTCCTCTGAGAGGCTGTTTTACCTCACCAAACCCTGAGAAGTACGTGATGCTAGGAGACCAGGACTTGGTTTCAAGGCAATCCATGAGGTTTCATCACCAAGTGGGGCTGCAGACCTCCAATCTTCAGACTCAATAATCCTGCCAGTGGAAGGTAGACTAAGAATGCCTTAAATCATGAAGCACAAATACATCATGCAAATCCGGTCCAGAAAATAGCCTTACAAAATGAGAACAATGAAAGGAAAGGAAAGCAGCAGCTGAGGTTCTCTGAGCAGCTGGGCCACGTGCCAAGTAGTTGGTATCTATCTGCTCAAATGATTAGTAAAGTTAGACTTGGACAGAAGTTCCATCCCTTTCAAAACAATCTTGATATTCGCTCTTCCAGAAGCTCCAGTTCTCCCTATCTGTACGTTCCCCACTGCATTGTCTGGTTCCACTGCCCATCCTGTCCCAGGCTGTTTTGGGGGTGGAGTTGTTTCAGAAGCCAGGTGTACCTGCTAGCTACAATTGCTGGTGGCAGAACATGGCAGCCTTGAAAGAGATGGTTCTGAAGCCCTGGGAGGGAGGGTGATGCTAGGACCAGCCTTCTCCAACTGGGACTCCAGAAGTGTGGGACTTCACTTCCAATCAGCCCCAGGCAGCATGGCTGGGGATAATGGGAGTCAAAGTCCAACTCATCCGGAGGGCTCCAGGTTGGGGAAGCTTGAAATAAATGTGCAGTTTGTCCACACTTCTATCACAAAGTTATGCCCATTCACCCAGCAGATGACAGTTGGATGTTATAAACATGAACAATTGTTTCTCCCTCTCCCAGTTAAAGTATCTTTTTCCCAGTGGATTTATCGGGCTGGGCTGAGGGAACAGTGTTGTGCTGAGCTTGATGGGAACACATCTGGAGACAGCCATGGTGTCCTGAGAAGATAAATTAACTCAAGGCAAGATCTACACTTTATAACGGCACTGAAGTGCATTGACAACTGTTGTGGCCCAGGACACATTCCATATACCATTTTCAAAAGCTTTCATAGTGTTATATTCTGCTTGGTGTAGATCTGGCCCAAGTCTCCCCCTTGAAAAATTTCAACCCGTGGGAGCACTACATTAGCCATGGGGGGGGGGGGGAATTGTCTGGGTGAACCTGATGGGTTTTTTTTTTTTAAGGATTGCTATAGCAACACAGCAAATTCTTGCCAAGTAGGAGCAATCGAAAACAGAAGTAGACATTGCCAAAAAAAAAAAAAAGGGCTTTCTTTTCCATTTTCATAGTTCTAAATTCATATAGCCCCTTATAATAGAGCTAAAAATAGACCGCATTTGGTTCTGGTGCCAAAAGAGCTCCCTTTACCCTATGCTTAGCTGCTGTAATTACTCTCCTGCTCAGAAATCCAAGACTGTCAAAGGAGTTAACAGAAATGTGTACTTGGATACATTAGATCCCTTGTTATGACATTCCAAAGTGCCAGATGGTGAAGTTCTGTAGATTTAGAGAACAGCAAGATCCTGCATGCATTGTAGACCTTGGGGACAAAACATGGTAGCATCTCGCAATGAGCAATTATTGTACTCTGCTATATCACAAAATTATCCCTCATCAAATGTAGAAATATATGGTGATCTAAATATAATGTGCAAAGTTTAGAAAATCGTGCAGGTTTTTTTTTTTTTTTAAAAAATATCTTACCATTTGCTAATTAGAAAGAGGAAGAGATCATCACTAATAAGCAAAGTTCTCTAATATTTCAATTTTGGTAGGACTATCAACCAGTTAAAGGAATCAATGCATCCTGTTTGGTGCTTTAACTTGCACATAGTTTGGGGTGGGGTGATTTAAAACAGCAGCAGTTTTAAATCAAAGATGGGAATTCTGCAGCCTTCCAAATGTTTGATGACAACTCCAATCATCCCTGATGATTGATGGGAATTGGAGTCAAACAACAACTGGAGGGTTGTGGGTTCCCCACCCCTATTATAAAATTTGTGAAGAAGAAGAAGAAGAAGAAGAAGAAGAAGGAGGAGGAGGAGGAGGAGGAGGAGGAGGAGGAGGAGAAGGAGAAGGAGAAGGAGAAGGAGAAGAAGAAGAAGAAGAAGAAGAAGAAGAAGAAGAAGAAGAAGAAGAAGAAGAAGAAGAAGAAGAAGAAGAAGAAGAAATAATACTTTGGTTTTAGAACATTTGACAAGTTGATCTTACTCTAAAAGTAATGGCATCATCACACCGCTGCAATTCAAACAAACAAGTTTTCTCCCCTTGTTTGCAAAATACAATGAGATTCCTTTTTTTTTTTTGAGTGGAGGGTGGGGGCTGTAGTTGTCTGCACACCCACCCTGTGTCGCCAGAGCTGGTTGCCCTCCAGGACTACAAGGCATCTTAGCATTAAATCCTAGTACTGGTTCAAATGGTTAGTGGAGTGCATCACCCCCAGATGCATGTGTGCCTGGTCCCTCTGCCATGGAACAATGGTCCTTGGCTGTGTATGAGCCACCTCCATCACATTTCAACTAGGGTTGCACTGAACACATTGCTTCTATTTGCACGTTCAGGACAAAAATAGTGATGGAACTGCACAAAGTTTGAGCAGAACCTGGAAAAGAAATGCAGATGGGTTTGTAGGGTGTCCAGGTACCTTCTTTTAGGGAGGACACTCCTCTATTTGAAGGGCTGCCAGAGGACGCTCTTCTATCTTAAAGGTGTCCTCTACTTGAAGAACTGACCTGTCCAAGTCCAATTTAAAGATAAAGAACATCGAAAGAAAGAGCTGGACCTTAAAGGTGCCCATCCTCTGCTCACAGTTTTCCCAAATATGGCGGGAAGTAGTGTGTTTCTATCTAAATTATAGTGACAGTTTCTAAATTTGTATCAATACATCTAATTTACACGTGCAAATTGTATGCCAATAGAAGCCTTCTTTTATCCTCCTTTTTGGTGATGCATCTCTCCCCCCCCTTTTTTCTTTTTGGCAATCTACAAGTGGACACTCAATGAGCATCAAAAACCCAAAGGTACTTCTCCGAGCCAAAGAGGAACTCTGCCCCTCCCATCCCTGACTCCAGCATATCCACACCACCCCTCCCCTCCGATCTCTTCCAGCCGCTTACCTTTTTTGGGTTTTGTTTTGATGTTCTAGCAGCAGAGGAAGGAGAGGAACATCTCTTTTCTTCCTTCCCCTTTCTAACATCTGGCATGCTGCCATTTCTTTATCTTTTCCCAAAGGAAAAAAAGGCAAAACAACAACAACAACAACAAGAAAACAACAACAATTTTGCCCCTATCTATACCACAGACTTCCAGGGGTTTCATAGACCCTGAGGACTGCAATCCGGTGATGCGAGGACTGTGAATCACAAACAGAATTCTCAGCCCGCTCACAAAACTCCAATTCCCAACATTCTTTGTGGGATGCCATAAAGCTAATATAGATTTGCAGTGTAGAGACACCCTTGATTTTGAAAGGTAGACATTCAAGGGGACTGGAATGTCCCTGGATGAGCTAGATCCATGCAATTCAGTCCTCCCTCCATGGAGCCAGCCCTACTGTGGGGGTTTCTGGCTTGTCTCTTTCTGGGCTTTTCTTTTCTTAACAGGATCAGTCTTGAAATCTCCTTTGTTCAGCACCATTTCAAAGAGAGTCATATATATCCTCATAGTGATTCTCCTCTTAATTCTTATTCTGCCACTGCTTATCCTGTGTCTGCTCGTGTTTCCCTATTTGATCTCGGAAGGGAATTAATTGAACATCATAAATTCCTTTACAAGTGTAAAGTGCAAAAGGTCTGCTACTCGAAGGAGCATAGAAGTCCTTGGCTAAGCAAACAGATCTATTACAGAGTGTTGTAAAGATCTGTGGTTATAGTTCGAACCTCCTCCTGAACGAGATCTTGAGGACAGCAGTTCAGTGAGGGTGCTGAAAATTCTGTCACAGATCCGTAGCCTTTCTCACAGAATTACAAGTTGGGGGTACCTGGGGAGAAGGAATGTCCATTAAAACACTTCTAAGTCATCATGACATGGAGTGAAAACCCAGAAACATTTTTAGGATTATTTTTACCTCAGACGTAAACCAGGCCTCAGTGCCCCAGGCAGGCCCACCATTGATAATTAATTATCCTGGGCTCCCTTTTTAGTTATTTTTTCTTTAAAAAAAACCACCCAGCACAGTGACACCAACTGGCTCGCAGATGCCATCTTGCCCCTTATATCCCGGAAGTTGAGTCATGCCAAGGAATGATGTGTGTGGGAAACATGGCTGCCACAAAAAACACGGTGGCCGTGTCTTTGAGGTGTTCCCCATCTCTTTCACCTTGCAGTGCCCCGAAGTGCCTGAGATTTCAGGGGATTAGAGGGAAATCAAGGTGGCAGGTAGAAGCTGCTCAGTCTCATTGTGAAGAAAAGAAAGAAGGTTTTATTTTATTTTTATTTTTTTAGGGGCTGAGAGAATGGCATCAGTGGTGAGGGCCACTGTTTTGGTCCATTGCTTTAAGAACTAAATATCTTCAGCAATGCGAGATGTAAACACTTCCTCAATTATGTTCAATTGCCTCTATTCACTAAGTGATATGATATATAGGTGGCTGATGACAATGATAAATTAATAAGAATGGCAGTTTAACATTTGTATAGCATTGCAGCCAGATCACCATGCGTCACATACATAATCCTACTATTCTTACACCAACTCTGGTTGTTGTTGTTATTATTTGTATATTACAGATTTCACAAAACACAGCTTTTCTCACCTGAAAAAATAAATTTAATGTATGCCAGCATTCATAGCTATAGAAATAATGACAGTTGATCAAAATCCCAGCCAGAGAAAAAACACTGACAAGCATGCCCCATATAATGGCAACACTGAGTTAGAATACAGATATATATATATATATCCCAATTGAGACAAGGGAGAATTTTAAACTTATCTTGATGATCAAGACAAGGTGGCCTGGTTTGCATGTACTGCTAACCCATGGTTTATTTAAACCATGGTTTGTTACCCTATTCAGGGTTTGTCTGGCAGATGATGAACAAATCATGGTTTGCTTTCTCAGTCCTGGGTTTTTCCCTCCTCCTTTGCCCATTCCCTCCCTGTATCCCAAGTGCCTTTGCAGCACTACAGTACTGCCATGCAAAGAGGCAGGTGGTTTTTTAACCACTTTTTCCCACTGCTTCTGTAGCTAGGTGAAACAACCCATGAACAACCCACAATTCTCAGTTCACACGTAAGGACAATGTTGTATGCACTTCCTTGTTTTGTATTGTTTTGTATTGTGAAGAGGTTTGTCCCTAGAGGGCTCCAGGAGGTGGAAGGAAAAAATGAAGGGAAAGAAAGGGAGAGAAAGGAAGAAATGATGAAAAATAAACAAATAGAAAATAAGGATTTAGAAATAAAGTGAAGTTCTGTTTACATTCAAATATTGTTGGATCTCCTTATGAAGAACAAAATACAAGTGACAACCCATAATTTAAACAACTTGCAGTTTGCAACCCACCAACAAAACATGGGTTTTCTTCATGGGTTGTTAGTGAATCCATAGTTTTGGGTTTGCATGTAACAACAACTAGGCAACGATTAGGAGCGGAGAAGCAGTAGCGAATTGGCCTGCTCCGCCTTACCCAGAGGCGGAGTAGAAGCGGACCGCGGACCCCTAGAAGCAAGGCGAAGAGAAGCGGCCATTTTTCGGAGCTCCTATTTCAGGCGGAGCGCTCCGATCGCCATCTTGAAAACATTTCGCCCATAGGATTGCATTGCGGGAAATAATCGTGGATAACTGGGTTGTTTTTGAAGCTATCGTTCTGAAAATTCTTGTGCTCAGAGAGTCGTGGATGGGGGTTATTTTGAGACTACTCTCACCTCTCTGTGTCGTGCGGGTCACGTGCTAGAATTTTTAATAAATCGGGTAAACAAACGGACAGCGCGGGTCAAACGGCGGTTTTCGCCCATAGGATTGCATTGAGGAAAAGAATTGGGGATAACTGGGTTGATTTTTAAGCTATCGTTCTGAAAATTCTTTTGCACAGAGAGTCGTGGATGGGGGTCATTTTGAGACTACTCTCATCTCTCTGCGTGGTGCGGGTCGCGCACAAGAATTTTTTAAAAAATCGGTGGGAAAAATACCTTTTTCAAAGGGCTGAGGGGCAGAGTCAGCTCCCGGTCATGATCACATGATCCCAAAGTTAGAGGAGGCAAAACGGGTAACTTGGGATTCTAGGAAACTTCTCTTTCTTAATCTGAACGGACTTTTCCCAGTGTTTTTTAACACAGTAGCCCCACCAAATGCACAAACACAACCTGAAATCATATACTAAGCCAATAATAAGAGAGAGAAACACAGCACTGCTACCCACCCTAACTTTGGGGAACAACTGAAAAGATGTGGTGCAAGGGGATGAGCTCCCCTAGGGCATCTCATTGTGGATGTGCCCCCACTCTCTCCTGTACTGGAAGGCCATCAGAGCCTTCCAAAGAGAGTAACCCGGTGGAGCAATGCCTATCATGAGTCGAAGTGAGCGTTCTACTTCTCTCTTAGTGGTGGAGCGATGCCTATTATGAGTTGAAGTGAGCATTTACTTCTCAGAGCTGTTGGTGAAGCAATGGCTTTCTTGAGCTGAACTGGCAGCTGCTTCCCTCTCCCCCGGGCACGTCCCCCTATTACTGGTAAAAGACAGATATAGCCTTTTTAAAAAAGTTCTTCTTGTTGTTTATTCAGCAACACTGCTGCTTTTAATTCCACCCCTCCTTCGTTTATTT
The DNA here is from genome assembly GCF_023053635.1 of Elgaria multicarinata webbii. Lineage (NCBI taxonomy): Eukaryota > Metazoa > Chordata > Lepidosauria > Squamata > Anguidae > Elgaria > Elgaria multicarinata. Next base: position 15,698,387 of record NC_086176.1, read on the forward strand.
ATTTATTTATTTATTTATTCCATTTTATATGCATTACTGGCTTATCCTTGGCTCACTTCCTTATGCCCCCAGAAATGTCTGCTGCCTGCCTGCCTGCCTTCCCTCTCTCCTCCCCTGCCCGCCTTGCAGGGATGTTGTGTGTGTCTGGCTTTGACTCAGGGGAGAAGTCCTTCCTGTGCTCAAGTTCCAAATCCATTTTTCAAATGTGGAAGAAGATTCATATAGGTTGATCTCTACTCCCCAATTCATGGCATGTTGGGATTTCCTTTGAAATGGCCCCATTGAGAGGTCTGCAGGTTTAAGCCCTGCCAAAAAAACAGGGGATGATGGGACTGCCTTGAGTCTCGGCGTGCATATGTATACCTGGATAAGCTTTCATGGTGGCGAGTTTGAGGTTTCTAACGTGCAAATTGATGGAGCTATGGAAAGGGGTGTGAATGGGGTGCCCGATTTTCAAAAATTCCCCAAAAATCAGGGGATGATGGGATTGCCTTGAAACTTGGCGTCCATGTGGACACATGGATAAGCTATCATGGTGGCAAGTTTGAGGTTTCTAACGTGCAAATTGACGGAGCTATGGAAAGGGGTGTGAATGGGGTGCCCGATTTTCATAAATTCCCCAAAAATCAGGGGATGATGGGATTGCCTTGAAACTTGGCGAGTGTGTGTATACCCCCATGAGGTGTCATGGTGCCAAACGTGAGGTTTCTAACTTGAACAGAAAAAAAGTTGTATAATTTTTTAGCTTTCAATGCAACCCTATGGGGGGAAAAACGGAGCTCTGATCCGGATCTGGAGCTCCGAGCGGAGCGGAGCGGAAGTGGGCGGAGCGGGGACAGGGCGAAGTGGCCCGCTCCAAAAATCGCGGATCTGCAAGTGAAGCGGAGCGGGGGGTCCGTGCACACCCCTAACAACAACCCACAATTCAACAAACCATGATTAATTAAACCATGGTTTGTTGTTACGTGTGAACCAGGTTGATGATTAGAACACTACAGCTCAAGATTTGCCATTGATTTTCGGCCTGCCTGTGAACTTTAGCTTTCCATACATACCTCTGCCTTGCCTGGCTATGTACACCTGTCTGACTATCTTCCAGTTTTCCTACCCCAACGGCTCTCCTCCTTCTGGTTTTCTCCTCCTTGTGCTTCATGCCTCACTCCTACTCCTGACCTCCTTTTCATGGGCCTCCTGCTTCCATTGGCCTGCCACCTTCTTAAGCCCTTACTTCCTCCTTTTCTAGGCCTCTACTTCTTTTCTACTTTCTTCCTTGGCCTATCTACCTGCCAAGGCTCAGCAGGCAAGACCAACGAAGGCTACTAAAATTAAGGTCTCCATGACAGTAGAGTAACTCAGATTAACACTGTCAGAGACTTAAACGCCATTGTCACAATCTCCTAATGTGTTTCAGTACAAATGATGATCATATGGCCAACATCAGAGATGTCTTGGAGTTTCTAATATCCAGACTCTTGATTTTTCTATTGCAGAACATTTTTCCTCCTGGCTAAAAATACAGCACAAAACAGGCTGCACACGGAGTGAACCCATTGCCGTTCTCCTCAGTGGCCTATTCCTGAGAAAGTAATAGAACTTGAGCCGTAGGACTCAGCAAGCCCTCGTTGAGTGACAAAGTCCCCGTGTCAATCAACCTGTGTGAAAATAGAACATTTTGGGGGACTTACAATGCACATAATTACAGCAATTACAGAAAGTTCTGCAATTTCAATAATTACAGGTGGCACTTTTTGAGGAGTTATTACAGTCTCTGATAGAAAGAACTGATTTACTTGCATAAAAGAGCAGCAGTGCAGGAGCGTTGGAACCATTCACCTGTCTGAACCTCACACAATAGGAGGGGAAAACCAGGAATCAAAGCGAAAAAGGAAGCACGAAAGTGCAAATCTGTCTAGCAGCAAGTGCTGCGAACATAGAGATTAATTGCGCCACAGAGCAGGACGCTTGCGGTGTAGTGATGCAATGTTTAGATTATTTGATTATTACCTGGTATATTTTACGATGCCTTTTCCCGATGAACATTCTGCTCAATTGATACAATATTCATTTACTTATTTATTATTTATTTACATTTATTAGCCTCCTTATGAAACGAATTCTCTAGGCATTGTACAAAACATATAACCATACTACTTTTTTTTTTAAAAAAGGTCCAAGAACAAAATATTTTTAAAAATCCAATCCAGCATAAAACGCACAGATAACACAGTGAGATTGCAGGAGCTGAAAAAAAAGCAGCAAAACCCTCCAGGAACTAAACTGCTATCAAAACTCCAGGCATTGGCTAAGAATAAGAAGATCTTAAAAGGCCTGGGAGAGCAAAGGAGTGTTAGCTTGGTGCTGGAAGGACAACAGTGTGGGCACCAGAGAGAGAGCGTTCTGCAACCAGGGAGCCACCACCAAAAAGGCAATCGCTCTTGTAACAGCCAGTTGGAGGGGGGGGGCGCATGTCTCCTCTCTTAAAGAGAACAGTCCCCTACAAGAAGGCTGCTAGAGGACTGCCCTCTGTTTTGAAGGCTTTCTCTATTTGAAGGGATGTCCAGTCGAAGTCCGGCATAAAGATAAAGAACCATCAGAAGGAAGAGCTGGGCCTTGACATTGCCCACCAATAGCACGTGGAGAGCAGATTGAACAAGCAGGCTCACAGGTGGTCACAGTTTTCAACACTACGGCTGGATGCCCTGTATTTCTATTTAAATCATAGCAATGCTTCCTATATTTGCATTATACAAAGAAATGAGGACATGCAAATTGTATGCAAATTGGTGCCCTCTTTTGCTCTTTTTAGGGAATGCATTTACCTTTTTTGGTGATTCTTAACAGGCCACTTTATTTCTAATGCAAGGGCTGAAAAAAGTTCAGGAATATAGTGATATATTCTCACTCTTTAAAATAGGACTTTTGCTGGTTCAATACGGGGCTTTTCCGTGGTGATATTCTTCTACAATAGCTCCAAACTACCTGAAAGTTAGAATCCACCCTGTTTTTCCATCATGATTTCTAAAAGCTGAACGGCATAATCAGCAAAATCACATGATGCATCTGTTGCTGGACTGTAGTCGGTATGAATGATCCCCCTTATTAAAAAAAACCCTACACCCTTGCCTTGCAAATACAAATCTAGCCTGTCAGGGAAAGGGTAAGGTTAGCACTCTTTTGATTGTTTGACCCTTCTTTTTTTTGTGATTTTCCCCTGGAGCATGTACAGATTTATTTATTTATTGTGTTTCTATACCCCGCAATAGCTGAAGCTCTCTGAGCTGTTCACAAAAGTTAAAACTATCAAATACAAATCAAAGTATAAAACAAACAATAGTATATATAAAAAAACACAGTATAAAAGTACAATATAAAAGCACAACCAGGATAAAAACCTAGCAGCAATACAGAGATTTATACAAATTTAAAATATAGATTTAAAACAGCAAAGCTAAAAGACTAAGATGATAAACTGTTAAAATATTGGGAAAATAAAAAGGTCTTCACCTGGCATTGAAAGGAGTATAACGTAGGTGCCAGGCGAACCTCTCTAGGAAACTCATTCCACAGCTGGGGTGCCACAGCAGAGAAGGCCCTCCTCCTGTCCAGTATGCATGTCAAGGAAATCTGCAATGGATTCAAATTAATTCAGATTTCTATAAATGTGACCTGCAGATAACTCAGTGGACCAGCTTTTTCCAAGTCATGTGGATTCTGTGGACTTGCAGACCAGTTTTTCATGTCTGGGAGAAAGTTGCTCTAATTCGAATTAGTGCTAATATGCAATTGAGGGAATGTGCTTTAGTTAATATGCAGTAGCACTAGAGTTGAACAGAGTTTGTACAGCTTATTCTATCTGCAGTTCGTGGATTGTCAGTTGCCTTTCATTCTGTTGTCCACTCATTGGTAGAATTGGGGTTTCCCCAATTTCCAGAATTTGCACAAATTTGGATTTGCACAAATTTGCATGTGCAAAAATTCACAAATCCCCCCAAAATGTGCAAATCTCCCTCAAGTACACAAATCCCTCCAAAGTGCACATTTTCATGCTTCAGCCTATGTGGGAAATATGTATTTTCAGCCAGTGTTGTTTTTACTGTAGGTATTTTTCTATGATCAAATTTGCGTAAAAGTCTAGGGCAGGGGAATGATCCACACGTCTGTAGAATCAATGTAACTGAGGAAAAGCCGGTCCACTTCAGAATCCATGGATTGGATTTATGGAAATCCAAACTCATTTGATTCCATTGCACATTTCTCTAACACTCCTAATTAGCACTAATGTGAATTAGTAGAACGAAAGTTTGGTTTTTAAAAAATCTGCTTCTTTCATGTGATGGAATGAAAGATGTCTGACATTCCATGAAACAGACAGAACAAATGTAGCAAAACCCATACATCCATAGTGTACAGTTGCATAAGGCTTTGGATTTATTTTTCCTCATAACAAGGAAAAACCCTACAGGAGTGGGTTTTTTTTAAAATTGCCTGGTGGGAAGAATTGCATCCTCCCTTTGCCCCCTCCCAAAGAAAAATCTCCAGTGTGTCAGAGAGCAAAGGAGGAAGGAGACAAATGTAGGTTCCTCTGCAGACAAGAGAAGAGAGCCTTCTTTCTGCTGGTTTGCATGGACGTGACCAGAGTACTGGAAACCAAGATGTTGTCATGGAAGACTTAGGCCATGGCTAGACCAGGCCTATATCCCAGGATCATCCCTGTGCATCCAAGTGACACACAGGGGATCCCGGGAGCAGGCAGGGACGGCCCCTCCATTTGCCTGGGATAATCCTTAGGTCTAGCGAAGGCCTTGGAGGACATAACAGCTGGGAAAGCAGACAAGAACTGGGATTAGTTGGATCTAAGATCTGCCTCAAAGAAGAGGAAGGATCCTCTTGTGGAAGGTCCCTCCAACCATTTTTGGGGACGCTGCTCCCCAATTCAGCAGGGTCTCCTCGCTCACTGTGTAGTACGTTCCGGGGCTGGAGAAAGGAGGAGGCAGGAAAGTCCACTTCCACCAGTGCACTTGATCAGATTTAAATCTTGAACCAGCCCATTGTCTCTGTTAAATATGAAGAGAACAGCAACAAAAAACCTCCTGATTCCTCCTAGATATAACTAAATCCAGTGCCATCTAGTGACTAACCCATGCCATGACACTACCCACAGGTCTCCCTCCTGTTCAAAAAAGCAGATGAGTGGGAATTCTGGGATATGATCACATGACTTCATTTGAGCATAGTCTTTCTTGTGAACAACATACAGGGAATGTACAAAAACAGAGCAGTGGAGAACCCCGGGGATATCATAACTTAGTGCATAGTTAAATTATGGAACTCACTACCACAAGATGTAGTGATGGTCACCAATTTGGATGGCTTTAAAAGGGGGTTGGATCAATTCCTAGAGGAGAAGGCTATTAATGGCTTCTAGCCCTGATGTTTGTCTGCTATCTCCAGTATTCGAGGCAGTAAACCTGTGTGCACCAGTTGCTGGGGAACATGGACGGGAGGGTCCTGTTGCACTCATGTCCTGCTTGTGGGTTCCTGGTCGACAGCTGGTTGGTCACTGTGTGAACAGAGTGCTGGACTAGGTGGACCCTTGGTCTGATCCAGCAGGGCACTTTTTGTGCTCTTATGTTCTTAATCACACAGCCAGTCCTGACTCCATAATGTGTGCCTGTATGTTGTGCTTGTCTGTAGCAGTGACTCATTTTTAGGGGGTTGCTGAAAAAAACTGAAAAAATAAAAATAAATAAAAGCCCGGATCCAGCCGTGGGCAACTACTTGTCTGCCACAGCGGATGGGAATGTGCCTTCTCATGCACATCCAAAGAGCCCTCTAGATAGTTCAAAAGGGCTGGGAGGCTTATGGCAATGTGGTTAGGAATGTGCATGTCTGTGTTCTCTTTGACCGTGTGCACAGAAAGATGCTTCTGCACATAGAACTCTCTTGTTGGATAGAGGCAAATAGGCTGTGAAGAAGGTGTTGTACAGAATATGTAGAGAGCATTGTTGGGTTTGGCTCCTCCCTAAGTGAGTGAAACCTCTCACTGCCATTGGCCATGGCTAGACTTACTGGGTCTAGTGTGATGGAAGGGGGAGGATTTCGTGATATGGTTATTGTGAGATTTCCCCCTCTGCCTACATGTGGTGTGTGATGTCCCAGGAGGAAGAGGATGTCGTGCCCGCCATTTTTTTTTAAAGGAGAAGGAAATAAATAATTTTCCCTGCTCCACCCCACCCCACCCCCGATGGGCACAGAGCTCCTGAGGAGCTCTGTGCCCCATGCCTGGCTCCCGGCTCCTCACAGTTACTCATGAGGAGCCGGGACAAGCCACAACACCCGTCCACACTTTCTGCAATCTTGGGATCATCCCGAGACCATGGAAAAAGTGGGCTCAAAGGCTAGGGAAAGATCCCAGGCCAAGGGAGGGATCATCCCTCCTGCTCCTGGGATCCCCTGTGCATCATGTGAACGCACAGGGGCGATCCCCTGGATATTGCCCCATCTAGCTATGCCCATTGTTTCCAACTGCTGCCGCTCCTTTTCCTTGCTCCCACTTGCTTACTTGACAGATAGAGAACCATGGAGTAAGTAGGCCATGGCATCTCCTGCTCCTCCTTCTTACCACCACCGTTGTCTGGAATGGAACAAGATACAGATGAACAAGCAGACTGCAAGGGTGAAGAGGAGGCGCAGGTCCAGGGGGTTCTTGTTGGTGGGCCCCTGCTGGGACGTGGGCCTTCAGCAGGAGCCCAATCATGCCCACCATTGACGCCAGTGCTGGTAGAGAGAATGAACTGCAGCTTGCAATGGAGGTGTGAACGGTACAGAAGGAAAGCATGCCCTCCTGGATAACCCTGAGAAGAGCGCTTTTCTTCCTGTTAAATGCAGCCGGTGCCATCTGCATGTGACGGCATTCCACTTAAGTGAACACCGAGGGTCGCAGTCCTACCAAAATCAACGGGCTTCATTTGTTTGCTGTTATGGAAAAGATTGTCATCCTGCTGCTCAAGAGAGCGACGGAACATTCTTTTATGAGATGCCCACTCTTCGCGTGCGGTAAGCGTTTCTAAGAAACGTAATTAGTTTTTGTTTAGTATACATGCCCAGGAACATTTAATTAATACCTGAAGCAGAAGCATAGCTATTTAGAAAATTAATGCCAGGCATTTAACTTTGATAACAGAGCCTACTAGCAAGGGTGAAATGAGAGTTGTTTGAGAGCAGCTCTGAAATAAATAAATAAGTAAGTAAATGTGCCCAGAATTGGTGCAAGGCCTCCCTGAAGCAGGAGGACATGGCTGCTGTTGAGGGACATTGCTGGGGGTGGATGATGGTGGGGTGGAACTGGGGGAGCATAAACCCCACTGTGCACTGTTGCTGTGTGTGTGGGATATGCCATCACATGGTTCTGTCAGGGTGGAGGAGTGCGCTGGGGCTAGGGAGCCCATAATACTTTCTGCTACTAGGGAAAGTGTGTGTGTGTGTGTGTGTGTGTGTGTGTTGGAAGAAGCCACATGCTGCCATTCATCACTCAATAACTCACGCAGAGGGGTTCCTTTTCAGAGGCATTGGCAAGGAGGTGGCCCTAAAGACTGCCTGTGCTGCAGAAGCTCAGGTGGTTTCCAAAGTTATCTCCCTGCCTGTAGTATTCACGCCCATTCCCTGTGGCATTCATATGTGCCGGCAAACTGACCCGAGACACTCACATCAGTGAGACTTCTTTTGATTGAGGAAATCTCACGGTAGCAGGCTTAATGGTTACACACTCCCGCAACACACAGAAAGCTGACTGATGGCCGGAACGCTTTAGGCTCCATGCTTCAACTTAGTACTGCTGAGTCTGGCAGAGAGAGAATGAGTTCATGCAGCAGTCAATCCCGGCCTGCCGTACGCTGAGGACTTGGTAGGCATGACCACGGGGAAGGGAAATATCTCAGGCACAAGAAGCCCCCTGCACATAACTTTAGCTCTGGGGAAGGTCTTTGCTACCTGAGTCTAGCAGGGAAGGAATCTAACAGTCCCACACAGCCTGCCATACCCTGAGCTGACTACGGAAACATAATCTCAGGATCAGAATCTCCCCTGTAAGTAATGTTAGCTCGGGGGGGGGGGGCTCCCTGCCACCTGACTCAGGCCACACACACACACACACACACACACATGAACGATCCCCCGCAAACGCAAGTTCAAGTCTATGAAAAGCCTCACAGTACTTTTCATGGCACAGTTCTTAGATATTCAAAGTCCAATTAGCAAAGCGTTCATGTGCAGAGTGTTTTCAAAGTCCCAATCGGAGGTGGAACCCAAACAGGAGGGGATTTCAGGCCTTGCGTTGAGAGAGATGAAACCTAGCAAAAGCTCTTCCGCTTTTGCACCGTTATATAAAGGCTTGTTCAAAGCCACTTGACAGACAGGTCCTCTGACCTGTAAACCATGCCCATGTGCCAACAGGGCGGGACTGCTCCACCCACTAAGGTGACGCTTTCGTGGACCCCCACTTTTCCAAAACACTCCCAAGTTCCCAGAGAACCAGCAGCTTCAAGGCTGAGACAGGGAGTGAGCAAGCTACCCCTGTGGGAACTTCTGACAGAGATAAGCTTGCAGAGACATTGACATTCTCAAACTAATTCCTAATAAATCTACCTGTCTTCAACTAGGCCTACAGCCTAGTTGAAGACCTACACCTGACACTGCCAATGCCTTGCTCTGAGGAAGGACCCCTCAGCACAAAGTATTTGGGCTGGGCCAGCTCTCTGAAGAGCTACAATGGGTGCTCTCTTGCTGAGGCTTTTCTGCCTAAACATGTATAGAACTGCAGCTTTGAAGACTTTGGTTTGAAAGGCCAGTAGCTACTAATGAAAAATAAAGATCTGTTTGGTGATCCATTGATGCTGCTTTGGAATGCTGTAAAACAACCATCTCTGGAGACCAATCTAGAGTATATTGGGTGCACCTAAAGCTCATGACAGGCGCATTTTAAGTGTGCTTTTTCACAGATGAGCCTTCAAAAACACTTCCCATCTGCAAGTTAAAACTGGTACAGTCCAGAAACAGTTTTACCACATGTTCTGCTGTTTGAATAGGCGAACCCTCAGACGTGTTAACGATACTAATAGGAAACCCAGCCAATACTCCATGCAAAGAAAGACTGCGTCCAAACCATTAATGGTCAAAGCACAGTTCAAGTTAATTTCAAATGTGCAACAGAGGGTTCAGCCCGCAGCACTAAATATTTGCACAGATGCCTCTTTCTGCCCGAGAATATAAAGCAATTGTTGCAAAGCAAGCAGCAGCTGGTACAGCAAAATTTTACAATGGTCATTACAGATTCCAGCATTTACCAAAAAGATGAGGGATCTTGTGAAGAGCTCCTGTGTTAGGTAATAATTAATGTTAATGTCTTCTGATTAAATATGTATTACGCAGCCCTTCAGGATATTGCAAAACAACTCCTGCAACGAACTACACGATCTGATCTATGCCTGCAATATTGCTTGTTTTAATAATTGATTTTACATGAGGTAAACAGCAAAGTTTTGCAAAACTTTTCAGCCCATAAAAATTCATGAGAGTGGTCTTCGGGAAAATATTGGAAAAAGGCATTTTGAAAAGCCCAAAGCTGATGGGACTTAATCATGAACTTTCTTTTATCTTTGATAATTGTATGGAAATAGGTTTCATTGGAATTAGTGGGGGGTTTTTATGATCAGGATATAAATTAACAGAGGGTGAGAAATATGTCCATTGGGATTTAACTTCAGTTTGTACTGTATTTACAGTATTAAGAGGCGATTAATCTGTGATGTCTCCAGGCCAATTCACACACTAAACAGAGGCAAACTTGGGTTTACTATTAGTGTAGATTCCTCAAAGCTGAAGCCAATCAGAGCAGTCTACTACAGAAGGGATGCAGAAGCTCAGGTCTAGAGACGAATCCAGTCTGGATTTCCAAGATGGCCACACCCCTTTTTCATGGCCCCACCCCACTTCCCCATATCATCAATCATTTGGCGGTGCAGTTAATTTTCTCCCATTCTAAAAGGTTGAAATGTTTTTCTGAAGGTTTAGCTGCTGGCAGTATACACTTTAAGTTAAAATATGCTGGTGGTATTTTTGCCGCCACCCCATTTTCCTTCAACCAATGAAATGCGGCCCCTGAGAGTTTCTCTGAAATGGAATTTGGTCCTCGGACTGAAAGAAGTTCCACACCTCTGACCCATTTTATTATGCACATGTTTGCAAATACACACTTGTTGTATTTACATTTGTAGGTGTGCGCTTGAAACATCTTCAGTGCACACCTAAAAATATAACATGCAAGTGACCACATTTCCACATCATGCATAAAAAACACACTCATGTTCTTTGAAAAGCTAGCTGGGGAAATGACCTACATTCACAATGAGCTGCAAGGTTACAACAGATTTCAGCAATATATCATGTGTATATGGCTGCACGATCTCAGCTGGTTCTATGATATTGATGCTGAAAGATCTTTATGTTGAAATAAGAGATGTCTGCAGCTCTTCCCTTCTCTCTCTCTCTCTCTCTCTCACACACACACACACACACACACACACACACACAGAGTTTATTACTCTGAGGCACCATAAGGAAACTCCACCTGCCACCATGGACAGTTGGGTTGACCCATAGTGATGTAATAGTGTGATATCTTCAGTTTGCAGAGCATAGTAATGTGAGGATAAGGTACTAGTCAAAATGGCTATACGTATCGTCCAAATTTAGAGGCCTTATGCCACTGAGTAGAACCACCAGGATTGCTCTCTTGCCCTGTTTGTGGGCCACCCAGAAGATTGTGGTTGGCCACTGCAGGAAAAAGGTTGCTGAATTAGTAAGATTGCCCATCAGATCCAGCAGAAAACTTGTTATGATTATTCAGCTTTGATGTTGCACCGACATAGCAACCTTTGGATCTGGTCCCATTAGGGACAGATGGATTTGCTAGTTTTACTTTTTCCCCACATTAATTTTTTAAAAAACAAACTCATTTCTGCTGCTCCCAGACTGTGGAATGGCCTGCCGGAGGAGAATCATCAACAACAGTCTACTAGCATTCGAGAAAGCTATCAAGACTGATCTCTTCCGGCAGGCCTATCCAGTGTAATTTTAAGATGTTTTTAACAATGTGTATTATGCTTTAATTGAGTATTATGCATTATGTATTTTATCATTTATTGTTGTTCCCCACCTCGATCAGAATGGAGAGGCAGGTAAGAAATAAATTTATTATTATTATTATTATTATTATTATTATTATTATTATTATTATTATTATTTTCCCCTCCCATCCTGTTTATAAATTGATTTACAAATATTGGCAAGTTCTTCTTGAAAAATGAACCAAGAAAAAATCTCACCCATTCCTAGGTCTTATATATTAAGGTGACCATATGGAAAGGAGGACAGGGCTCCTGTATCTTTAACAGTTGTATTGAAAAGGGAGTTTCAGCAGGTGTCATTTGTATATATGGAGAACCTGGTGAAATTCCCTCTTCACCGCAACAGTTAAAGCTGCAGGTGCCCTGCCCTCTTTTAAATCTGGTCACAGTATAGCTGCAGTATAGCTCCTGTGATGAAGAGGGAATTTCACCAGGTTCTGCATGCATACAAACGACACCTGCTGAAATTCCCTTTTCTATGCAACTGTTAAAGATACAGGAGCCCTGTCCTCCTTTTCATAGGGTCACCCTACTATATATTCACTTCCCAGGGCAAAACGTGATAGGATTGGGCCCTAGATTGACTTGCACTCCAGTAAGAACATCAAAAAATGTTGTGCTGCCTCAGACCAAAATCCATCTAATCCAGTTTTGATTTCCAAAAGTGGTGAAACAAATGTGTGTGTAAGCTCAGCCACCTTTGGCACATAAAGGGGTTTGACCACCCCTTCTTTGTCTCTAGCATCTGGTAACGTATTTGAATATATCTGGTAATGATAGTCGGATTTGCTCTTCTGGCTAATAGTTGTTGATAGACTTCTCCTTCGTGCACTTAGAAGTGTTTCAGAAGCATAGATATTGTGGTTTATATGAGTTGGAATGGAGAACGCACATAATTACCGGCCATTGTAGAAAATGCAAACGTATACAGCAAAAACGGGGATTTTGCATATCGCCTGGCCAATCTGCAGATTTTTCACCTGTTGGAGGTTCCAGGTATTTTGCACACTGACTAGTGAATGTGTCTTTTCCAAGTAGAGAATATACAATATGTGAATGTGCACATTTCCCAATATCAGCGGAAGACAATGCTATTGCTTTTCCTTATTTCGACTGTGAAGTTGTATGCGTTCTTCATGAGGTCCAGAAGATATGCACAATAAAACTTCTTAAGTTGCATCAGAAAATTATACGAATAAAAAAATGGGCATATAAGAAGACCTGCTGAGTAGTAGCCTGATGTTCAAAACGATGTCATCAGTGAGATCAATACAGATGAAAGCAGGACCATTTCTGCATATTCAGGTTTGCATGTCATGCTTTCCCTTTCCTTTGATCAGCGATCTCCTGAGGCAACGAAACGTTGGAACAAGATAAATGTGAACTAGGAATCTTGTACCATCCCTTGAAGCCACTTTATTAAGAGGAGCAGCCAATTTCAATTTATTTCAATTAAGTCATCTTGCTCCAGTGTGCAAGGAAGTTATTATTTTCCTCCTAGGACACAATTAACAAGTGTTACACAAAGCAGGCATGGTTTCTGAGTGTTGGGAGAATGGGATGAAATCCGGACCTTCTTTGCCACATTATCCTCTACTTCAGCCTTCCTCAACCTGGGGCGCTCCAGATGTGTTGGACTGCATCTCCCAGAATGCCCCAGGGAGATGCAGTCCAACACATCTGGAGCGCCCCAGGTTGAGGAAGGCTGCTCTACTTGCATTTTGTGGGTTGGCAGCCTGTCCACGTTCTGTCTTCTTCCAGCATATCAACTAGGTAAGTGGCCATGTTGAAATCAAGGGGACATTTTTTTCTTTGCACGGGTCCCCTGAATGAATATTTTCAGGATCAGCCACCACCCAGACCTTGGACCTAATGAGATCGTCTCTAAAGCATGATCTTGCAATGGTCCCCAGCACAGATGGCGACCCTGGAGACTCCACACACTCTGAAGCACGCAGCCAGTAGCCGCTTCCCCAAATGGCAACCTGGCCGAAGGAGCACCAACCATGGAAGCCCCCCTTCTCCTTCCCGGAGTTCTCTTCCCAGCTCTGGATTTTTCTTCCTTACCTCTGGGACCTCAGCAGCAGCAGGTTAAGTGGGCTCAGGTGGAAATGCAGATCCAGCAGCATGGTGCCTGCTTATCAGCCCAAGGCTTCCCATCCATCAGGCCTACTCAGGAAGAGGAGGCAAGATCCAAGCATACTCTGGATCCTGTCCCTGAACAGTTCCAGGAAGAAGCAGGGTTACCATGTCACCCCGCCCCCCGAGAGCTTTTCCAAAATTGAAAGTTGGCCCTGGTGTTGAAAGAGGTTCGATACCTCTCTTCTATAAGAACTATTAATCCCTGATTACTCAGTGCTGGTTCAACAGTGTTTATACTCCTTGGTTTCAGTCCCACCATGTCTTTTCAGCCTTTGAAGCCCAAACCTCCCCACATCAGACACAGATTCCCGTCTTCCTCTTTGGCTAAGGCTGCTGGTTGGGGAAAAGGAACACGAGCAATGCAAATCTGGGCACAAACCCTTTGGCCTGGGTCAGTCTTTGCTGACCGACCAAGGCTGGTGGTATGCAATGACGGTGCTAAATCACTGGTAGATAAGCTGGTTAATAAACCCATCAAGGCTGGGGAGGGAGGGAGGGCGAGGCTGTAAACAGAGCTAGGAATTTTACTGGTTCAACCAAGTCAATTCAGTGAGGCAGAGAAAAGTCCCTTTGCAATTCCAGTGTAAGGTGAGGGCAAGACTCGAGGTCTAGGACAAGGCTGGCGAGTCCGGCGTGGAGGTATGACATTGTTTCTCCAGCAATTTTCCTGGGCCTTCTTCCTGCTTTTAACTTCAGTGTCCTAGAGCAGCTCCTAGCAATTAGTCCTCTGTCTTCTGGAAGCCTCTGCATCTTAAACGGACAGACACTTGCCCCTGTCGTTCTTTCACACGAAGCCTCCTTCGCTCTGCTGGGGACAGCAGAACTTCATCTCTGAATCCAACAGAAGGGCTGCAGCAGGGCATTGATCCTTGTCAAGTTGTGAGGAATCTCAAGCTGCTTCTAGGCTAGTCCCTTCATCTGGGCCTGCAACCTGCCATTCCCCATTGTCCTCAGAAGAATCCAAGGGAGGTGTGGGAGTCTGGAATCTTCCTGTTCTTTGAGTCAGGTGATCCTGAAGAGCCAATCCCATGCTACTGCCTAATAACTGGGTCCAAAATCATCTTCATTTCCTTCATCTTGTGGCTGAGAGAAAACAGTTCATGAGTTCGCTTCCCTTTTTACAATCCTTCTCTGCCTGCCTGATGGCTTTTCCTTCAGCCTCTTAGGAGCTTCATCACACCAGCATTATACTGTGCAATCACTGCAAATTGCATGCAAAGGACTCCGATGTTTTCCATCTTATAATCTGCGTTTACTGAGAAGTACTCCCATGCATCCTGATTTAATTGTGCTTCTTAGCCAAAAGAACTGATGTATTTTGGACTCCTTTAAGAATGAATCTTTTGTTGTTCTCCAAGCAGCCACTGGGGGTGCAGGAGGATGATTTGATATTTTTAAACTTCAAATTAAACAAATGCTTACATCTGCGTAAGTTTTAAAGATGAAGACATCAAAATTGGCACAGTAATAGATATTAAGGAGGGCTTTCAGCATACAAATTTGAATCGGATTGGGTCATCCGTTGAATTTTTATGCTTTTTTACATTTCCCCCCCTTAAACCCTTTTCCTGGTATGCAAAGGATTTTAGGAGCATTGCCGTCTGGGGTGTGATTTAGCTAACAACAATGACAGCTTTACGCTCTGGGGATAATTCGAGGGAAACAGGTATGTGGGATGAAGCTTTTAGTTGGCTACCTGCCCTACCTTTCCTTGCGAAGTCCTTCAACCTTCAGAACTGTGGCATTGGCTCAGTCTATCTCTGGGCTACAGGTTCTGTCCTGCTATCCAGTCATCTGAAGCCTCTCCCAGTTGTTGGGTCCTGGCTCTGCCACATTTGGGACTGGGCACACGATGCCACACCTTTTAAATTTTTACAAATATATATATATATATATATCCTGCCTTTTAACCACCCAAAAAAATGGCACTCAGGGCAGCTAACAATAAAATATAGATTAAAAACACACACACCTTAGTTAACACATAGCACAAAAACAAATGCATTAAAGACACAATGAAACACACACAGTAAAAGAAATTAACAGCACCCAGCCAATTAACCCCCCCCCCCCCTGCAGCAGCAGATCAGCTTATATGACAAAGGCTTGCTTGAAAGCCCCATCACATCTAGGTTGAAACGCGCAGCTCCCGTCGCTTCTCTGTCGTCGCTCCAACGTTGCTCCCTGAAAACAGGAAGTAATGAGGCCTGTTCAGTCCTGTAGGAGAGAGCAGCGACCAGACTTTTTCTGGGATTTTTGGGGCAAAACATAGGCCAGAAGGGGCAGAAGACATGCGGGATGCAGAAGATGTCATGTGAGCAATTGGTGAGTGTCCAGTAATGAGCGTGCAGTAAAACGCTTGTCGGATGGAGCTTTGAATCAAAGCATCTTTGCCTGCTGGCAGAAGGGCAACAGAAAGGGGGTTAATTTAGCCTCCTTTGGCAGCAAATTATGGGGCTTGGGAGCAGCCACCAAGAAGGCCCTCTCTCGCATCCCCACCAAACATGCCTCTGATGGTGGCAGAACCAAGAGAATAGCCTCCTCTGAATATCTTAAAACCCAGGCAAGGCTCATATGGGAGAATGTGAGCTTTCATGTAGCCTGGTCCTAAGCTGTATGGTGCTTTTTAGGTCATAACCAGCACTTTAATTTGGAAGCAGACTGGTAGGCAGTGAAGCTGTTGTAACCATGTAGTCACATGTGCCTTGTAGCCAACTTCTTCCAAAACAGTCTGGCTACAGTGTTCTGGACCAGATGAAGTTTCTGAACAGTTTTCAGAGGCAGACCCACATAGAACGCATTACAGTAGTCCAAATGGAATGGCTAGATCAGACATCTCTAAGGGAATGGGCATGTTTGCTTTATTGACAAATATGCACACAAAACATAAATGGAGCCAAACAGACAGCAGGAAGCAGATGCCCAGCTAGGGATATATGCATTTTGTTAAATCCATTCTGACTGTGTTTTGCAGACGTCAGGTGTTTTTCATTCCACCATCTGCTCATTGACAGAATCAGATTGTTCTCCACTCCCCAAACTAGTGTTTGCATTGGAAAGTCAGCATTTGTGCAAATGCATAAATCCCCCCCAGCATTTTTACACTTTTGTCTATGGGGGGGGGGGGGATGTGCATTTTTTTGTGTTGTTGTTGCTGCATTTTTTGTACAATTAATTTGCATACAATTCCAGAAAGCAAAAAACAACAACAACAAAAACCCTAATCTGTAAATCCACAGAATCTGTGTGACTGGTCTGCTGCAAAATCCATGGGTCAGATTCATAGAAATCCAAATTAGTTTGAATCCATTGCATATATCTCCAACGTCCCTATCTCTGGCCTTCGGAAGCCTGCATCCCAAGTTCCAGCTAGCAGCCCGATCTCTGACCCCCTTAAACCACAACATGCTCCTTTTTCTCTCTCCATTTCAACCCCCCCAACCCATCATGCAGAGCACTAGACTGAGACCCCAGCCCTGTCTATGAATTGCCCATCCAGGAAACACCCAGAGCCCTTAAAGGAACATTAAGATTCTTCCGTCACATGCCTGACTCCCCATGAGGCAACACGTTATGCAAAACCATCACGCTAAACCCATTCAGAGCAATCGAACAGCCACACTCCCAACAAATATTTAGAGGGGGCAGGGAAATAGGGAAATTGTGTTATGTTGGCTAGAATGAAAGCTAACTTGAAGGGGATGCTAAGGGATATCATTTGGCAGACATATAAAAGTCAACAGATCATAAAATGCATGCTGTAATTTAGTTTGGAAAGACTTTCGGTTGCTTGCATGAACGGCAAAATCTTTGCAAATCCTGTTAGTATCGTAGAAACTATTCCAAGATATGACTGCCATTTAGATTTGGGTGGCCAGCACAAGCATTAAAATAATGTGTTTCCCCAGAAAGCTTGCAATTGCGAACAAGAAAGAACAGACAGAGGCTATTTGTAAGGAAGTGAAATACCGGCCTCTTTATTTCTACAAGGTTCCCCCCTGCTGCTTCCCATCATTCCAGCATGTTCGGGACACTTAATCCGCAAAAACTAAAGTGCTGCTGGTGCAGTGTAGGGTGTATCGTTGTTGCGTATTGATGGATGTAAATGTACATCATACTCCCAATTCAGAAGGGCCGACATTTTTCTAAGCAGAATGAAGCACTTCTGCATAATAGCTGCACTCACCTGTGCATTATGATCTGCAGTTGTTGTAAATAGGGTTGATTGTGTATCAAATTATGTGTCCAGTAGCTTTCTCCTACACACAAATACCGAACGCAGTGAGACCACATCACGCCAGTCCTTCTACAACTTCATTGGCTGCCAGTCCAGGTCCGGGCCCGATTCAAAGTGCTGGTACTAACATTCAAAGCCCTAAACGGTTTGGGGCCAGGTGATTTGAAGGAACGCCTCCTCTCATATGTACCTGTGCAGACCCTAAGGTCATCCTCAGGGGGTCCTTCTCCGTGAGCCCCTGCCAAAGGAAGTGAGGCTGGTGGCTACAAGGAGGAGGGCCTTCTCTGCTGTGACACCCCGGCTGTGGAACGAGCTCCGCCTGGCGCCTACACTGTACCCCTTTCGTCGCCAGCTGAAGACCTTTTTATTCTCTCAGTATTTTAACACTTAATTTTAACTTAAATTTAAACTTTGTTTTAATTCCGTATTTTAACCTATATCAATTTTTGCTGTGTGGTTTTATCCCGGTTGTGCTTTTTATATTGTATTTCGTACTTGTGTTTTTAGACTGTTGGTTGTTTTGTTGTGTTTTTCATGGTTTAAATTTTTTGAACCGCCCAGAGAGCTTCAGCTATTGGGCGGTATAAAAATGTAATAAATAAATAAATAAATAAATAAATAAATAAATAAATATTATTCTAAAACCTGCTGCCCATTCAGAATTAGAGAGGCATGATCCTGTCTGGGGGAGGGGGAATACTCACAAAGGCCGTTTCTACACCAGCCCCAAAATGCGGGCTGGTCATGGCTGAGTCCCTGTATGTCCAACCTTGCCATAGTATGGAAGACAATGACCAGGTGACCAGTATGCCATGCTCAGTCTGCTGTCCAAGCACTGTTGATGGACACCTTCAAGGCCCAACTTTTCTTTCTGATGGTTCTTTATCCTTAAACTGGACAGCCCATTAAATAGAGGATGCCTTTAAAATTGAGGACAGTCCTCTGCAAAAGAGGATGCTTTGTCATGCTATGTGACCCTTGCTGTATATGATGGTTATATGGTTTAGAGCCTATGTGTGTGATGGATTCAAGATTGTGTGGGGAATTCTTTGCCTGGTTTGAAGATGGGAAAAGGCTGGGTTTTTTTTTTAAAGGAGATGAACTACAAAATTGAAAGCGAGTCATATGTGTCATCGATAAGAGATTGAGAGATCCATATGTATGTGTGAACCTACCTGAATATAGTTTATAACCTGCTGCTCTAAAATAGGGCTTAGAGCTGGGAGCATAATGAGCACTTATTTCCAAGTATGCTTCAGCTACACGAACCAAATTTCATCCCAATTAACTTCAGTGAAAGCATGTGCTCAACCCACTGACAGTGAACGCCACAGAAGTTAAAAGTGCTGGACTATGGGTAGATCATCATCATAAAACTAGGGTGACCCTATGAAAAGGAGGACAGGGCTCCTGTATTTTTAACAGTTGAATTAAAAAGGGGATTTCAGCAGGTGTCCTTTGTATGCATGCAGCAACTGGTGAAATGCCCTCTTCATCAGAACATGGACCTTGCCAAACCAAAACTGGTATATCCATGTACCAGGGCATGTGTTTATCAGCATAAAAGAAAACTGAAAAAGGGGTCTTGGTCTCCACTATAAATATCGTGTCCCTTCAAGTTGTCCACAAAAGCTGAGAAAACGTGGATCCCTCTTTGAATGCTAGGCTGCAAATCACAACTGTGGAGGAACTGTTATAATTATAATCATTATGAGCATTGGAGTCACCAGGACACCAGGTTTGGGAAGACTGTGATTGATGGATGGATGGATGGATAGATGTAATTAATTTTATTTTGTTTGTGACGAAGAAAAAATACAACCTTATAAATAGCCCACAAAAGTTACTAGCTGGCAATTTTAATTTTGTTGTGTCTAACCTGCAAAGGAGAGATGGAGAGCCCTGTCCCTACACAAACAGCATATTGATTTCTATGCCTGGGCAGGGGGGAGTGGGGTGTTCCCTTTTTTGGCAGCTTTACATACTGGAACCAGAGAAGGGACAGAATACTCCTCCCCACCTCCACCAGTGTGCTCCACCCACACCTGCATGGAGTTCCTGGTTACCTATGGTGACCAGGCGAGTGCTTAAATACAAGGCTAAAACAATAGCAGTGGGATCCTTTATGACAAAAGGGAAGGGAAATTATGATTATAGATAGTCACGTGTTTTAAGTGCTTATACGTCATGTGAACAGATGAGATGTTTGTATGGGATATATGTGAGCATTTCTTTTTGTATTTGTTTAATAATGAAGATGATGACGACATTAACAATGAACAGCACAACCCTTGCATATCTACTCAGAAGGACGTGCCGTTGAGTTCAATGGGGCTTACTCCCAGGTAAGTGGGGAGAGGATTGCAGCCTAAACTGGAGAAGTGGTATATTTTAATATATCTGTATCTATTCAAATAAACAGGTTAAGACCTTGGGTTACATGGCGCATAGCTCTGCCTGGGTGACCTCTATACAGTTTCTCTTTTGTTCATGGAACATTAGGTTGTGCCAATATTTGAAGATGTGGTATGTGCTTGGCTGGATCAGGCCTTTTCTGTTGAGCTGCATGGCTCCATCTTACTGTTCACATTCCATCACCGGTGATTTGATGCAAGTGATCTGGAAAATTGTTTTCCTGTTTATGTCATTTTGGTTTTCAGGTACCAACAATGGCATTGCCTTCACGGCGCTGGTTCAATAACTCTTCTCTTTCCTTCTTGGTTTCTCCAATGTTATGGAGGTTTAAAGGTTGTGCACATTTTTTTTTTGGCTCTTTCTGAATTTGTTCACAACATTTATTCAATCTATTAACATCGGTCCTCTAAAAGGAGCTAAAAAGTCACTAGGGTGGAGCAAAAACGGTCTCCCAAAATTCTCCATGTTATTTGTGGGCATCAAGAGAGGGACAGGGATGCACTTTGCTGAATATCTTCAAGGGAAAGGCAGAATTTTACAATAATTTGTGTGTGTGTGTGTGTGTGTGTGAAAAAGAAAAAGGTAATTTAAGAATTTTTTGGCTCAGTTAATACTGAATGTTGTTTTTATACTGTTGTTTTTATGGTTTTGATGGTTTTAAATTTTGTATACTTTTTAAATGTTTACTGTTTTTAACTTTTGTAAACCGCCCAGACAGCTTGAGCTATGGAGCGGTATATAAATGTAATAAATAAATAAATAAATGTTGCTAATTCGTGTTGGTGGATGCAGGGAGGCAAAGGGAAAAAAGAGGGAGACTGGAAAGAGGACAAACGCATGGCTTTCTCCAACAACATGAAAATAATAGGAAAAAAATTACAACTGGATCCATAGTTTGGCCCTTAATTCTTCATCCTATTCATGCGCCCTCCTATAAAGTCATTAAGTCCAGGTTCTGAAATTAACAATTAGCCCCACCTCTGGTGTAGCACCTACCCAGATGACGAACACCTGAATAGGGCCATAGTTTTTAATGAATTTGCAATATGGTCAAATGCTCTTCCAGTCTTACAGCAACTCTGCCTTCATACATGTTGTTCGGATCTACGGCTCTCCTAATTTCCCTCCATTCCAAGCATCTCCCCAGGCCGGTTACCTTATATACGGAAGGCTGTGCCCTCTGTCTAAGGCCGTGGTTAGACCATGGCCTGGTGATCACCCCAGGATCATCCCTGTGCGTCCACATGGCACACAGGGGATTCTGGCAGCAGGGAGGGATGATCCCTCCCTTGGACTGGGATATCTGCATAGCCTTTCCCCCTACTTTTTCTGCAGTCTCGGGATGATCCTGAGACGGCGGAACGTGTGGGCAGGCGTTGCGGGTTGTCCCAGCTCCTTGGGAGTAACCACGAGAAGCCGGGCATCAGGCACGAGGAGCTCTGTGCCCATCGGGGGCGGGGTGGGGGGAGCAGGGATTTTTTTTTAAAAAAAAATACTTACATTTTGCGATCGAGCACTCGTGCGCTCCTTCTCTTTTAAAACCAAAACCAAAATGGCGGCCGCGATGTCGCGTGCTGCTTGTAGACGAGGGCGACAATCTCGCGATCATAAAATCGCGAGATCATCGCCATCCAACCCCCTCGTCTAGCCATGGCCTAAGCTTCCCAGAGGCTGGCTGGAGTTGGGAAAAAGAATGCTGAACTCGATGGACCTTTGTTCTGATGTGGCTTTCTTAACGCACTCAAGCTAAACAGAAATGTTTCGTTCCATTGTCAAAAGTAGTCTTTGTGGCTCATAATATAACATGGCCACTTATTCATGACCCCTCCTCCCGAGAGAGAGAGAGAAAGAGAGAGAGAGAGAGAGAAAGAAGACACAGATGTGCATAAAATTTACATGAACTAACTGATATGTGCAGATGTAAATTTTAAAAAGAATCACCATAATTCAGAGATGGCTCTATAGTTGGGGCAAATGGGGTGCCGCCCCTCTGCCTCTTCCCCATCCACTTGTAGCAGACAAATCCCATCGCAACCAGGTATGTTTGCTCCAATGCATGGCATGCAGCTGCTGATTGTCATTCATGATTTTTTCCTGTCCTGCTCAGACAATCTAAGGAGAATGTTGAGTATCTGTCCTGTCCTCTGCCCCACCAGCCACCACTGACCATAATATAAATCAGGGGTGCCCAGCCAGTGGTCTTTGGGTCGTATGTGGTCCTTGGCCACTCCCAGAGCTGGCAGGTCTCCACCCACTTTTCTTTACAGCCCAGATGATCAGCAGGGCTCTGTGTGTGTGCACACGCGTGCACAAATGGACACTGTTTCCTTCCTTCTGGGATCATTGTTTCCCCACTGCTAGCAATGACAGAAAAAACTGGAGGAAAGGAGAGGCTTATGCCTTCACCCCCTCAGTGATCCCTAGATTTCAGTGGACCGGAAGGGAAGATGTGGTCGGGGGGAGGGGGGAGAAAGAATGTGTGCATGTGTAGCCCTGACTCCCTAGGCAACACTAGATGCAACCCAGGGGACCAAAAAGGTTGTGTATCTCTGATATAAATTAGGGACAACTTGTGACGAAATGACCTATGTACCCACTTGTTCTGTTATGCAGGTGTTAACTGTTGATGGGAAATATCATTGTCCTCCCTTCATATAGCTCTTTCTAGCTCTCCATCCAGTCCAGATCTTTAAACCAAGGCCAGATCTACACCAAGCAGGATATGACACTTCGAAAACGGTTTGAAAACTGTATAGGGAGCGTGTCCTGGGCCCCAACAGTTGTCACTACTGTTATAAACCATTATAAAGCAGTAGTGTAGATCCTGCCCAGATTCGGACCGGACAGCCCTTTGAATAGAGGACACCTTCAAACAGAAGACTGTACTTCCACAGCTGTTCAAATAGAAGGTTGTTGTCTGTAACCCAGGGCATATGGCCACCCTGCTACAACATCTGATCCTGGAGTCCAGGTTAGAGATGTAACATTTCCAAAAATTTGGAAGTCATGAAAAAAACTTGGAGATTTTGGGAAATATTGTTGCTTCAGGACAGCCTTCCAGAAGCTGGCGCCTTCCAGATATTTTGGACTTCAGCTCCCATCAGCCTCAGGCAATATGGCCAATGGTCAGGAATGCTGGGATTTGCAGCCTAAAACATCCAGAGGCACCATGTAGGGAAAGGCTGCTGGAGGAACATAGAAAACTCTTTGTGTTCCTGAAGTTATAATATGTATAACTTGGCTACTGAGTTTCTTTTAAGTAGAGAGTGTTTATTATAATGGGAGCAGTTAAAATGTTTTATAGCTGATGCAGCATTCCCTAGTGGTGTGGTCTGAGCCAGTGCCTGCAGGAGGAGGGGAATACCACCACCACCACCACCACCACCACCCAGGGAAGAGGGAGAGCCACCGGCTGGTGTCAGCCTGCCTGCCTGCTTGCTGCTGCTAATCTGTTACCACCACCACCCTCTCCCTGCTGGACTTCTGCTCAGCAGACTGCCATACCCAGAAGAACCAGCCCCCCAGGTACTCAGCCAGCTGCTGCTGACACCTTCCACCTGTCCCCCTTCCCTGGAGGGGGATACATAAGCCGACACAGGAAAACAGCACACAGTTCTTTTCATGAACTTTTTAGTCCCCTCCCCCCTCAGGCCTTCACATCTCTAGTCCAGGCTTCAGAGTCAAGATATGCTCAGGATGGAAGCCTGGTTATTACCCCAAGGAGAAAGAACACAGAAATGAAGGCTGCAATCTTACAGGCCCGCTTACCTGGGATTAAGTCCCATTGAACTCAACGGGGCTGACTTCTGAGCAGGCACGTATAGGACCTCCCTGGATTAATAGGACGTCTCTTCCAGAGTAGGAGAAGATTCCACTCCAAGTTTTCAGCAGGTGGGCTGTGAGATAAATGAGCGTCGTTCCAGATGGCCTGGTCCTGAGGAGGTCCTTCCAGTTCACTTTGATTTCCGCCCACATTCCTTTGAAGAAACCTTTGCTCAGAATCAGGAGGAAGCAATATGGAGTGACAGTTGCCACCTCTTGTATTTTGAACATTCTGTCGCAGAGCAGATAAAGCCATCTAATTATTCTATGTGCCCTTCTGCCTACAATGTGACTGTAATGGTTGCTAAGCAAAACAACAGGAGGCGCCTGTGAAAAAAACATGGTTAAAGGGGGATTTAATTTAAAAAAAAAAATTGGTTACAAAATTTATTTCAAGTTCACCATGTTCTGTGGAAGGCTTCCAAGAAACTAACATTTAGAGGCAACCAAGGTTGATAACAAGCAGGAGCTGTGGAAGTGATGCTGAAATCCTGAAGGAAACTGGGGAGATGTTTTTCTCTCTCTCCTGCATTCTCTAACCACAAAGAGTGCAATCTTATGCAATGAGAGGCAGTGCAGAGTAGTGGTTATGGTGTTGGACTGGGATTCCTGGTTTCCCCTCGAATTATCCCATAGCGTATGAAAGCTGTTGTTGTTGTTGAGCTCCATCACACCAGCCTTCGCGCCTCTATCCTTTTCTGGCACACGCTCCAGGAGGGCTGGGCCAGGCTCCATGGCGCTTGCTTGGGGGCTGCCAAGGGAGGCCCTGCTCCTCGTCTTCCTGTTCCGGCGTGCGCCCTGGGAGGTCTGGGCCTGCTCTGGGCTCTGCAACACTTGCTTGGGGCTGCCGAGGGAGTCGTCTCTGCTCCTCATCATCCTTCCGCGCCCCCAGTGGCTGCTTGGATTTCAAGAAGAATCGCACTTTCCAAGGGGCAAAATATGTCGCCAAGAGGAGGGGAAGAACCGCAATCACAGCAGGACATAGTCAACGTCATCCAAGTCCTTCTCCGTGATAGCAGACTAAAAAGTGGATGTCATGGGAGTCCTTTACATGAAATTCAACGTGAAAGCACACTATCAGCCTGGTGTGATGGAGCTCCCAGTTTCTAGTCCCCACTCGGCCATGAAGCTCACTGGGTGACTTTGGGTCGGTCACTGACTCCTAGCCTAACCTACCTCACAGGGTTGTTGTGAGGATAAATTAGAGAAGAGGCGGGCTTTGTAAGTCACCTTCGGTTCCCTGCAAGAGGAAAGCAGGCAGGATATAAATGTAAGGATAAATAAAATAAAATTCTTTTGTACATTTGGGAGTAAGTCCTTTTGAACATGGCAGGGGGTTCTTTCTGAACAAATAAAAACATACACTGGAGCTTGCTGCATAGGCACTAAAACATTAACCACAGCTACGGAAGTGTTTGTAGCTTAGATGAAATATAATGGGCAAAAACAGATATGTGGATTGCGGGAGGAGGCAGAGGGGCTGGGGCCTGGAGCCTGGAGCCTGTTTCCAGAGGCCCTGGATACAAACCTCCTGCTCCAACCCTGCCAGCCCGCTGACTGACTTGACTGACTGAACGTGCCATGGACACGTTCACTGCATTGTGTGTAGCAGAAAAACCATTCTTGTCCTAGGAAGTGATGATGACTAGCAGGCAGTGTAGATCCATAAAGTCTCACAAGCCATTAATGGGAAATGGAAAAGAATCTTGTGCCAAAGGCTGGGTGTAAAGTCGAGAAGAAGGGGCGCTGAGAGAAAAGTTTGCTATTGTTAGTACTAGTATCTATCTCCTGTTTTGAAGACAGGACTCAAGTTTATATGCTTTGAATGCAGCAGGTCTCTATTTTTATAAACTGAAGATGCACAGCTGTGCATTAGCACAGTTTCATGTGTGTGTATGTGTATGGGGGAGATGGTTTGAGGGGGATTTTTTTTAAAAAAATCCTAAAAATCAAGGGATGAAGGAATCAGCTTCCAACTTGGCATGGCTAAATCCTTACTGTTGTGCCTCCATTTGGGGGATAGAGGAGGAAGGCTGAACAGCTGAGCCTGAGAGAGTTTGGGGAGAGGCCCATCATCACAGGAGATAGCTGCAGTCCAACACAGCTGGCCTCACTCAGGCATCAGCAGCACAATACGAGGAAAGCCTTAAGATGCTGGGGGTTTGCTGGAAGCAATTGTCATTTTTGGTGTTCTGTCCCAGTCACATACTTGCCAGCTCCTTGATCTTGTTTGGACTATATCTGACCCTGGAAAAACCTCAACTATTTTTCAGTGCATTCCTGAAACCAGTATTGTTTACCTTGGCTCCCAACGGATACTTTTTGCATGCTGATCTTGGACCATTTATTGACAATTCTAGCCACCGCTTATCTCACAACTCCTGTGATTTACGACACCTACTAAAGAGCTCTCAGGGTGCCAAGTTTCATTTCTCTACATTTAAAAATGAAAGAGCTGTAAGCATTTTGGTTTCCCATAGAGTATAATAGGGCAGTTACCCAAAACCGGAATGGTTCTCCGATGGGTAATCCGACGGGGCGGAGAGACAGAGCCATTCCAGAAATCAGAGCAGAGAATCACCTCATTGGAGGAGTGCTTCGATTTAGGAATGGAGCAGATCCACTCTGCACCCCTAAAGAAAACTATTCAGCAGCTAACCAGGGCAGCCACCGCCACAGGAGAGACTTTTAATGGGCCAGGTTGAAACCAGCACATAAAGGAGGCTAGCTGTCAAGAGCAATCAGGCAGTGGGATGCCATTGCTGTGTGCATAGCTGTTTGTGAGTAGCCTTGCTTGGAATAATTCCACCAGGAGGCTGCTATAGCAGGGAGATGTGGAGTTAGGGAAACACATTTTCAGTCGTCTTCTTTAAAAAAAAAAAAAAACTCATTAGAAAATGCCTTGCACTAAAGGCTATTTTAACTCACCAGTAAACTAAATCCCAAAGCTAAAAGCTAGTCCAATTCATTTTGCAAAGGAGAGAATAAATTGAAATAATGGGAATTGATGAGACATTCATTAAAATAATTATAGGCTCTTGGTTTTCTAGGGAGATTTTAAAAAACAAAACAGCCTCCCCCCCAAAAAAATCACCTTATGCAATTGAAATGAGCATGCTTCCATTTCATTTCCTGTCTTCTCTTCTTCCACCCATTTCTTCTGGCTTTGAAACTGCAGGCAATGGACGAAGCCACAGTGGTTTAGCATTCTGAGCTAAATGTTACGGTTAACCATTTTGAGCTAAACATGTCGTGTGAACCATGATTTAGCATGGTATGAACTATTCCTAATCATGGTAGCTAGCTATATCACCACAGTTTAAATGCACTCACTAAGCATTTGCTGCAAAAGGGTTACTGCCCTAACCATGGCTTAGCATGTTGTCTGAACAGGCCCTATTTAAATAGCAGAAATTGATAAATTAACTGATTAAATCTATAGGAGAAGTGGTAGTAATCAGAGACCTAGGATTACCAAGAAATGATCTAGAAGATGTTTATTAAGATGTTTTTAGGATGTTTTAACAATGTATATTATGTTGTCATTCAGTTTCATGTATTTTATATTTCCTGTTGTTCCCCGCCTCAATCAAAATGGAGATGTGAGTAAGAGACAAATTTATTATTATTATTATTAGAAATGGCTAAACTGGATTTTTCACCAATTCCCAAATTTGTGCAAATTTGCACTTGTGGAAAACCCCAAATCCCTCCCCCAATTGTGCAAATCCCTCCCCCCAAATGCGCAAATCCCCTCAAAATGTACATTTTCATGCTTTACTTTCTGGGGAAATGCACATTTCACCCAGTGTTTTTATGATACGTAATTGTCTACAACTGAATTTGCCTAAAATCCTGGGAAGTAAAAACTCTGTCCTCCGCAAGTCCACAGGATCCTTGCGATTTGGGAAAAGCTCCTCCACTGCGGCATCCTCAGGTGAGCTTCATAGAAATCTGAATCCATTTGATTCTGTTCTGGGTTTCCCCAACATCCTTGAAATCTAGTGCAGTGCCTGCAAACCAGAGGAAGGCAAGCTTTTGTT